>NC_063357.1:43334838-43344415 GCF_021869965.1 Rhincodon typus | reverse complement strand
CTGGGTCTAGGAATGTGCTTTTCTGATCAGAGGTTAATTTCAATACAACTACTTGCACCCCAAATATACACACCTAGTCCTCACCCAATTCTCCTTAATTAACATTAAACCATCACCCAGTCTCTCAGTCCATTGCCTGAAGCATTCCTGCCAAACCCTACCAGATAACAATGCTTAGAGCTGACTGAGCAAAGCTCAAAAGCGATAAGGTATATAGAATTTGATAAGTTGCTACTGAAGCAAAAACCAGTCATGACTATATTAAACTGCAAAGTGAGCTCAGTGGTCTACTTCTATCCCAATGTTCCTAAAAAGGAGGAAGCATGGAGGAAGTCAGATACATTACCGAAGTTGGATCATGTGAAGTAGTACTTTACAAGCAGTGAGTAAAACAAGATAGAGCGTACAATGAAACAGAGCACACTCCAAATGACAATGCTAAGACAAATTTGGCTGGAGTGATCTAGAAGCTGGCTTGTTTTGGTAAGAGCGGTGGGACGCATTCAAGGAACAAATAGGGGGTGTACAGAGCCAAGTTGGTCCAAAGTTAGGACCAGCAAATTCTCTGGAGATTAAGAGGACATACAGGATTGGTTCAGGAGAAAAACAGAGGCCTATGGCAAATATTGAGAGCTCAAAACATCAAAGGCCTAGAATGTGTGAGACGAAACTTAAGGAAACCAGGAGAGAAGTGAAAAAGGGGTGTGAAAGAATTATGGCTTGTAAAATAAAGTCGTCAGTCATTTTACAATTATGTTAAAGATAATTAAGGAAAGAGTAGGGCCCATTAAAGACCTCAGAGGCAATTTGTGCATGGAGCCAGAGAACATGGTGGGTTTCTAAATGACTACTTTGTGTCAGCGTTCACTAGTGAGGGGATGATTTGAGTCCAGAAATCAGGGAGAAGGACAGTGATATACTTAGAAGTCAGCATAGACACAGAGGTGGTTTTGAGTGGTCTTTAGGGCTGAATGAAATATATCCAAGGGCATTGAGTGAGGAAAGGGAGGAAAGAGCAAAAGCATCGGTAATTGTTTTCAATTCCTCCTTGGCTACAGGAGAATTGCCAGAGGCTGGTGGACAGTCAGTCAATGTGGACCATTATTCAGGGGAACAAGGGATAAGCCAGGAAACTACAGGCCAGGCAGACTAAATCTCAGTGTTGGGGAAACTATTGGAGGCAATTCCAAGGGACAGAATTAATCTGACCTTAAAGAGGCATTGATTAGTCAAAAATAACCAGCATGGTTTTAAGACATGACCAACTTGATTGAATATAATGCAGGGGTAGCCAGGCGTGTAGCTGAGGCTAATGCATTTGACAGTGTCGACTTGGAGTTCACAGATATGCTGTGTAATGCTAGAGTACTGCTCCTTCACAAACATCTGGTGCCTTCTGGGGCGACCCACCCCGAGATTCACTGACTCTGCACTCGCCTGGATGGGTGCAGCTCCAACAACACTGAAGAAACCTGACACCATCCAGGACAAAGCAGCCGCTTGATTGGCACTACATCCACAAACACACACTCCCTCCACCACCTACGTCGCATCAATGTACCATCTAGAAGATGCACCGCAGAAATTCACCAAGGCTCTTACCTAGAACCTTCCAAACCCATAAACCACTACCATCTAGAAGGACAGGGCAGAAAATACATAGGAAAATCACCAGCTGCAAGTACTCCTCCCAACTATTCACCTCCCAACTTCGAAATATACCACTTTTCTTTTACTGTTGTTGGGTCAATATTCTGGAGTTTGATCCCCACAGCACTCTGGGTCTACCTACACCTAATGGACTGGAGCAGTTCAAGGAGGCAGCTCACTGTCTGTTTCTCCTTGGCAATTAGGGATGAGTGATAAATAGTGGCCCAGCCAGTCATCCCCTGAATGAGCAAACAAAATGATGTGGGCCTCACAGATGATACAGGAATTTGCTGGTGAAGCCCCAGGTATTTTTATTGTGGCAAATTATACCAATGCAGCTGAGATGAAATTAATTTCTCAAGCTCCTTTTCATCATATGTACAGCCAGTTGAGCTTAATTGTCTGCATTCAGGCTTTTGTCACCTCTGGACTATGCCAATGTACACCTGACTTACCTCCCTCATTCTACTCTTTGTAAACTTGACATAATCCAAAATTCCTATGTCCTAGCTCACGCCATCCCCATCACATGTTTTCCCTATTCTACTGAGCTACATTAGCTCCTGCTTTGTCAAAGCCTTGATTTGGAAATTCTGTTTCTTGTTTTTAAATTCCTCTTGACTTTGACTCTTCCTATCTCTAATCTTCCTTGGAATGGATTATTATATTAAATGCACCATAAAGTTGTTGTTAAAAAGATGTATTCTTTTAATTTTGAGAAGTAGCGTTTTGTGGTCAAATAGTCAATTAATGATTTACATTTGACATTCTATGAGATTCTCTTGATTACCCTCCCTGTATAAGATTCAAACCATAAGTGAAGTATAAACTCTATTTTGAGCTGACCTTGCAGCATTTGGCAAGACCAGCTGATCGCTCTGCCAGTGCCTACTCATACAGTGGTTCAGGAACACTAAATCAGCCCTAACATATCCAGAGACTGTGAGCTTCCTATGTGCTGTGTCTCTTCGATGAAGTCTCTATTCACTGGTAGCACGGTTACCTCTAAGTCAGAAGCTTACGCACTCAAACCCCACTCTAATGTAGAATCATAGACTCCCTACAGTGTGGAAGCGGGCCATTTGGCCCATCAAGAATACACCATCCCTCCAAAAAGTATCTCACCCAGACCCACAACTCTACTTATCCCATGGCTAATCCGCCTAACCTGCACACCTTTGGACTGTGGGAGGAAACTGGAGCACCTGGAGAAAACCCATGCAGACACAGGAAGAATGTGCAACCTCCACGTAGACAGTTATCCGAGGGTGGAGTCAAACCCGGGTTCTGCCACTGTGAGGCAGCAATGTTAACCACCGAGCGACCCCTATATCTAGGTTGGTACTCCCCTCACAGGACAACAAAAATATTCCATAGCAAAAATTTGTGGAGTCTTTCCAGTTATCTAGTCAACATTTATTCTTGAACTGAAACCTAAAGCAGATTCAAGGTGAATCTAAAACAGATTTTTTGGTTGTTCATCTCACTGCTGTTTGTGGGACTGTCTGTGCATTTTTTTTCTGCTGTATTTCCTACTTAACAACAATGATTATCTCTTAAAAATACTTATTTGACAATTTAGGTGGTCCCTAGGTAGCGTAAGGTGTTTTATGGATACAAATCTTTCTCTTATATGTATCTTCAAGGCCTTCAGAATTTCTCCAAACTGACTTTTCTACTCCTCAGTGAAGCCTGTGGTGCACTACAGCATGTGGCACTCTCCCCACAGCATTGACAGCAAAGTTGCCACTTTTATTTGTTCAGCAATTCTGCAATTTGTTTAATTCAGAAGTTCCTCAGGGTAGTGTCCTAAGTTAAGATCAAAGATCTTCCCTCGTAAGATCAGAAGTGAGGATCTTCGCTGGTGATTGCTCAATGTTCAGCACCACTCACAACTCACCAGAATCAGTCCATGTCCAAATGCAGCAAGATCTGGACAATATCCAGGTTTGGGCTGACTAGAGGCAGGCAACATTCACACCACATAAGAGCCATGCAATGACCATCTCCAACTAGTTAGAATTTAACCATTGTTCCACGGTATGCAATGGCAATAGCACTGCTGAATCATCCGTTATCAACATCCCTTGGTGGTGGGGGAAGTACCATTGACCAGAAACTGAACTGGGCTCGGCACATAAATAGACTGGCTACAAAAGCAGGAATACTGTGGCACGTAACTCACTTCCTGACTCCCCAGAGGCTGTCTGCCATTTACAAGGCACAAGTTAGGAGTGTAACAGTAAGCTTCCCGCTTGCCTGATTGGGTGCAGCTCCAACAACACAAGAAGCTTGACAGCATCCAGCACAAAGCAACCTACTTGATTTGCTCTACATCCACAAACATTCACTGCCTCCACCTCTGACACTCAGTAGCAGCAGTGTGTACCGTCTATAAGATGAACTGCAGAAATTCACCCAAAAACCTTAGACAGCACCTTCCAAGCCCACGACCACTTCCATCTAGAAGGACAAGGGCAGCAGATACGTGGGAATACCACCATCTGCAAGTCCCACTCCAAGCCATTCACTGTGCTGACTTGGAAATATATCACTGCTCCTTCAGTGTCGCTGGGTCAAAATGCTGTAAGTCCCCTCCGAACAGCACTGTAGCCGTACCTACACTAAATGGATGGCAGTGGTTTAAGAAGACAGCTCACTACCACTTTCTCAAGGACAACTAGGGATGTGCAATAAATGCTGGCCCATTTTCCATGAATAATAAAACAAAACCCGTGTTCTGCCTCGACACACAAATTATCCTTTTGATCTGTAATTGGTCCTGAGTTAATGTCTCGCTCCTTACACATTTATAGAACAGCTTTGGATTTACAAAGCTCAATTAGAAGCCCCTCTACACTTCTAATTCTTTACAACCGCCATATAAATAGTCAAGTTTGAATATTTTCTAATCAACCTCTTCAGAGATGTTATGACACTTCTCTGGAGTAGGTGAGACTTGAATTCAGACCTCCTGGCCCAGTGTTAGGGACACTACCACTGAGCCATAAAAGCCCTCCCTTAACCTTCTAACAATTTAATTTTATCATAATTTATTTTCATAATCTCATAATTTAATTCTTTTAGCCCCCGAATTATTATGTAGGTAAATCTCTGCTGCATTCCTCTATCACTAGTATATTCATCCTGAGGTATAATGTGTCTAATTGAGTGGGGTCTAACCAGAGCTCTGCGTAGGTGTAAGGTAACTCCCACCATCTTGTGGCTGTGGAGTCCTGCCTGATATCCCCCATATAACAGCCTATAACACCATTGGAATGCAAATCCAACGTACTGCAGGTTTGATGCATCTCTCACACCCTGCTGCATGCAGAGACTACTATCAGAGACATAATCAGTCAAAAATGATTGCATCAACAGTCTTACAGTTGAATGGCAGGAGCCGACGACGTTGATACTGAGAGAGCCTGATAACCTCAGTGCATTTTTCCCATACTCACTTTCTCACAAGCTCTAGAAAATGGCTCTGTGATCAATGATTCTGCCATTGTTCACCAAACAATGAACAATTGGGCAACATGCCAGAGGGTAACTTATGTCAGCTTGGAACCATTACACTCAGAAAAGAAAGAGAAACATGCTTTTCTCTGCATGCTTCTATACAAAATAAACAGTCTTTTCAATATTCAGACATTAATGGTTAAATATGCACAAAAATTCCAGTCCTCGCCCGACAAGTGTAGAGACACAGCTTTTCTGTCTGCTAGCCGCCGTCCTGCTGCTTTGTAACCATTCCTGCAAATGCTTTCTGCACCCTTTCCAAAGCCTTCATACACCCAAAGCATTCCTCACCCTCCCTGTCTCAATCCTCCTCCATCCACCCCTCTCGTCTCCCATTCCACCCCTGCCTATTCATCCTTATCTACCCCTTCCCATCCTCTTCCTACCAGTGCTCCTCCATCCATTCCTCCCCTCTCTTCTCCATCTACCCTGCTCACATCACTAACCCCCACCTTGACATCCACAAATGAGTTATCTCATTACCTGAAACATCAGTTCTGTAGGGACCTTGACAAATGGGATCAGATTACACATTCCTAATCTAAGCGATAGTATTGAGAGACCTACTTTTATACCAAACCAAGACTACACACTTCCAAACAGGAAGGGAGGAAAATTGGATGAGTCAGTGTACTCTTTCAAAAACAAGTTCTCATTAGCCCTTTACCTTGCCAGAAAATATGTGTATTCAAACAGAAGCACAATCACGAATAAGAATTTGTTTTATTCTTCTGTGGAAAGTGGGAGTCACTGGCTGTAGCAATATTTATTGCCCATTCCTAGCTGCTCTTGAGAAGGTAGTGGTGAGCTGCTTTCTTGAACCACTGCAGTCCATGTGCTGTAGGTAGACCTTTATGGAAGGAATTCCAGCATTTTGACCCGACGACAGTGAAGGAGTATTTCCAAGTCAGGATGGTGAGTGGCTTGGAAGGGAACTTGCAGGGATTGCTGTTCCCTCATCCTTCTAGATGGAAGTGGTCATGAGTTTGGAAGATGCTGTCTGAGGAGCCTCAGTGAATTTCTGCAGTTCATCTTGTAAATGGTCCACAGTGCTGAGCATTGGAAGGAATGAAAGTATACACACAGTAAAATACAGATATACAAACATCCAACACACAAATAAACCTGATACAAATGCACATGCACACTGAACACACAGAAACATGCTCAGGTACGTACCAATACATAAATACATCAATGTACGCACACATCCTTAAGCAGTAAAGACACTGCTGCTCTTCTGAGGATATTGTAAATCCTCGGCTGTAAGGGAAAGGAAGGCAATGTCAGCACCCTGCACCTCTTTGAAGCATTTAGAAAAATAGGTTATGTCTATGATACAAATTGGATCTGAAGTTTTCTAAGACATAGCATGATAGTGGTGCAGTGTGTTCAGTCACCCACACATTTTGTCTATGCAATCATTGAAACTGGTATTATTATAAATGTATCTTTAATACCTATCAAATTTAAAAGGCTACAGAGGCTTGTTTTCTTTATATGAGTCATATTTTTATGAAAACGCAGCTTTTTACACAGTGGGGATAGACATTTGCTTTGGGCAGTAATATAAAACAGGAAAACTGGCAAATAAAACCCGACTGTAAATGGACGACTGTTACACTGTCTGGGATAAATTTATACCTTCATTACTCAAAATCAGTGGATACGTGCTGCTGTGGGTTGTGGTAATGGAGCCTGAGATCTGCTGAACTTCCATTAACCACAGAATGGTACCATTATGGAGAAGTAAGAAAGGAAAGATCACTATAGGTCCCTTCAAAGGTAAGGGGGAATTAAGAAACAAATATGTAGGGAGACCTCAGATATATGTAAGCCTAATAACGTTGTAATAATGGGGATTTTAATTTTCCAAACATTGACTAGGATTACCATAGTGTTAAAGATTTGCATGGTGAAGAATTTGCCAGATGTGCTCAAGAAAATTGTTTTTATCAATATGTGGATGCTCCTACGAGAAAAGGAGCAAAACTAGATTTTCTTTTGGGCAATAAGGCAGAGCAGCTGACTGAAGTAAAAGAGGGAGAATGGTTTGAGTCTGGTGATCATAATTCAATTAGTTTCAAAATGGTTATGGAAAAAAATAAGCCTTCCATAAAAGTTTTTAATTACAGTAAGACAAATTTTAATGGTATGAGACAAGAACTTTCAAAAGTTGATTGGAGTAGACAGTTTGCTGTTAAAAGGATGTCTGACAATTGAGAGGTGTTCAAGAGTGTGATGACGAGAGTTCAGAGGCATTTTGTTCCTCTTAGAGTGAAGGGTAAGGCTGATAAGATTAAGGAACAATGGATGAATAAAGATATTGAGATTCCAGTCAAGAATAAAAGAGAATCTTATTTTAGATATAGACGACTTGTTTGAATTGAATCTCTTAATCAATATAAAGAGTGTAGGGGCATTCTTAAGAGAGAAATCAGAAAGGCAAAGAGGTGATATGAGATAACATTGGCAGTTAAGGTTAAGGATAATCTAAAGCGATTCTACAAATATATTAAGAGCAAGAGGGTAACTAGAGAGAGGATAGGATCTCTTAAAGATCAAGGAGGTCACCTTTCTGTTGAACCCCAGGAGATGGGAGAGATACTAAATTAATATTTCGCATCAGTTTTTACTGTGGAGAAAGAAATGGAGTCTAGAGAATGCAGAGAAATAAACTTTGATGTTTTTAAAACAGTTCACATTATAGAAGAGGAAGTTTGGGAGGTCTTAGAGAATATAAAGGTGGCTAAATCTTTGGGACCTGATCTAATGTATCCCAGAATGTTGAGGGAAGTAAGGGTAGAAATGACAGGACCCCTTGCAGAAATATTTGCATCATTTATAACTACACCTGAGATGACATCGAAAACCATGTCATTGACGATTGTATTACTTCTGCTTCTGCGCACACCCACTCCTGATGAAATCTCCACCCCGACTCCTGGCCCCAGGTTTACACCCAGCCCCAGCCTCAAGCCCTGCTGGATATTCACCAATCCCCTGGACTTCC
Source organism: Rhincodon typus (assembly GCF_021869965.1). Classification (NCBI taxonomy): domain Eukaryota; kingdom Metazoa; phylum Chordata; class Chondrichthyes; order Orectolobiformes; family Rhincodontidae; genus Rhincodon; species Rhincodon typus. The sequence goes on along the minus strand of NC_063357.1, from coordinate 43,336,230 downwards.
CCCTCACTGAGGCTGAACAGTCAGTCCTCAACAAAGGGCTCACCTTCATTCCCCTGTGGCCACACATGAACAGATTCCGCGCAGTCGTGATGTCAAGCTCTTTTTCCGCAGCCTCCACTTCCACCTCCACGCCTATTTCTTTGAGCGGGAATCCAACCCACCCTCTAACGACCCCTTCTCCCACCTCCAGCAAAATCCATCCTCCTAGACACCCCCTCCCGGCCTCCTACCCTCCCTTGACCTCTTCATCTCAAACTGCCGATGCGACATCAATCGCTTGGATCTCTCCACCCCTCTCACTTATTCCAACCTGTCCCCACTGGAATGCGCAGCCCTCTGCTCCCTTCACTTCAACCCCAACCTCACTATTAAACCTGCTGACAAGGGGTGCACAGTGGTAGTATGACATACTGACCTCTACATTGCTGAGGCCAGATGCGAACAGTCTGACACCGTCTCTTACTGTCCCCTCGATCATGACCCCACCTCTGATCACCAAACCATCATATCCCAGACCATCAAAAACCTCATCACTTTGGGAGATCTCCTGTCCATAAGCTCCCACCTGATAGTTCCCGCACCGCCCGTTTCCATCTCCTACCCAAAATCCATAAACCTGACTGCCCCAGTTGATCCATTGTCTGCCTGCTCCTGCCCCACCGAGCTCATCTCCTCCTACCTGGATTCCATTCTTTCCCCTTTGGTCCAGGAACTCACTACCTACATTCAGGACACAACCCACGCCCTCCACCTTTTCCAAAACTTACAATTCCCTGGCCCCCAACACCTGATCTTCACCATCGATGTACAGTCCCTGTACACCTGTATCCCCCACATGGAGAGCCTAAAAGCCCTCTGCTTCTTCCTCTCCCGTAGACCCAACCAGTCCCCTCCACTGACACACTCATTCACTTGGCAGAACTGGTTCTCACTCTCAACAAATTTTCCTTTGATTCCTCCCACTTCTTACAAACCAAAGAGGTGGCCATGGGCACCCGCATGGGCCTGAGCTATGCCTGCGTCTTCGTAGGATTTTGTGGAACAGTCCGTCTTCCGCAGTTACACCGGTACCATCCCTCACCTCTTTCTCAGCTACAATGATGACTGCATCGGGAAACCCTGTGCTCCCGCGAGGAGCTCGAGCGGTTCATCAACTTTGCCAACACCTTCCACCCTGCCCTCAAATTCACCTGGACCATTTCTGACACCTCCCTCCGCTTCCTGGACCTCTCCATCTCCGGAAACAGACTTACCACCTACATCCATATCAAACCCACTGACTCCCACAACTACCTCAACTCCGAGACAACAAGGTGCAGGGCTGGATGAACACAGCAGGCCAAGCAGCATCATAGGAGCAGAAAGACTGACGTTTCGGGCCTAGACCCTTCA
>NC_063357.1:43304088-43334438 GCF_021869965.1 Rhincodon typus | reverse complement strand
GTCCATCCTGGGCCTCCTGCAGTGCCACAACGATGCCACCCGAAGGTTGCAGGAACAGCAACTCATATTCCGCTTGGGAACCCTGCAGCCCAATGGTATCAATGTGGATTTCACAAGTTTCAAAATCTCCCCTCCCCCCACCGCATCCCAAAACCAGTCCAGCTCGTCCCTGCCTCCCTAACCTGTTCTTCCTCCCACCTATCCCCTCCTCCCACCTCAAGCCGCACCTCCATCTCCTACCGACCAACCTCATCCCGCCCCCTTGACCTGTCCGTCCTCCCTGGACTGACCTATCCCCTTCCTAACTCCCTACCTACACTCACCTTTCCTGGCCCCATCCCCGCCTCTTCGACCTGTTTGTTTCCTCTCCACCTATCCTCTCCTCTATCCCTCTTCTATCCGCCTCCCACTCTCTCCCTATTTATTTCAAAACCCCCTTCCCCTCCCCCTTTTCTGATGAAGGGTCTAGGCCCGAAACGTCAGCCTCTCTGCTCCTATGATGCTGCTTGGCCTGCTGTGTTCATCCAGCCCTGCACCTTGTTGTCTCGGATTCTCCAGCATCTGCAGTTCCTACTATCTCCACTACCTCAACTCCTCCTTCTCTCACCGCACCCTCGTACAAAAATGCTATCCCATACTCTCAATTCCTCTGCCTCCACCTCATCTGCTCCCAGGATGAGGCGTTCTACTCCAAACATTTCAAATATCCTCTTAAGGTACCATAATTTCCCTTCCTCTGTAATTAAGGATACCCTCAACCGCATCTCTTCCATTTCCCGCACTTCTGCCCTCAAGCCTCCTCCTCCCAACAACAATAAGGATAGAGTCCTCTTAGTCCTCAAATACCACTTCACCAACCTCCGAATCCAATGTATCATCATCCGACATTTCCGCCATCTACAATCAGACCCCACCACCAAAACGATATTTCCCTTCCCATCCCTGTCCACCTTCAGCAACTCGGTTGTCAGCTCTAATCTCCCCACCAATTTCTCCACCACACCTTGTACCTTTCCTTGCAGCCGCAAGAGATGCAACATCTGCTCCGATACCTCTCCTCTCACCTCCGTCCAAGGCCCCAAACAATCCTTCCAAATCCAGCAGAGATTCATCTGCACTTCATCCAACCTGATCTATTGCATCCTTTGCTCCCGACGTGGTCTCCTGTATATCGGGGAGACCAAACGCAGACTCGGGGACTGGTTTGCGGAGCACCTGTGCTCTGCACACATCAACCAACCAGACCTTCCAGTTGTCATCCATTTTAGTTCCCCCTCCCACACCCCTGACGACATGTCCATCCTTGGCCTCCTCCATTCTCAGAGTGAGGCCAAACATAAGCTGGAGGAACAACACATGATATTTCTCCTTGGAAGCTTACAGCCTAATGACCTCAATATTGACTTCACCAGCTTCAAAATCGTTCCACCCCCACCTTTATCCCATGTCCAGTCCTTTCCCTCCTCCTCACCTCCCTGACCTGACCTAACCTGTCCATCTTCCTACTCACCTATCCGCTTCACCCTTTCCACTGACCAATCACAGTAACCCCCTACCTGCCTCCACCTATCTCCATATCACCTACCCTTTCCCCAGCCCCACCTCCCTCCCTCTATTTACTTCTTGGCTTCCCTCACCCTCCCCAGTCCTGACGAAGGGTTTCAGCCTGAAATTTGATTTTCCTGTTCTTTGGATGCTGTCTGACCTGCTGTGCTTTTCCAGCTTCACATCTATTGACTACGGGTGAGGTGCCCAATGACTGGAGGGTGGCTAATGTTGTACCTTTGATTAAGAAAGGCCATAAGGAGACACTGGGGAACTATAGACCTGTGAGTCTGACTTTGGTTGTGGGTAAGCTGTTGGAAGTGATTATAAAAGATAGGATTTATGGACATTTAGAGGGGCAGACATTGATTAGGGATAGTCAACATGGTTTTGTGCCAGGAAAATTGTGTCTCACAAACTTGATTGAGTTTTTTGAGGAAATCACAAAAAAGGTTGATGATGGCAGAGCAGTAGATGTTGTTTATTTGCATTTTAGTAAAGCCTTTGACAAGGTTCTACATAGTAGATTAATTAGTAAAGTTAGGGCACATGGGATTCAGGGTGAGCTTGCCAATTGGATACATAATTGGTTTAATGGCAGGAGACAGAGAAAGTTGGTGGAGGGTTGTTTTTCAGACTGGAGACCTGTGACCAGCTGTGTTCCACAGGGATCAGTTCTGGGTCCTCGTCTGTTTGTCATTTTTATAAATGATTTGGATAAAAATATAGAAGGCATGGTTAGTAAGTTTGCGGATGACACCAAAATTGGTGGCATTGTAGACAGTGAAGAAGGTTTTCTAAGATTTACAAAGGGATCTTGATCAAATGGGTCAGTGAGTTGAAAAATGGCAGATGGAGTTTAATCTGGATAAATGCAAGGTATTGCATTTGGTACAACAAACAAGGGTTGGGCGTATATAATTAACGGTAGGGACTTCAGTAGTGTTGTAGAACAAGAGGGACCTAGGGGTGCATAATTCTTTAAAGTTTGCATCACATGTAGACAGGATGGTTAAAAAGGCACTTGGCACACTTGCCTTCATTGCTTAGTCCTTTGAGTATAGGATTTGGGACATTATGTTGAGGTTGTACAGGACATTGGTGAGGCCTCTTCTGGAGTATTGTGTCTCATTCTGGTCGCCCAGTTATAGGAAGGATATGATCAAGCTGGAGAGGGTTTACAAGAGATTCATCAGGATGTTGCCAGGTATGGAAGGTTTGAGTTATAAAGAAAGGCTGGTAAATGGTGACCTGAGGTAGACTTTGCAAAATGTAGTTCATTATCCACTGAAAAATTGAACAGGCTAACAATATCTCAAAAGGCAGACTCGTACATTGCTACAAGTCCTTATGGATATTAATTGTAGCATATTTCTGGGAATCCTGGTCTAAACGCAATTGCAAGGACACATGGCTCATGACTAGCTTTGTGGAGGACAGCAACCCCCACCACTGCCGCCCCCCCCCACCCCTCCACCCCCAACCCCCACCACTAGGGTTACATACAAGTCATCTATGCGAGTGCTTGGATATTGATCCAGCTTCGAAAAGTGGTTTAAAATCCCCATGAAGGTAAGCTGACCTGTCGTGTTTCAACATTGGTATGACCGGTGCTGCCCATTCTGCAACTTGGACTGGTTTGATAATTCCTTCACTTTCCAGCCTCCTGATTTCTGCCCCTATGTTGCCTGTTAGACAAATGGCACTGGGTGGGCCTTGCAGATTCATGGAATTGCTTCCCGGTCAACATGCAAGGTGGCCTTGGCTCCTTTGATAGTCCTTGGATCTTCCCTGAAAAACTTCTGGGTATTTAATTAGGCCTTCACTCAGGCAGCCTTTTTGTAATTGAAAAATGTTGAGCCAATCTAGGTGAATCTCTCACAACCAATTTCACCCTATCAAACTTGGGCCCGAGCCTTTTATTACAGTCAGTGGTAACTGAACCAGTTGCTTTTCATAAGAGACCAGAAACAAAGTTGTACCTTAATCTATAAAGGTTCCCCAGCGCAGGTTCTCAGCCTAACCGAGGTCTTTTGCAAACCTAAGGGTAAGAGTCCAGAGCAAATTTGGTTAAAGACTAGTTGTGCGATCACAGAAATGGCCATGCCAGTATCTCCATTAGAACTGGATGACCATTTAACCTTATTTTGATTAGTTCTGATTTGGATTTTGCTAAGCAATTTAACTTTTCTAAACCAGATATAGGTGGAATAAAAACAAAGTTGCTGGAAAAACTCAGCAGGTCTGGCAGCATCTGTGCAGGAGAAAACAGAGTTAACATTTCGGGTCCGGTGACCCTTCCTCAGAACTCAGATATTGGTGGAGTTTCCAGAGTGTGTTCTCTCCTAGATACCAGCCTATGTGTTCTCTTATTCAATTTAGGTCTAGTAAGATTCTTGCTGGTCTGGATCCTGAAGAAAATTTTAACCATTAGGCCAACGCTTGGCTTTGTTTTGGGGTTTTGCTTTGGGCTGACTTAGAGTCCCTCTATTCGGGATATGGCCAAGCAATTGCTTGTACTCAAGTGGTGTTCCCCAAGCTGAGATGGCCTGGTGAGGGTGTCCATCCTGAAGGTGGAATCAAACCTTGGGTCCCTGGCACTGTAAGGTAGCAGTGCTAACTGCTGAGCCACTGTGCCGTTATTCCACAATCATTAGCTGCTAAGGGGGCCATCTGTCAGTATTACCAAGCTAATCAACACCCTTCAGGTTGTGTTTCCTTTCTCTGGGGTCTCTGGGGCCTTCTCAAAGGCTTTCACAGAACTCTTGCCAACTCTCAAGAGAGAGAGAGCTCTATGAAAGAGTTTTGAGTCTAATTTCCTGGGTATTGTGCATCCTCCACAGACACAGGAGGAGCACATGGCACAGCTGCCATTTGTTACCCCACTGAACAGAATGTGAGAGACCTGCTCGAATTGGAATGGAGCTATGGAAACTCTGCTTGACCCTTAACTGCAGACCTTACCATCAATGGAGCAGCATCTGAGTCCTGATTGGAATCTCGGGCTATTCTCCTCCAGCTTTTACTAGTTTTGTTTTTAAATGAACAGGCTTTCTGGTTTACAACATTTCCTGAACTGGTGGGCCTGACTTTGAATGGGCAACGGGGTGGCTTTGGCAGTTTTCAACCAGAGTCTGCCAGAGGCCAGAAACAAATTTTTAAAAATGCACTTTTGTAATACTTTTTGCAAGCACCAGAATTTTCAAAGCACTTTACAGCCAATGAAGTACTTTCAAAGTGTAGTCATTGTTATAATGTAGGAAATGTAGCAAGCAAGGTGATCACAAGCTCCCACATACAGCAATGTGATAATAAACAGATAATCTATCTCGATGTTGACTGAGGGATAAATATTGAGCATGACCATATAACCATAAGATCATAAGTAATAGGAGCAGGAGTAGGCCATTTGCTCTCTCAAACCTGCTCTGCCATTCAATAGGATCATGGCTGATCTGACACTCCTCACAACCACCTTCCTGCCCGTTCCCATAACCCTTGACTACTACTAATCAAGAATCTAACAATCTCAGCCTTAAATATACACAATTCATTGCTGCAGAGGGCTGTGGAGGCCAGGTCATTGAGTATATTCAAGACAGAGATAGATAGGTTCTTGATTAGTAAGGGGATCAAGGGTTATTTGGAGAAGGCAGGAGAATGGGGCTGAAGAACGTATCAGCCATGATCGAATGGAGGAATAGATTTGATGGGCCAAATGGCCTAATTCTGCTCCTATGTCTTATGGTCCTACATATGGTCACAACTCTCTGTGGCAAGGAATTCCAAAGACACAACTCTCTGAGAGTCATCTCAGTCTCAAGTTGGCACCTTTTTATTCTGACAGTATGCTGTCTGGTCCTAGACTCTTCCATGAGGAGAAACATCCTCTCAGTATTTATCACGTCAAGCCCCTTAAGAGTCTTATGTATTTCAATGAGATTACCTCTCATTCTTCTAAACTCCGGCAAGCAGGGAACCATCCTATTTAACCTCATAAGACAATCCCTCCATAACAGGGATAATCCTAGTGAACCTTCCCTGAACTTCCTCCAATGAAGTGATATCTTTCCTTAAATAAGAGATCTAAAATTGCTCACTGTACTCCAGATGTGGTCTCACCGGCACCTTGTACAGTTGCAGTAAGAATTCCCAACTCATACTCCAACTCCCTTGAAATAAGGGCCGACATTCCATTAACCTTCCTGATTACCTGCTGCACTAATGTGCCAGCCTTCCTGTGTTTAATTCACAAGGACACCCAAGTCCCTTTCTGTGTTAGCTTCCTGCAGTTTCTCCCCACTTGTTCTCCCTTCCAAAATGAAGAATTTTGCATTTTCCCACATGCTCCATTTGCCAACTTTTTACCCACTAACTTTTGACTTGATTTATTGGATTTGATTAATTTACTGTCATGTGTATTTTATTGCAAAATACAGTGTAAAGTGTTGGGTTGTGTCACCACTCTCTGGCACCATCTTAAAACACAGAAAATTAAACCAAAACATAGAACATAAAGGCAGAAAAATGAAGAAATAAAGAAAAATTGTTCAACCTTAACCTTCTTGTTAAGCATTTTGCCATGGGCAATGGACCATGGGCATGAATACTTTTGCTGTGCCACTGCCGGTGGACTGAAAGGTGCCACTCTTTGATGCCACCTCACCTTCATCAATGCTCTCGCTAGTTTGAGTCCTTGCTGGACTTCGCCAATACAGATGCCACCAAAGCCGCCAGGTATAGGGATAGCTCCCCAGCTCTTCTTGAAATAATCCCATGGGATATTTTATAGCCACCTGAGCAAACAGATGGGTTTTAACCTCTTGTTCCAAAGATCAGCACTTCTGAGAGTGCAGTGTTCCCTTGGTACCACTCTGGAATGTCAGCCTTGATTTTTGTGCTCAAACCCTAGAGTGGGACTTGAACCTAGACCTGGCAATGGAAGAAACAGTAGAAATCTAGCGTACTTTGTTGTTGTGTTTCCCTGCGGTAAAGCTGTGACTATTCTTCAAAAGTATTTCATGGGATTTGATGCACTTTGGGACATCCTAAGTGCTGAATAAATTTAAATCTTTTTGCTACACTGTAGGAGGGTGTAACACTGAAAAGGGTGCCCAATGAATGAGTGCTTAGACGTAGATTCAGTTCTCTCCAGATATTTCTGACTGTGACATCTAGCATAATGGCCCTTGTGGAGCTGCTGAGAGTCCTGTAGCCTGTCTTCAGGGCTGGCTATTCCCTGCCTCAGACCTGAGCAACAGCCTAGAATGTAATGCTACTGACTCCTTCCAAAGTGTTAAAGTTCTACAAGTTTAGAAGTTTACAGCAGAGGGGTAGGATATTTGTCACATCATGGCTGTATTGGCTCTTCAAAAGAACTGTCCCAATCGTTTAACACCCAACTCTTTTGTGTAGTGAACCAGCCAACACACAGTGAAACACTCCATCAGTCAGTTTGTTTGTTAAAGACTCAATGAGTTTCTCTGTTGCTAGAAAGAAGAACAGAAATATCAGGAGAGCATAGCATTTCTACTGGTTGGCCAGAATTTCCCAGATATAAGTTTGCGTTCCAGCCACTCATTATAATTGTTTTGGAATGCAGAGCAAGAGAGAAATGACTGCTGGGAGAGCAGGATATCCACTGCGTACAGCCACAATCAGAATGTCCCAAAGGCCAGCAGTCAGACTTAACAAACCCCATTCAGCAACAGCCCAAGTCTACCAGAACATCTCCTACCTCAACCCGAGGGACCGGTGAATCAAAGGGAGCAGTGTCCAAAATCATTCTAGTCTCCAAGGTGCTGTCAGAATATTTCTTGTTCGCAGAGACAGAAGGAACTAGAGGAAGTGTTGACAAGTGAGTCTGATTGAGAAACAAGGCAGAAGGACTGATTAAGACATGCTTGGGACCACCTATTTAACTGCTTAAGTGGCCCTTGGCAGGATATAGCTGTGCAATCAGTACTGAACTCCCAATATCCCTCAGCTACTGTTGGTGTAATAGTTCAGCAAGAACAGTAATGCCTCTCTGGAAACACAATCACTATAATCCCTTGCACCAGTTCCACTTTATTGTCCTGGTTGTGTTCATTGCTTCTCATGTGTTGTGCTTTAATTTTCTTTCTCGGCATAGCACTAAGCCAGGAGCATGTGGACTCCTGCCATGGGAAGTTTAAATCTCCCTCATCCTTAATTATAGTGGTTAAATCCCAAATTAAGGAAGCTGGCCATTCCCAGAAATGGCAGAGAAGTCCCACATGATGCAATATAAGCCTCAGCCTGTCTAATGTAAAAGGCGCCTGCTGTTTAGGAATGTTTACTTTTCAAAGATCTTGGTCTAAACATTTGTGGTGGAGAAGGGTATTGGGAGCCAGAAATTTTCCTGGCATTGCAATTCTCTCTCCAACCTGGACCAGTCCGCCTGCCCTATCTTCATGTCAGGGACATGGGAATGTGATAGAGATAGCTCCTTCTTACGTACATTGTTATAGTTCTGTGGACTTAGCTGTGGAGTCAACCATATTGATAGGATAGGGATGTAAGCCTTCAGTTTTCTGCACATCAGGAACTCAGATGGCAATAAGTCACACTGGGATGGGGTGGATCAGTAGGTTGAGAAGGATATATTAAAGTCAGTGTTTTTCTTCAAAAGTGACTTGGCAGTAATGACCCTCCACCCGCGCAGCTTCCCCATTCAACTCTGGATATCTTGGTGAGCTTGTTACATGTTCAAATCCAGACCAGGCTGCAAATTAGCCAGAGGACTTGTTAGCAAACCTTGGCCCATTATCTGACAACTACATCCTGGACAACATCCTGGTGAATCTCCCCTGCACCCCCTCCAGTGTAATCACATCCTTTCTATAGTGTGGCAACCAGAACTGTACACAGTACTCCAGCTGTGGCCTAACCAAAGTTCTGTACAGCTCAAACATACCCTCTCTACTCTCATAGTCTATGCCACAATTGATAAAAGCAAGTGCCCCTATGCCATCCTAACCACCCTATTAACCTGTCCTTCGGAGCTTCTTAGTTCCTGTTTCAATTCTGAAGAACAGTCAAACCAAACTTGAAATGTTAACTCTGCCTGGCTTTTTCCACAGATGCTGCCAGACGTGTTGAGCTTCCCCAGTATCCTCTGTGTTTGTTTTAGATTTCCAGCATCCGCAGTATTTTGCCTTTCTTCTGTCAGGCTGGAGCTGCCCAGGAATGTTTGGGACATTTCCATCGGATGTGGCAGATAATGGGAAATTGCAGACAGGATGCTGAAGGCCCTGGTGGAGAGGGCAAAGCAGAGAAGGAACATTGCCCTCCCCCAGGACCAACAGCGGGGGCCATGACCATAGACCATGCCAGCCTGGTCTGAGGTTGCCACCTGGGTCTGTACAGTCTCAGTTATCTGAAGGAATGCCCAACACTGCAGGGAGAAGCTCAATGACCATGTCCACTCCGCCAGTGTAAGTGCCACAACCTTCTTTCTGCTACCTGACACTCACTCTCTCTACTGCACTCAACTCCCTCTAAGGCTCATACTCTATCACTCTCACTATTGCACGCCGCATCTTCTCTCATAGAGTCATACAGCACAGAAACAGACCCTTTGGTCCAATCAGTCCATGCTGCTATAAACTAATCCCAACTGTCTGTGCTTGGCCCATATCCCTCCAAACATTTCTTATTCATGTACTTATCCAAGTGTCTTTTCAACATTGTAACTGTACCCACATTCCACACATGAACCATTCTCTGTGTAAAAAAGTTGCCCCTCATGTCTTTTTTCAACCTTTTTTCTCTCACCTTAAAAGTATGACCCCTAGTCATGAAATTCCCCATCCTAGGGAAAAGACACCAGCCATTCATCTTATCTATAACACCCATGATTTTATAAACCTCTATAAGGTCACCCTTCAACTTCCTACTTTCCAGTGAAAAACATCCCAGCCTATCCAGCCTCTCCTTATAACTGAAACCCTCCATTTCCGGCAGCACCCTGGTAAATCTTTTCTCTCCTTCCCATAATATCCTTCCCATAACAGGGCAATCAGAACTGGACACCGTACTCCAGAACAGACCTCACTAATGTCCTGTATAACATCAACATGACATCCAGCTCTTACTCACCCAATTGGTCCACACTGCTAACACTGCATGGCCTGTCGCTCCCTCGACACACCTCACCCCCCTTTCCGTCCACCTGCAGCAACACTGTCTGCTGTGCCACCCACTTTCATCTCACTCAATCCCTCCATTTCTCTCATTCAAGGAGGAAACAGCCCACAGCAGGGCAGGAAGAGCCCAGAAATTGGCGGTGTGTCTGACATTCAGACCAGCTCTAAAGAAGGATCACTGGACCCAAAACATTAGCTCTGATTTCTCCCCACAGATGCTGCCAGACCCGCTGGTTGTTACCAGCAATTTCTGTTTCTGTTTCTGATTTATAGCACCCGTAGCCCTTTTGGTTCTTCATTCGACCGTTTGGTTGAAGCACATGCAGTGTGTTTGCCGGATATGCTGCACGGTGCCTTGCAGAAACATGACCACTCCCTTGACAGCTGATAGCCAGCTTTGTGTCTGTGCTGGAAGGCAAGTCAAGACAGAAGTAGTGGTAGTAGCTCAGGCTGAGGGGGCCAAAGCACCTCAAGGCAAGGCGAGGAAAGAATGCCATGAGTATCCAGGTAGCAGCTAAGTGAATGGGCATTAGGAGAGCAAGTGAGCGAGTTGCCCTGAAATGCAGCCCAGTCCAATCCATGAGCTGGTTACCTTCCCTGGCAGACTTTGTGTCTCCTTGCACTAGCACTGCACAGTGCAGCGTTGATATGCAGAAGCTTGCCCTGATGGTGCGGAGAAGCTGGCGTGTATCAGGTACCAGGGTCCATGAATATGGGTTGCGTGCAGCCACTGCCCTGGGATGTGCTGTGACAGATTTCATCGTTGGACATCATTAGACTCTTAATTCCAGATTCTTTATTGACCTCAAATCCCACCACCTGCCGTGGCCAGATTTGAACCCAGGCCCCTGGAACATTGCTTGGATCTCTGGATTAACATTCCAGCGATAATACTACTAGGCCATCGCCATGCTGGTTGGGTATCCAAGTGGAGTAAGTGGTGAGGAGGAAATCGCCAGGTACCTGCTCAGACATCCATGTCGAGAATTCTTGGCCTGTAGTTTCTATCTGGCAGGTGGGAGAATGGGAGAGTGCATATTAATGAGGTGAGATTAGATAGTAATGAGGGTGATATTGAGTGATAATCCTCATTAATAGGCCTCTCACTGCTCACTAGCAAGAATCTTGTCTCGATGTCCAGATCTCTGTTGGAAAATATGAATTGTTGCTCCCAAAGTTGGGAAAGCCTGACTGAAATTCTCACGCGATTCTCCCAGATTTCTCACCATAGCCCAGCCCAGAGCCAAGGATCTTCCACCTATTGTTACCAGGTTTGCAAGAGAGCCCTGAATGTTAAACATTTTGCCTTCAAGATTCAGAGCTGTTCTGTCTGTCCCCACCCAAATCCCTAAGACGTCATCAGATTGGGTGGAGTTGCCTTTAGAATTAATCCTTTCAGAACCAGTACCTTATACAACAGCTACACCAATTGAACATCATTAATCATGACTTGTAGTAACTAGTTTCAATAATGCTTTAGTCTCCTCAATTCTTTGTCTTGAACTGTATCTGTTACTTTCCCTCTTCTGCTCAACAGCCAGAGTACACTGACCGATCAAAAATTCCTCCCTGTAATTCAAGGTCACCTTGACTGGAAAGTACTTTCTTCGGAAGCGATGTTTCCACACAGGTCAGAAGTTCTCAGCTCTGAATGATGTGGATGAAAGGACGCTATTGACACTACCCTTCAGCACAGCCTGTGTTTCCAGATATATTTGATCATTGTTGCTTAGTACAGTGCAGAGCTGTTGATCTGACCTGAACTTTCCCTCAGTTTCCTATTTTGATGGTTTCAAATGACATTGATGCTGTTAAATAATTTAATTGAATTTATCCTGAAACTGAGGGTCAAATGGAAAACTTGACTCATATTTGTTGAAAGCAGCCAACAACTTTATTTGAGCCAACCCCTTGTCCTGTTAGCCCAGTCACAAACACCGCTGTCATTTCTCGTAACTCAAGCTGTGTGACCTGATCTGGTGGCTGAGGATGACCTATTAACTGACAGAGTCATGTCTTTTATGGAGTCATAGAGCTGTACAGCACAGAAACAGACCTTTCAGTCCAACTTGCCCATGCTGATCAGATATCCTAGATTAATCTAGTCCAATTTAGAGTCATTGAGATGTACAGGACAGAAACAGACCCTTCGGTCCAACTTGTCCATGCAGACCAGATATCTTAAATTAATCTAGTCCCATTTGCCAGCATTTGGCCCATATCCCTTTAAACCCTTCCTATTCATGTACCCATCCAGATGCCTTTTAAATGTTGCAATTGTACCAGCCTCCACCTCTTCCTCTGGCAGCTCATTCCATACAGGCACTGCCCCCTGCGTGAAAAGGTTGCCCCTTAGGTTGCTTTTAAGTATTTCCCCTTAAACCAATGCCCTCTAGTTTTGGACTCCCAACCTATTTTGGCTATTCACTCTATCCATGCCCCTCATGATTTTATAAACCTTTATAAGGTCACCCCTCAGCCTCTGACGCTCCAGGGAAAATAGCCCCAGCCTTATGGTTGAAACTGGTGCTGAAATTTAAATTGCTTTCTAAAATTAATTTCTGGGTAGAGACCTATGCTGCACAGGAGTCTAGAATTGGAGGAACATGAAGAACTTAGAGGGCTGTAGGCAATTTTCTGAGAAGTCACATGGTCATGTGGTCCCCATACAAGCTGTTCATGAGTTGGCTTCTTTAATAGATCAGACATGGGTGACCATGCGGTTAAATATCAACTACACCGCCTGCACATTCTGAGAGAAATAAAACTAGAGGGAATGTAGGTAGCAAAGTTTGAGGAGGTTAGGAAAATCAATGGAGGCGAATCCAGGAGTGATTTGAACATTTGGATACCGGTAATCCAGAGACCCTGTTTGATACTCTGGGTATGTGGAATGCACACCTGACTCCTGGCTGACTTTTCCTTGGATTTAAAGGAAAATTTGTGTTCAATATGCAGTTTGCAAGCCACAGTGTAGTGCAGGAGGAAGTGCTGCTGCAAGGTCAGGCTGTTTGGAGGACTTGCCTTGGGGTAACAACCCTTCTCCCAACATCATTCCTAAACCTGAACTCTAAACACCATGCACCCCCTCATACTCCTTCATACACCCCATGAGTCCTTGAATTTCCACATCCCCTCCATTACCTCCCCTCCCCACACCTACATTAGGTGGATTGGCCATGCTAAATTGCCCGTAGAGTCCAGGGACGTGCGAGCTAGGTGAGTTAGCCATGGGAAATGCGGGGTTACAGGGATAGGGTGCGGGTTGGTTTTGGATGGAATGCTAATCAGAGGGTCATTGTGAACTCAATGGGCTGAATGGCCTGCTTCCACACTGTAAGGATGCTATGATTCTATGACTTATTTTTTTATCGCCAATTGTCCACTATTCACTGAAGTCAAAGCAAAGCAATGGGTGCCAGTGAAAACATTTAAACCTGTGACAATCCAATAAAACTTCCATTCAAAAGATTTTAGTAGATACTGCAAAGAAAAATACTTTGGTTCATCGAAAAAAATGAGTTAATCATTTAATTAGCCATTAAGAAGTGTAAACAAGCAACTGTGTATCCGAGAGTCATATCAAAAGCAGATTACATTCTTATAACCTCTGAAAATGGTTGGTTACTCCCCTGAGTAGTTGTTTCAATAGACCTAACTACTCCAATAACCTTTGGAACTCAGCCAAGCATGCGTAACAACCACAGTTTTCAAAATATGAGCTTTCAGCTCCAGAAATCCTGAAACTAAAAAAAAAATAGAATTACGATTCCACTTTAAAACAGGTTATCTGTCAGGGTACAATTACAATGTTTGAAAGACATTTGGATAGGTACATGGACAGCAAAGGTTTGGAGGGACATGGGCCAGGAGGAGGCAGGTGGGATTGGTTTAGTTTGGGATTATGTTCAGCATGGACTGGTTGGACCGAAGGGTCTATTTCTGTGCTTATGACTCTATGACGATAATAGCAAAGCAGAGCAGATGGCTATACTTCTTTTACATTCCACGGAAGAGGCATGTTTTTTAAATGTGACAGATATCTGGATATTTGAATCACAATTCTAAATAACAGGAGAGCGGCCTAGGCCCGAAACATCAGCCTTTCTGCTCCTATGATGCTGCTTGGCCTGCTATGTTCATCCAGCCCTGCACCTTGTTGTCTCAGAGCTTTTTTGCACAGGATAGAAGATGGTATTCTGTCTGCGCAATATGCTACTGGACAGAACCCTCTGATTACCCGCTCCCTTAAAAATGCATCTCCATTACGACAAAACATCTAATACAGTTGGTCAAAATATCTTACACTTAAACCTGTTAGAATATTCCAGATTCCCTGCAAGCTTCCTCCAGTGGTTATTAGCTCTGCAAGTTTTTTTTTGGAGCTGCCAAAACTCACACGTGCACATGAAGATTGTATGGGAAAGGAAATTCAAATGTTCGCTCATCTACAGAATAGTGACCCAACTTCGAAAGAGGTCTATGTGGTGTTTACACTTAAGGCCTATTGTGATCCATGGGAAGGCTACATGGAAATGGCCTGGGGTCAGGTAGGTAAACAAAAATTGTTTCTCCAGCAATGCAAATACTAAGTTCAATGTTCTGTTACCCAATTCCCATCTCCATTTAGAGAAGAAAATACGGCCCGCAGGAAGAGTTGACACTTTTAAAGGCTAAATGCTGGAGTACAAGCTGATAGTTTAGCTAAGCATTTCATTATCACGTCCCCTGGGTCTGCCTGGCCTACAATTTCAAATAGCCGACAAACAACTATGCATCCAGGAACCACATCTAAAGCAGACTATATTCTTACAACCTCTGAAAACTATCAATTACTCCCTGGTGCAGTTGCTTCAATGGACCTGACCATTCCAACAACTTTTGGAACTCAGCCAAGCATGCATAACAAGCACGGCTTTCAAATATTAGTGTACTCTGACTGAATCCAGTACCTTCCTCACTAAAGGCATCAATAATGTATCTTCTACTTACCTGTGTGGTGAATGACCCTACCTTTTAGCGACACAACCATCAGCTGAGAGCTCGGAAGCCTCCTCTGTACCTTCTCCTGAGTGTCTGTATTCTTTGTCAGTTGTACAGACTAAAATTAGACAACATACTCCAACTCCAAGCACAGATGCACCAAAGTTTTATATGGACAAAGTACGGTGCTTTTTACATTATATGTGATGGTCCCAAATGTACAAGCAGCTGCATTGAGTCCTGTCCTTTGGAAATATCTGCTTGATAGTTTCAAGTAACTGCTCATTGAGCTAGCTGCGCCATTTTTCCTCCTGTGAGTTAGGATGCTAACCCTCCAGGAATGTTCCAGCATTCCCAAGAGGTTAGAGATTAATCTCCTGACTGCTAGAAAAATTATTAAAAGGTGAGTCTATGGGTGATTGAGATATTGGAAAAGGGGTAAAGAATGATTTAGCAGGATAGGAGAGTTAGAACTGGGAGGTCATGCAGTAAATCCTTCAGAAAATGTCCACCCAGAACGGGTGGGAATGTCCTCCAGCACAGTTCACCCTGCTTGTCGAGGAGGTTTCCCTTGGTCGGCTGGTGATGTCCAATATTTGTCTCCTAGCAGCAGCTGACCCAGTGAGTCTGGATGAAGCTGTGTGTTAAAATATTCAAATTGCAAACTTTGACCAGTCATCCAGTCTGTTTTTAACTCATTGTCCCACCTGCCCCAGTGATGGGTTAACAATTAAAATCAACTGCAATTCTCCTCTGCCTGCGTAGCTTCCACCCAGTTGACACCATTGCCTCCAACCTTGCATACAAAGGATCAAAATTTGCATTCAGACTTGTTGTAACATGCAGAAATTCCCTGAGCTTTTCTTTCATTGCTGTCAGCAACAATCTTAGGTGAATCCTAAACAACATTTGTTGATAGACTTGCTGGTAACTAACGTCTTTTGATCTGCAAACTGATGTACCAAAGCAAAACAATATGTCACTTTGAATGAAGAACATTTTGTTTGTCATATGACAATATACTTCTGTCAAGCAGCAGTGCTAACAATAGGTATCGCCACAATATTTAACCCAGGAAGGGGATTATAAACTAAATTGTGGTTCCCCTCACAGTCAACAGATGGAGTTAGAACCTCTTACAATTTGTAATATCTAGGGAAAATATCAAGTGCTGTTCCAAATTTTCCATTTATAAATAAAGTTATATAGTCAACAAAGTTTGCGTATCATAAAGTGATGATGAATTGCATTCGCATCGACATACTCTTTGTGTGTCAAGATAACATTGCCTCTCTATTCATCATTGTTACACTTAAAATTAGACAGTGATCAGTGTGCTTGTTTGTTTTGCTGGTTTGTTATCCTACCACTAAGTGAGGAACCCTGATCATTTTCTCTTTCCAAAGCCACAGAGACTGACACAAATCAGGGTTGTACAAGGACCATTCCTGGTCTACTCACCTCAGTGTGAGACCACCTGGGGAAGGGCTTCTTCAAGGGTTTCTTGCATTTGAAATCTCATTGAGTTGTGCCAACACAGAGCCCAGATATCTGGGGTAGTGCCCAATTTCCACACTTGGACCATGCAGCCTTACATAATAGCTTAATTTTGAAGCAAAAACAGAAGTAGCTGGAAAATTTCAACACGTTCAACAGAGTTAACATTCTGGGTGCAGTGACTTGTTAACTTTGATTTCTCTCCACAGATACTGCTTAGATTTTTGAGCAATTTCTGTTTCTGTTACTGGTTTCCAATATCCACAGTTCTTTTGTATTTTTTCTGCTAATTCTTAAGGCTGAACAGTTCTATTCATAGGTAGAAAAGTTGGAGCAGGATCTTTTCAAATATTACAAATTCAAAGGGTTCAAACTCCATCCATTGGTAATAAAAAGAACTGCAATTCATTTCATAAGTGGCTTCCTCTCGTGTGGGGCATGGTTCTATTAGATTTACTCCATGACAAGCACATGTATCATTTTTACAAGGGTACAGCTCCCCATTTAAACTGATTCAGTATTTCAAAGTGGCCCAAAGATCATTGGAGCAAGTGAGGGCCACCTTGTAATGCTTGTTTTCTCTTTAGCTGTTTCTAGGAATCAAGTATTGCTGCGTATTTATTACCAAATCCTAAGCACGGGTCTCATACCAACCCCTGGGAAACTCCACTGCTAACCTTCCTTCTGCTTGAAAAATATCCATTGACTGGTACTCTGTTTTCCATGATTCAGCCAATTTTGTAGCCACATTGTTACTGTCCCTTTTATACCATGATCTAGAACTTTCCTCACAAGGCTGTCGTGTGGCACTGTATCAAACACCTGCTGGAAATCCATATATACAGCATTAACAGCATTACTGTCATAGACCCTTTTTGTTAACTCCTCAAAAAACTTCAGCCAGTTAGGTAAATACGGTTTCCCCTTTTCGAAATCTGAGCTGACTGTTCCTAATCTCACACATTTGTCCGTGTGATTACTAATTCTAATGTTTCTTGAAGTTTCCTATCACTGAAGTTAAACTGACTGGTCTGTAATTGCTGGGATTAGCCTTACAATTTTTCTGGTACAAAGCCACAATATTTGTAATTCTCCAGTCTTCCATCACCTCCCCCGAGTCCAGGGAACACTGAGAGACTGTGGCCAGTGCCCCCTCACTTTTTACCCTCACTTCCTCAAAATTCTCATCCTGTCCCAGTGCCTTGTCAACTTTAAGTGCCAACAGTCTATCCGAGCCTCCTTGCTCATTAATTTTGCACCCTTCTAGTGACAGAGTTTCCTTCTCTGTCATCACAGCCCGAGCAGCATCCTCCTCTTTTGTAAGGACAGATACTAAAGTATCAATTTATCACCCTAACCTTTGGGTCTCTGATCGGCCCTAATCCTTCATTACCCACTCTCTTACTATTTATACGTATTTAAGAAAGAGAGGATTTGTTTCTGTCACGGCGTGGCCAGAGATTTTTTTTTTGACAAAATCGTTGTTGGCACATAAGATGCAAAAGGTTGAGAATTGCTGATTACAGAATATTTGATCATTTCTCCCCTGAGGACCCCTGATTGGGAGACCAAGTGGAGATCCATTAAATTGGATTACTATCCAATTTTGCTTCCAGTTTCCACTATAATTTCGAGAAGCTGCAAAAATAACCTAAGCAATTTTAGGTTATTCTATACCAATGAGATGAAATTATATCTTCAATTCATATGCCTATTTTCCAACATTTCAGTCTTACTTTCTCTCCCTGCCTATACACAATAAATGGCCAAGTCTGTTAGATGGTGTGGAGAACACAGAAAGACATTGATGAATTAGCCTTTTTGTCACATATACTCAAATGAGTACAGTGAAAAATTTACAAGTGACCACTTATGGTGCTATCTTAGGTACAAGGTACGTGGTACAGTTTCTTCAGTACAAGTTCTTAGAAAAAAAATTAGAAAAATAAAGAAATGAAAAGTCCAGAATTACAGATAGTAGGAATAAATAGAAAAACAGAAAAATAAAAAGCTCAGAACAAAAGTCCTTTCAACTCAGTCCACGCTGGCACCTTGCCTCCAGTCCGTGCTAAGCCTTGAATCACCTCGAGGCCATGCCAGGCTGAAAGATTGCCACAGGCCGCAGAGAGACTACCATGCTGGGCCGGGTGGAAGCCTCACTGGGTTAGTACTGAGGCTAAGAGTCTGAGTTCGTGCTGAGGCCGGGTGTTCAGGAAGTCGGCGAGAACAGAGGAAAAAAAAAACACAAAAGAAAAAGAATTGAGAAGCCTAGCACCTAAATTCATTCTAGTGCTTTAGAGATTATTTCTGTTTCTTTGAAAAATTTATTTTCTGTATTCAATTATTTTTCATCTTGTGTCATTTGTTCTGAGCTACCATTTACCTCCAAGAAGTGTCTGAGGTCATTTTGAGTTACCACTGGGAATTCTCCAGTATGGTAGCATTGTGGAAGAGAGGGGAAGGAGGAATAGATGTATGCTAACCTGGAAAGATGGCATTGGAAGCACACTAACTATCTATCAGGACGTTTGCATCTTTGCGGAGTATAGAGGCAGGAGTTCACTTACTTGCATTTGTGGCAGTATAGAATTATAGAATGGTTACAGCAAAGAAGGCAGCCATTAAGCCCATAAAGTCAATGATTGCTCTCTGCAAAAAGCAACTCAGATAATCCCACTTCGTTGTCTTTCCCCAAAGTCTTGCAAATCTTTTCCCTTTGCATAAGTATCCAATTCCCTCTGAAAGCCACAATGAATCTGCCTGCAGCACACTCTCTGGCAGTACACACCAGACCCTAACCACTTGCTGTGCAACAAAAGCTTTTACTCATCAGTTTTGGTCTTTGGCCATTCACTTTAAATGGGTGCCCTCTGGTTCTCGATCCTTCCGTCAATGGGAATGGTTTCTCTCTACTGTCCATTTACTCTGTCCAGATCCCTAGGATTTTGAAAATCTCTATAAATTCCTCTACCAACCTCTTCTCCAAGGAGGACAGTCCTATCTTTTCCATTCTATACTTGTGACTGATACTTTTCCTGGAACTATTCTTGTTGATCTTTTTCACACGCTCTCCAATTCCTTCATGTACTCCCTAAAGTGTGGTGTCAAAATTGGACATAATGCTCTGGTTGAGGTCAAACCAGTATTTTATAAACAAGCATACTTTGCTCACCTTCGCACTCTTGCCATGTAGGCCTTCTTAATCACTTTCTAAACCTGTCCTGCCATCTTCAACGACTTATGCATATAAATACATAGAATCCCTACAGTGTGGAAGCAGGCTGTTTGGCCCATTGAGTCCACATGACTCTCTGAAGAGCATCCCACCCAATCCCTATTACCCTGCATTTCCCATGGCCAATCCACCTAACCTGCACATCTTTGTACTGTGGGAGGAAACCGGAGCACCCGGAGGAAACTGATGCAGACATGGAGAGAATGTGCAAACTCCACACAGGCAGTCTCCCAAGGTTGGAATCGAACCCAGATCCCTCACACTCTGAGGCAGCAGTGCTAATCACTGAGCCACTGTTCTGGCCAAGATCCTTTTATTCTTTTACTTCTCTTAGAATTGTGCCTTTACGATTGTCTCTCCTGGTTTGTCTGACCAAAATGCAGCTTTTTCAAATTTCATTGCATTAAATTTCATCTGCCCTGTCCATTCCTCCAACCTGTCTGTGTCCTCTTGAAGTCTATTGCTATTCTCCTCACAGTTCATAACACTTCCAAGTTTTGTGTCATTGTCACTGTCAGGTTTTGAGATGGTGCCCTGCACACACAACTGTAGGCATTGAATATGGATCATGTGCAGTTGTGATCCCAGCCCTGACTCCTGGGGAATGTCACTATATACCATCCTTCAGTCTGAAATTCAACCCTTCACCACCACTCTGTTTCCTGTCTCTCAGCCACTTTGCTGCAGTTTTAATTCCAAGGGTTTCAACTTCAAATATCAAAGCTTGTTATGTGACATTGCATCAAACTGTTATAGAGTCATACAGCATGGAAACAGACCCTTCGGCCCAACTCATCCATGCCGACCAGCTTTCCCAAACTATATTAGTCCCATTGGCCTGCATTTGGCCCGTATTCCTCTAAACCTTTCCTTTTCATGTACCTGTCCAAATGTCTTTTAAATATTGTAACTGTATCACCTCCTCTGGCAGTTCATTCCACAAATGAACTATCCACTGTGTGAAAGTTGTCCCTCAGGCCTCTTTTAAGTCTGTTTCCTCTCACCTTAAAAATATGGCCTCTAGTTTTGAACACCCCAGCTTAGGGAAAAGATCTTTGCTATTCACCTTATCTATGCTCCTCATCATTTTATAAACCTCTATAAGGTCACCCCTCAACCTCCTATGTTCCAGTGAAAACAATCCCAGCCTATTCTTATAGCAAAGTCAGAAATCACATGACACCAGGTTATAGTCCAACAGGTCTATTTGAAAACACAAGCTTCCAGAGCCTTGCTCCTTCTTCAGGTGTGAGTGAGAGAGGTGGCATCAGACACAGAATTAATAAATTCTGTTAGACTAGAATCTGGTGTCGTGTGATTTCTGACCTTGTCCACCCCAGTCCAACACTGGTACCTCCACATCATATCCTTGTAGCTCAAACCCTCCAGTCCTGGCAACATCTTAGTAATTTTTTTCTGAACCCTCTCCAATTTAGTAATGTCCTTTCTATATCAGGGCAACCAGAACTGTACACAGTACTCCAAAAGTGGCTTCACCAACACCCTGTACAATCGCAATGTGACATCCCAACTCCTACATTCAATGGTCTCAACAATGAAGGCAAATGTGCTAAGCGCCTTCTTTATCACCCTGTCTTCCTGTGACACAATTTTCAAAGAACTACTTACTTGAACCGCAAGGCCTCTTTGTTTGACAACACTATCCAGAACCCTACCATTAACTGTGTAAGTCCTGCCCTTGTTCATCGTACCAAAATTAAATTCCAACTGCTCTCTTTGCCTCATTGGCCCAATTGATCAAAATCCATTTGCAATATTAGATATCCTTCTTCGCTGTCTATAATACAAAATTTTGGTGCCATCTGCAAACTTACTAACCATGCTTCAAAGGGATTTCTTCTCTCAGCGGGTAGTGAATGTCTGGAAATTTTTTGGAAGCTAGATCACTGAAAGTATTTGAAGAAGAGATAGATGGATTTTTGAAATTTGCAAGTCCATGTACAACACATCAAATGTTGTACCCACCAAAAGCTCAATCATATTAGTTAAAACAATTTATCCTTAATCTGTTGTGGCTGGCCTTCAATAGACTATAAGTATCTAAGTGACCCTTAATTTTGTCACTGTGCAACATTTCTCAAAACTTTCTTATCACTGACTTGCATGCTTGTGGTTGCTGGTTAATCCTCACATCTTATCTTGAAAATCAGCATAGTATCTGCTATTCTTCAGTCATAGAGTCATACAACATGGAAATAGACTCTTTGGTCCAATCACTCTATGTCAACCATAATCCCAAACTAAACTAGTCCCACCTGTGTGGGCTTGGCCCATATCTGTCCAAAAGTTTCCTATTCTTGTACTTATCTAAATGTCAGTTTTAAACATTGTAACTGTACCCGCACCCACCACTTCCTCTGGAAGTTCATTCCACACATGAACCACTCTCTGTGTAAAAAAAATTGCCTCTCATGTCTTTTTCAAATCTTTCTCCTCTCACCTTAAAAATACGCCCCCTTGCCTTGAAATTCCCCACCCTAGGGAAAAGACACCTGCTATACCCCTCATGATTTTCTAGACCTCTTATAAAGGTCACCTCCCGATCTCCTACTCTCCTCCAGTGACAAAAGTCCCTGCCCATCTGGCCTCTCTTTATAACTCAAACCCTCCATTCCCAGCAACATCCTGGTAAATCTCTTCTGAACCCTCTCCAGCTTAAGAACATCCCTTCTATAACAGGGCAACCAGAACTGGACACAATATTCCAGAAGAGGCCTCACCAATAACCTGCACAACCTCAACACGACATCTGGAACTACACTTGTATCTAAGGTGGAATGGATGGTTATGGACTGTAGAAATGTCATTTTACGCAGAAACTTGCCAATGAGTATGTCACATATTGAAACCTGCCTGGGACTATATGATTCCACTATTTATTTGATAAGTTCATTCAGCTACTGGGAAAATGTAAAGTTTTGTTTAAAGCAGATAGTAGAATTAGATAATATTTTGAGACTTGACAACAGGAAATCAAAGCATCAGCCACTTGGATTTGAGTTGGGCGGACACCTGGGAATATATTGCTCTTGTTGTGAGTCACAGTTTCACTTTACCGCCATTATATTCAGTTCAACATTGGCGGGATTCCAACAGCACTTTTCCCAGCATTAACCCGTCTCTCATCATAATGACTTGGAGTTGCCAACTCACAAAGATTTTTCAGAATTAAAGACACCGTATCCTGAACACTGCTCCATGAATTGGGCAGTGCCAGATGTTTTAAAAAGCTGTTCTCTCCCTAGCTTGTCTGTATACATTAGTGCATTAATTATAGCAGCATGAAAAAGAAAGACTTTTGGAGTGGTGTGGTTGAAGGTTATCTGATCCAGGAATGGATCCAGCTAAAGTTGGTGACCTTTTAAGGTTGGGGTATAAAACTTGGCCCATATGGCACTCACAAGTTGAAGGTGAACATCCAAGTACACAATAATTGCAACAGTAGCCCATGAAGTCAGTGGGTTTACTCACCGCTCAATACAATTATGGCTGACCTTCAGTTCAAATCCATTTTCCCCACTCCCCTGATTCTCTGTCTACTCAGCCTTATACGTAGTCAGCAATGGAGCATCCATATCTGTGGGTGCACCACAGTGGCTCAGTGGTTAGCATTGTTGCCTCACAGTGTCAGGGACCTAGGTTCAAATCCACCTTCAGGCAATTGTCTGTGTGGAGTTTACACATTCTCCCTGTGTCCACGTGGGTTTCCTCCAGGTGCTCCGGTTTCCTCCCACAGTCCAAAGACGTGCAGGTTAGGTGGATTGGCCATGCTAAATTGCCCATAGTGTCCAAGGATGTGCAGGCTAGGTGGATTAGCCATGGGATATACAGGTGTAGGGGTTGGGTCTGGGTGGAATGCTCTTCAGAGGTTTGGTGTGGTCTTGTTGGGCTTTCACACTATAGGGATTCTATGATCCACAGTTGAGATTTCCAAAGATTCACAATCCTTTGAATGAAGACATTTCTCCTCATCTCAGCCATAAATAATTGGCCCCATATCCTGAGACTATGTCCCTGTGTTTTAGATTCCACAAGCAGCTGCATGTATTGTCCCTTCAGAATCTATTTCAATGAGCTCATCTCTCATTCTTCTAAACTCCAGAGAATAAAATCCTAATTTACCCATCTGTCATCATTGGACAACCTTCATATCCCAGGGACCAATCTCATGAACCTTGGTTATCCACTTCCAATGTTTATCCTTCCTTAATTGTGGCAAACGAGACTGCATACATGTCACTTGCCTTCCTGATTGCTTGCTGAGATTTTTGCATTCCTTGTTCAAACACATCCAAGTTTCTCGGAGCTTCAACGTTTACAATTTTCATGCCCTTCAACAAATATTTTGCTTTTTCATTATGAGCCAGTGTGAATCATTTGTTCGTGATCTGTGACAGCAACAAGTTTGAATGGTGATATTATCAGTGTTGTTGTCCTGCTAATTTAAGGTGTCAGTTGATAACACACTTGCCTCTGAGTCAGTCGGATGTGGACTGAAGCTCCCCAATAGAGACACGAGAATAAATTTGGGTCTAGGCTGATACTTCAATGCTTCACTGTCAGAGGTAACGTCTTTAGATGGAGGTTCTATGGTACTACTTGAAGAAAAACAGGAGATTTCCCTGGTATCCTCGTCATTATTTATCTCTGAAACAACATAACTAAGACAGATTAGCTGGTCATGAACATGTTGTTGCTTGCAGGTGCTTTCTGTGTCGGATGACACATTGACCGCATACAACAGTGACTGTATTTCCAAAGCACTATATTGACTGTAAAGCACTTTGGGTCATTGTGCAGTTGTGAAAGATGCTGTATAAATGCAGAATGTCCTACTTTTTTTATGCTACATGTGTAACCATTGCAATGACACTGGGGAGTCCTGATGTTTTGACACTGCTGGAGGGATAGATTGTTGTGGTTTAAGTTCTTGCTCTATTGATGTAAGATTATAATAGAGAAGTGACTGTATAGAAATTTTATGATTATCTAAGTCAGTTTGCAGAGTGGCTCAGCATTAGTTAAGGAAAAAGAGTATAACAAACAGCTTCAGTCATGCCAATTTTTTCAACTTCCTTTGCAAGCTTTTCCATATTGTGTCCCATGTTATGCATTTTATGTCAGCTAAAATCCTGGACATCTGCTGACAACTTGTTTGTGGAAGCAATTTTTTTCTGAAAACAGTTAACTCCCGCTGAGTAACAGTTCCAACATGGATCCAGATCCTTCTGGACCTCTGTCATGTGGTCATAAATCACACATATAATATCATAAATATAATGTGGGAAAACGCTAACTCATCCAATTTAGTACGAAGAATAGAAAAGCAGCATTTGTTTAAAAAATCGAGACAGACAAACAAGAGGGAATTATGCACCAGTTAGCCTGACATCAGTAGTAGGGAAAAATGCTCGAGTCCATTATAAAAGATTGAATAGCAGAGGACTTGGAAAGCAGTAACAGGATTGGACAGAGTCAACATGGATAAGAACAAAGAAAATCATGCTTGACAAAACTATTGGAATCTTTTGAGGATGTAACTAGTAAAGTTGATAAAGGGGAACCAGTGGTTGTGGTTTATTTGGACTTTCAGCAGATGTTCGACAAGTTTCCAAATAAGAGATTAGCATGTAAAATTAAAGCACATGGGATTGAGGGTAGTGTACTGAGATGGATAGGGAACTGGCTGTCAGACAGGAAACAAAGTGTAGGAATAAACAGGTCATTTACTGAGTGATAGGCAGTGACCAGTAGGGTACGGCAAGGATCAATGTGTGGACCTCAGCTATTCACAATATATATTAATGATTTAACGAGGGAACCAAATCCCCACCTTTGCAGATAAGACAAAGCTGGGTGGGAGAGCAAGCTGTGGGGAGGATGCAGAGATGCTTCAGTGTGATTTGGACAATTTGAGTGAGAGAACAAATCCATGGTAGATGCGGTACAAAATAGATAAAGTGAGCTTATCTACTTTGGTAGCAAGAACAGGAAGGCAGTTTATTATCTTAAAGGTAATAGATTGGGGGTGGGTGAGGTGAAATGAGAACTACGTGTCCTTGTACACCAGTCACTGAAAGTAAGTATGCAAATTCAACAGACATTTGAAGGCAAATGGTATGTTGGTCTTCATAGCAAGTGGATTCGAGTAGAGCAGCAGTGATGTCTTGCTGCAATTGTGCAGGGCTTTGGAGAGACCGCACCTGGGGTATTGTGTACGGTTTTGGCCTCCTTATCTGAGGAAGAATGTTCTGGCTATGGAAGGAATGTAACAAGGTTTACCAGACAGATTCCTGGGATGGCAGGACTGACTTATGAAAAGAGCCTGGATCAGTCAGGACTATATTCCTAGAGTTTAGCTGAATGAGGGTGCAACTCATAGAAAAATGCCAATAAAATTCAGGACTAGACAGTATAAACGCGGGAAGCATGCTCCCGATGACCAGAAGTTCCAGAATGAGGGATCACAGTTGAAGGATATGGGGTAGGCCTTTAGGACTGAGATGAGGAGAAATTTCTTCACCTGGCAAATGGTAAGCCTGTGAAATTCTCTGCCACCCAGAAAGTGGTTGAGGCCAAACATTGAAGGTTTTCAAGACGGAGTTAGGTATAGTTCTTATGGCTAAATGGATCTAAGTGTATAGGAGAAAGTGGGAACACGATACTGAGTAGCATGATTAGCCATGATTATATTAAATGGCAGAGCAGGCATGAAGGGCTGAATGGCCTACTCCTGCTCCTATTTTCTATATTATTTAAATGGAAAAAGACTGTGAAACTCTGAGATAGAAAGGAATCTGGGTCTCCTGATACATGAAAAACAGAAATTTAGTCAGCTGGTACAGCAAGTAATTAGGAACACAAATAGAATGCTATTTACTGCAAGAAGAATGGAATATAAACGTAGAGATATATATTTTTCCAGAAATTATTGCCTTTAAAATATTCCCTCCACCACTGGGTTTTTGCTGTTTGGCCTAAGGTTATTCCTGTCTCACCTTATTTACTGAACAATGATGTAACATTTGCAATAAGACCAGATGATGTAGGGGCAGAAGTAGGCTTTTCATCCATCGAATTTACTCCACCATTCAATGAGATCACGGCTGGTATGGTAACTCTCAACTCCATTTTCCTGCCATTTAGCCATAACCCTTGACTCCCTTACCAATTATCCATCTGATCCTTGACTATACTTAATGACCCAGACACTACAGCCCTTTGCAGTAAAGAAGTCCACAGATTCACAATCTTCTGAAAAAAGAAATTCCTCCTCATCTTTGTTTTAAATATGGTACCCCTTATTCTGAGACTATGCCCTCTAGTCGTAGGCTGTCCCACAGGGGAAACAACAATTCAACTGTGTCAGGTCCCCTAAGAATCTTATATGTTTCAGTAAGATCGCCTCTCATTCTTCTATATTTCAATAAGTACCCACCTAACCTATTCAATCTTTCCTCATAAGACAGTCCCTCCATACCCAATATCAAATGAATGATTTTTTGCTGGACTGCCTCCGATTCTAGTTTATCTCTCCTTAGATAAAGGTTCTAAAACTGTTCACAGTATTCTAACTGTGTCTAACTAGCATCTTGTATAGTGTGGTATTATTGCTGGACTGTTAATCCAGAGACCGAGACAATGTTCTGGGGACCAGGGTTCAAACCTGCCACGGCAGATGGTGGAATTTGAATTTGTTAAAATATCTGGAATTAAGAGTCTAATGATGACCATGAATCCATTGCTGATTGTTGGAAAAACCCATTTGGTTCACTAATGTCCTTTAGGGAAGGAAACTGTCATCCTTACCTGGTCTGGCCTACATGTGACTCCAGACCCACAGCAATGTGGTTGACTCTGAACTGCCCTCTGGGGCAATTAGGGATGGGCAATAAATGCTGCCAAGCCAGCAATGCCCTCATTCTGTGAATGAATAAAGAAAAAAAAATAGTTTTAGCAAGACCTCCCTATTTTTGTACTCCATTCTCTTTGACATAAAGGCCATGATGTGGAGGTGCCGGTATTACTGGGGTGGACAAGGTCAGAAGTCACATGACACCAGGTTATAGTCCAACAGGTTTATTTGAAATCACAAGCTTTTGGAGCGTAGTCCCTTTGTTAAGTGAAAATAATGGCCAACATTCTATTTGCATTCTCTATTAACTGCAGGACTTATATGCCAAGTTCTTGTGATTAATGCACAAGGACTCCTGAATTCCTCTGTACTGTCTGCAGTGTTCCTCTCTTTAAATAATACTCATCTCCCATTCTTCTTGTCAAAGTACGTAACCTCACATTTTCCCATTATATTCTATCTGTCAACTTTTTGCGCACTTGGTTAACCTATCTATATCATTCTGTAGATTT
Organism: Rhincodon typus; assembly: GCF_021869965.1. NCBI lineage: Eukaryota > Metazoa > Chordata > Chondrichthyes > Orectolobiformes > Rhincodontidae > Rhincodon > Rhincodon typus. Next base: position 43,306,622 of record NC_063357.1, on the reverse strand, counting down.
TTCATGTCATTGTTTCTCATTGTTTTTATTTTATTCATTTGTCAAGATGATGTGTGCGCAGTTAATTTCAGCCTTCAGAACAGGGAAATCCGCAACCTCATTGAAGGCTTGTGCTCATCTCTGCATATGAAAATGGAAATATGGTCAACTCTCATTGAGGAGAGAGAGTCATTGACTTCATAGATTCTCTACAGTTCAGATAGAGGCCATTTGGCCCATTGAGTCTGCACCGATCCTCCGGAGAGCAACCTCTGCAGACCCAAGTACCCCAACGTTTCCAATGTCTAACCCACCCAGCCTGCACATCCCTGGGTGCTATGGGGAAATTTAGCATGGCCTGTCCACCACCCAGTGCATCTTTGGACTGTGAGAGCAGAGCACCCAAAAGAAACCCATGCAGACACAGGGAGAACGTACAATTTCTACACAGTCTCCCAAGGCTGGAATCAAACCCGGGTCCCTGGCGCTGTGGGGGCAGCAGTGCTAACCACTGAGCGACTTGGCCAACCTTGTTCATAGAGAACCAGATAACAACTTGTGAGATTTTATGAACATCATCAAGACCAGCTTGGAAGGAGTTAAACCCTCTAAGGTTCATCACTCCAGTCACCTTCAGCCTCTGTCAATGTTGTGGCTATAGCTGCAACTATTGGCAGATGCTTCAATTTGATTTGATTTGATTTATTGCTGTCACGTGTACCTAAGTACAGTGTAAAGTTTTGTTTTGTGTGTACATAACATACAAGGACATACAGATCTTCGGGTGTTTAGACAGAGTGAACCATACAAGGTTATAGCTGCACAGGAGGTGCACAAAAGCAAGATCAACATTAGATTTGAAATTGGAGAGGTCCATTCATAAGTCTAATAACAGCAGGGAAGAAGCTGTTCTTGAATCTGTTGGTGGGTGTGTTCAAGCTTCTGGATCTACTGCCTGACAGAAGAGGTTGGAACAGAGTATAACCAGGGTGGGTGGAATGCTTGATAATGTTGGTAGCCTTTCCATAGCAACAAGAAGTATAGATGGAGTCCATGGATGGAAGCTTGGCTTTCATGATGGTCTGGGTTGTGTACATGACTTTCTGTAGTATCTTACAGTCCTGGGCAGAGCAGTTGCCATTACAAGCCATGATGCATCCAGATAGAATGCTTTCTATGGTACATCTGTAAAAGTTGGTGAGAGTCCTTATGGACATGCCGAATTTCCTTAGCCTCCTGAGGAAGCAGAGGCGTTGTTAGGCCTTCCTGACCATCATATCCAAGTGGGAGGTCCAGGACAGATTCCTCTGAAGATGCGCTTAGTCAAGTGCAGGCATCACATTTTGTCCCTCCCTGAGGTGCAGTAGGAGAATTGCTAAAGGTTATGGAATGACTCCTCCTCCAGCAGTAAGTCATGCTTTCTATGCCCTCTATTCATTTTTCCAGTCATGCTGTATTCCAAGGGGAATGCTTACAAGTGCAACTGTTGGCAACAGGTTTGTGCAAAAGCCCTGTGGTCAGCAAAACGTCTACCAGCACTTGCCAACCATCCCCTGCCCGCTGGTGAGGGAATCCTTCCTGCTGCTGATTGCATATTTAACTATGCTGGTTTAAAGCAGGACATTGGTGGGACTGTTAGGCTTCAGAAAGGGAACAACTTAGTCTCGGAGACTGTTGAACGTATCTTCCCACCGTTGTTCATTATGTGCACTAACACACAATATGGTGTCTGGCACAACTGTTCCCGGAGTGTGCAATCACACTGCAAATTGGGGCTATAATGGTGCCGGGAGCATTGAAAAGATGTGCATAAACCATCACAATTTCTCACCCTGCATCTCTAGCCTTCCCTCAGGCTAGCCCAAAGAAGATGGGCCAATTGTAACATACCCCAAATAATTCCCACTGAGATTCAATGTTCATGGTTAGCTGGATTCAGCTTCTCTCTGTTTTTCCCTCACTCACTGTGTGTGGAGCCAGTAGCCCTAACCTACTGTCCAGTACCACCCCCCACTCAAAAGCCAAAGTCCAAGTGCTTGACTGAAATTCCAGTCCATTTCAAACAGTGGAAAAAGACATATTGTATAAGGCACAGCAGCTAATGCCAGGCTTAAGGAAGATGTGCTCTAGCAAAAGGTGTTACTACAGGCAGGCATCAATAATGTAATTCCAGCATGCCTCATTGTGATGACAGCATATAATATATAATCATTTGGAGATTTAGATTTTGATGCAGAGGTAGATGTGTTTTTGGTTCTCAGTTTGGCGAAGATGTTTTAAGGTCAGAAATTTATTTTTTAAAAACATTGGGTCAAAACAGCATTTCCAACTTTTAGAGATAGTAGGAACTGCCGATGCTGGAGTCTGAGATAACAAGGTGTAGAGCTGGATGAACACAGCAGGCCAGGCAGCATCAGAGGAGCAGGAAGGCTGACGTTTCCGTTCTGGACCCTTCTTCAGAAAAAAAAAGGGTCCGGACTGAAATGTCAGCTTTCCTGCTCCTTTGATGCTGCCTGGCCTGCTGTGTTCATCCAGCTCCACACCTTGTTACCTCC
>NC_063357.1:43291578-43303688 GCF_021869965.1 Rhincodon typus | reverse complement strand
CCTGGCCTGCTGTGTTCATCCAGCTCCACACCTTGTTACCTCCCACTTTTAATTCTTTTGAGCACCTCTAACCTAAAAACTCCAGGAATCAAACAATTCCACTCCCATTTTCATAGGTCTTTCTGTGCACTCTGGCATTGCTCTCACAGGTCTGGGGTCACAGCTAATGCCAAGTATCTAAACAGCAAAGTGCTTGGGAAGCAAGCATAAAAAGATCCTACTGCACCATCTAAAGGGCAAAGGAGTCACTCCCAGTGTTGTGGCTATGAATTATCTCCCAAACATCATTAAGTCAGATTTAATGATTATCTTATTGTTATTTTTAAGATATTGCTGTGTACAAATTGACTGTTGCAATTCCATGTTGCAACATTTTAAAAATGCTTCATTGGTGGTAAAGAGCTTTGAAATGTTGTGGGATTGCGAAAGGTGCTACGGATTCAAGTTATTTTTTAAAACTTGCTTCTCCTTGTTTATCTGTTACTTAGAAGTGCTAACCACTTGCTTTCCAGATTCTAATTTGGTATTAGCATTGACAATTCAGCTACAAATGACGCCAAGAGATATCACAGGAAGTACACCAAAATGATAATTAGTGTGCATTAAAAGCGAGAATTTTACACAGAAATGACCGTTTGTCCCAATCAGTCCATTTTATCAATGTTTCACATAAACAGTTGTTTTAACACCCATGTTTCCATATCCCTTTGTGCACCATTCTGCAATCTCCTTTCTGATCGATTTTTAAAGACTGCCGCCATTAAAACCATAAAACCTTACAACACAGGAAGCCATTCAGTCCATTGAAAGTAGTTCAGAAGACTTGCCTAGTCTAATCCCACATTTTGGCACTAGGGCATAGTATTTGAAGAGTAGATAATCTAATAGGTATCAAGTAAGTATCCAAGGATATTTTAAGGCAGTCAATATTTGTCCAGCAGCCTTTCAGACGGTGAGTTTTGAGTCCTTACCACACTTTGGCTAACAAAATGTTTTCTCATCTCTGTCTGAATCTTTCTACGAGTTAATTTAAATCCATGGTCCCTGGTTTTTGACCCCTCTGCAAAGATAAATAGGTCATCCCTATTACACTCAAGTTTATATACCACAATAAGTCATCCTTCAGTCTCCTCCGTTCGAAGGAAAACATCCCCCAACTTATCCGATTGTTCCTCATTGTTAATATTTTCCAGTCCTGGCAATGCTTTTTCTTCATTCATGGAACGTGAGTGTTGCTGGCTGGCCCTGCATTTATTTCTCATCCCTTAATACCCTTGAGAAGGTGGTGGTGAGCTGCTTTCTTGAACACTACAGTCTTTGGTGCAGGGCCACACATAGTGCCATTAAGAATGGTGGTCCAGGATTCTGACTCAGAAACTGTATTAAAAAAAATGATGTACTTCCAAGTCAGGATGGCGAGTGGTTTGGGAGGGGGTGGTGGGGAACTTGCAGTGGTGTTCCCACGCACCTGCTGCCCTTCCTCTAGATAGTAGTGACTCATTTCAAGGAAGTCTTGGTGAATACATACAAAGATATGAACCAGGAGCAAGAGTAGGCCAATCAGCTCACCAAGCATACTCTGTCATTCAATAAGATCACAGTTGACCAGTTTGTGTTTTGAATTCCACTTGATTCACTTTTGATTCCCTTGCCCAATAATGTAGAAAATAGGAACAGGAGTAGGCCATTCAGTATGGTCAGAGTCAAAGAATCTATCTATATCCCTCTTAACATAATTAATAACCTTGCAGCCACTGCCTTCTGAGAAAGTGAGTTGCAAAATCACAAAATCCACCGAGAAAATATTCCCCCTATCTCTCTCCTGCAAGGGCAACCCATAATTTCAAAACAGTGCCACCTAGTTCTGGACTCACCCACATCCTTTGAATGTCAACTACTTCTAGAACATTCAGCATCCTAAACATTTCAATCCCTTCGGAGGTCTAGTGAAAACAAGCCCAGCCTGTCCAATCTTTCCTCATAAGAAAACCTGGTCACCCCCTGTTTCAGTCTATTAAACCTCCTCTGAATCACTTCCAACGCGCTTACATCATTCCTTAAATAAGGAGACCAAAACTGCACAGTTTTTAAGATGTGGTCTCACCAATGCTCTACTGCAGCTAATATCCTGACTTTTATATTCAATTTCTCTCATAATAAAGAGTAGCAATATTCTTGATTACGCATTGCACCTGTATACTAACTTTGTGACTCACTCAAACACCTGGATCCCTCTGCACCTCAGAATTCTCCATCTTCACTGTTTAAATGATACTTCTTTTTATTCTTCCTGCCAAAGTGAATAGCTTCACATTTTCTCACATTATATACCATCTGCCAGATTTTTGCCCACTCATTCATCCTATCTATGTTGTTTGGCATTCTTGTTATGCCATCTTCACAATGTACTTGCCCACTTATTTTTGCTCCATCTGCAAATGTAGCCACCATGCCTTCAATCCCCTCATCTATGTCATAGACATAAAATGTAAAAAGTTCAGGGGCCAGCAGAGACCCCCGCAGAACCTCACTTGGTCACATCCTGCCAACCTGAAAAAGACCCATTTGTGCATATTTATGTTTTATACCAGCCATTTATCTTCTATCCATAGAAACATAGAAAATATGAACTGGAGTAGGCCATTCAGCCTTTGAGTCTGCTCTGCAATTCAATATGATCATAGCTGATCATCCAACTCAATACCCTGTTCCCATTTTGTCCCCATACCTTTTGATACTTTTAGCCCTAACAATTAAATCTCTACCCTTCTTCAAAAACATTCACTATTTTGGTCTCAACCACTGTCTATGTCAGAAAACTTCACAAGCTCTCCATGCTCATACAGTCTTAGAGTCATATAGCATGGAAACAGGCCCTTTGGTTCAACTTGTCTGTGCCAACTAAGTTTCCTAAACTGAACTAATCTCATTTGCCTGTGTTTGGCCCATATCCCTCTAAACCTTTCCTATCAATGTACCTGTCCAAATATCTTTAAATGTTGTAACTGTACCTGCCTCTACCAATTCCTCAGGCAGCTCATTTCATATATGCACCACCCTTTATGTGAAAATGTTGCCCCTCAGGTCCCCTCTCACCTTAAACCTATGCCCTCCAGTTTTGGACTCCCCTACCCTGCGGAAAAGACCTTGGCTGTACACTTTATCTATGCACCTCATAATTCTATATACCTCTATAAGGTCACCCCTCAGCCTCCTGCGCTTCGGGGAAAAATGTCCCAGCCTATCCATATAACTCAAACTTTCCAGTTTCAGTAACATCTTTATAAATCTTTCTTGCGCCCGTTCCAGTTTATTTACATCCTTTCTACAGTGGCTGAAGAGATAATGAATGCCTTGCTGGTAATCTTCTAAAATTCTTTAGAAAGGTACCACTAATGGTCTGTGGATATGGGTTCAAATCCTTCGGTGAAGGGATCTCTCCTCATCTCAGACATAAATGGCCTACCCCGATCCATCAACTGAGATTCCTCATTCTGGCTTCCCAGTCATCGGGAACATCCTTCCTGAATTTACTCTGTCTAGTCATGTATTTTATAGGTTTCTATGAGATTTCCCACACACCCCCAATTCATCTAAACTTCAGTGAATATAGTAAACCATTATTGCACTCCCTGTGTAGTCAGAACATCCTTCCACAGACAAGGAGACCAAAACTGCACACAGTGCTCCAAGTTGTGGTCTCCGTAAGGCTCTGTCCAATTGCAGCAAGACATCCCTGCTGCTGTACTCCAATCCTCTCATTATTAAAGCCAACATACCATTTACTTTCTTCACTGCCTGCTGTCCCTGCAATGCTTACTTTCAGCGACTGGTGTATGAGGACGCCCAGGTCCTTGTTGTCTCTCATTGAACCTCCCTCTTTTACAAACTCTTGCCATTCAGGTAATAATGTGTCTTCCTGGTTTTGCTACCAAATTCCATAATTCGTATTTGTCCACATTACACTTTACCTGCCATGCATTTGTCCATTCCCTCTTTCTGGTATGTTACTCCCTAATCCTGAGCTCCTACTTTGCTCGATAACTTTTATGTGGAACCTTGTCAAATCTCTTGCAGCAATCTAAGTGCAGTATATCAATGTGACCCCTTTTATTCACATTGCATGTCACTCCTTCAAAGAATTCAAATAAATTGGTTAGATGTTATTGTCCTTTCATAAAAAAAACATGCCAAGTCTTCCTGGTTACCTTGCATTTTCCATGAGCCCAGTTATCACATCCTTAATGATTGATTCTAACAGCTTAGTTTCCTGGGCATTCAGCTAACTGGTCTACAGTGTCCTGTTTTTGGCCCCTTCCCTTCTTGAATACAGGGAATATATTTACTCCTTTCCACTACTAATAGAATCTTTCAGAATTTAATGAATTTTGGAAAATTAACACTTAATGATCTACTACCTCATTATCTGACTATTTTAATACCCCAGGACGAGGTCTTCTGCACCTGGAGACTTATTAACTCACAGCCCCATCAGTTTGCTCAGCACCCCTTCCTTGTCGATTATAATGTTACCAATTTCCTCTTTTCCTTTAATCTCCAGATTTAAAGGATTACTGGGATGTTTGCGGTATTGTTAATGGTCAGTTAGCTCAGTTGGCCGGACAGCTGGTTTGTAATACTACCAGCATGTGTTCAATTCACCTACTGAGCGAACAAAGAAGGACTCTCCTTCTCAACCTCTCCCCTCATGAGGCATGGTGCCCTCAGGTTACACCATCACTGGTCTCTGATCCAGTAGGACTATAGTGACTTTACCCTATGGTGAAGAAAGAAGCAAAAATATTTATTCATTTCATTATATCTACAATTGGCTTCTCATTTTCACCGTTCAGAGGACCAACACTTACTTTACTTGCTTTCTTTTTAAGTTACTGATATGTCTGTTTTTATATTTCTAACCAATTTCCTCTCATGTTCCAATTTATTTGCCCTGATTAACGAGTTTGTCATTCTCTGTCCTGCTTTGTATTCTGACTAATCATATGACCTGTTTTCTCCTTTGTACAACTATATGCTTTTTCATAGAGTCATACAGCACAGAAGCAGACCCTTCGGTCCAACCAGTCCATATCGACCATAATCCCAAGCTAAACTAGGCCCACCTGCCTGCTCCTGGCTCATATCCCTCCAAACCTTTCCTATTCATGTACTTATCCAAATGTCTTTTAAACGTTGCAACTGTACCCACATCCACCACTTCTTCAGAAGTTCATTCCACACACGAACCACTCTCTGTGTAAAAAATTTGCTCATTTTTGTTTAAAATCTTTCTCCTCTCACCTTAAGAATTTGTCCCCTAGTCTTGAAATTCCCCATCCTAGGGAAAAGAAAACTACTATTAACTCAACCTATGCCCCTCATTATTTTATAAACATCTATAAGGTCACCCTGCAAACTCCTACACTCCAGTGAAAAATGTCCCAGCCTATCCAGCCTTTTTTCATAACTCAAACCTTCCATACCCTCTCCAACTTAATATCCTTCCTATAACAGGGTGACCAGAATTGGACACGATACTCCAGAACAGGCCTCACCAACGCCCTGTACAACCTCAACATAACATCCCAACTCCTGTACTCAAAGGACTCAGCAATGAAGGGAAGCATACCAAATCCCTTTATGTCCTCCCTATTTATGTATGATGCAATCTTCAAAGGAAGTACCTGCACCCCTAGATCCCTCTGTTGTACAGCACTACCCAAGGCCCTATTACTAATTGTATAAGCCCTACTCTTGTTTGTTGTACCAAAATGCAATACCTCGCATTTATCCAGATTGAACTCCATCTGCCATTTTTCAGCCCATTGACCCATTTGATCAAGATCCCTTTGTAAATCTTAGAAAACCTTCTTCACTGTCCGCTATGCCATCAATTCTGGTGTCATCAGCAAACTTACTAACCATGCCTTCTATATTCTCATCCAAATCATTTATATAAATGACAAACGAGATGACCCAGAACCAATCCCTTTTTCCTTCAGTTCAATGCTCTCAAGTTAACTGCAAAGGGTGGGTTGTCAAGTTGGATTTTATCCTTGATCGTAGGAATATATTTATTCTAGGTATTCTGAAACACCCCATTCAATCTACTCCCTAGCACAATATCCCCACTCATTTCAGCTAGCTCAGCTTTCATGGCCTCATAGTTGCCATTTTTTGAGTTTACAACACCAGTCTTGGACACATGCTTGTTGCTTTCAAACTGGAAGTCAAATTCAATCACATTATGATCACTGCTACCTACGGGTGCCTTTACTCTGACATTATTCATCAATCTCATCAAAAAGCACAATACCAGGCCAGGCATAGCATGCCCTCTTGTTTGTTAAAGTATGTGCTGCTCTAAGAAATTATTTTGAAAGCATTCTCTGCACTGCTCAACCAGGCTACAACTTCCAAGCTGACGTTTCCAGCTTATATATACATTAAAGTCACCCATAATTATTGCTGGCCCTTATCACAGGCTATCGATATTTCTTGCACGCTTTGTCCCACATTGTGATTACTGTTAGAGGGCGTGTAGACCACTCCTTTATTTAGGCATCAAGCTAACCGGCCTATAGTTTCCTGTTTTCTGCCTCCGTCCTTTGTTGAAATGAAGTGACTAATTTTCCTTACGATTCCTGATTTTCTCCAAACTGACTCTAAATGCTGATCTCTTGAACCAAGATCATCTCTATTACACCAGTGCCATCCTTGAGTAACAGAGTTACCCCAGCCATTACCTAGGTTCCTATTCTTCTTGAATATCATGTCTCTCAATATTGAGAACCCAAGCCTTGTCATCCTGCATCCAAATTTCCATAATGGCTATCAGATCATCCTTATTCAATTCAATGTGTGCAATCAATTCATTTACTTTGTTTCAAATGCTATGTGAAGTCAGACGCAGAGCATTTAGATTTTTTAAAAATCTTTGTAGCATTCAGTCCTGACTACTGGTACATTCTTTGTATTTTCTCTGTTCTTTGTGCCATTCTTCAATTACCAAAGCTGCTTGATCTCTCCCTCTTACTCCCCACCTCAGACCACCAATCCCTCCGCCATTTAGTTTCAAGCCCTCCTTAGTTCCCTAGTTATGTGCCTTGTGAGAACACAAGTCCCAGCATGGCTCAGGAGAAGACTACAGCAATGGTACAAACCCCAACTTCCCCAGACTGATGCATGCCCCATAAGTTGGAAGGTATTTCACCCACACCAGTCTTGAGCCACGCATTTACCTCTCGAATTTTATTTGTCCTTAACCAATGTGGCTCAGTTAGCAATCCAGAGAACTTTCATTCTTTAGTTTAGCACCTAACTTATCATATGCCTTCAGCAGAACATCTAGTTCAATCTATGTTTTTGATACTGATGTGGACCACGATGACTCCATCCTGCCCTTCCCATTGCAAGCTCTTCAGCCTGTACAGATATCCTAGACTCTGGTACTAAGCACACAACATAGCCATCTATACACTTGTTCTTTGCTGCATAGAAGTATCAATCCCTCTCATTATATTGTCCTCTTTAATCATTACATTCCTTCTTCCTCTACCACTTGAATAGCTTCATGTATCACGGTGCCATGGCCAGTTATCTCATCCACCCTGAGATCCCCAGTCTCAACCAAACAGGCTGAGAAACATGGACAATTGTAAAGGTTGAGGCTCCTGCTTTTCGGATCCCGTTTATTCCTCACTTGCAGTCATTCTCTCCTGTCTCTGACCACTGTTCCAGTCAGAAGTGCTCATCCTAAGGGATGTGACTGCCTCTGGGAATAAAGTGTCCAGATAAATTTCTCTTTCCCTAATTTGCCATAGTGTCTGCAACTCAGTGATTCTCAGCCAAAGTTCCTGCAGCCTCCAGTGCTTACTGCAAGTGTGTGCACCCTGGATTAGACCAGAATCCCCAAGTTCCCACATTCTGCAATTGTAGCGCATCAGCTGTATCCTTGTAAATTAGCTCTGCACTCTCACCAGCACAATCTGCAGCACCCTCCTTCCTGTAAATGTGGTGAGCAGAATTGCATACAATTCAAAGTACTTTATAACCAATCTAGTACTTTTGAAACAAAGTCATTGTTGCAAAATAGGAAAATGCAGCAACCAATTCATGTACAGTAATATCTCACAAACAGCATAGAAAAAGACCAGTTCATTTGCCTAGAATAGGGCTTAAACTGACAACTGTCTGGCTGAGCAGCAAGAGTGCTAACACTGAAAAATGTGAACAATTACTTTTGAAATGGAATCACTTATTTGGGAATCATAATATTTATGTGCAGTAATTCTCAGAAACAGTGTAAGGTGAATCATTTTTCTTAGTATTGTTTCAAGGATGAAAAGTGGGCAATTGTAGAAAATTGCCTGTTTTTGAATAATACCTTGGATTCTTTCATGTGATATACATATCTTTATATTCATGCACACTGTAATACACAGTCATCTGTATACTGTAATGTACACAGCAACTAAATACTATAGTAAACACATGCTGACTGCTATATACTGTAATACACAACCAACTGTATGCTGTAAGATATATAGCCAACTATATAACATATCACACACCCAACTGTATGCTGTAAGCCAACAACATACTGTAATATACACAGCCACATGTATACTGTAATCTACATATAGACTGTAATGTACAGTCAACTGTACACTGTAATGTGCACACAAACTAATTTACACTGCCATCTATATACTGTAATATACAGCCAACTGTATACTATAATAGATACAACTAACTATATGCTGTAATACACACAGCCACATGGATACTCAAATATACACAAGACAGCCAACTATACTGTAATGCACACACACAGGCAACTGTATACTGTAATTCATACATAACCAACTATATGATCGAATGGTGCAGCAGATTTGATGGGTTGTATGGCTTATTTCTGCTCCTATAACTTATGGTCTAATGTACAGTAATAAACACACACATAGCCAACTGTATACTGTGATACAAACACAATCCACTGTATATTGCAATATATGCACACACAGCCAAACAATCATGTATGCATGAAGAAAAATAAACAGCACTTTGTTATGTTTTATAAATAAATAGTGTTCATTTAGACAATTCAACAAAATATCAAATTTGGTACAATTTAAAACACTAACAGTGCGACATACTTCTTTGGCCTGCTTGATACATAAAATATTATATGTCCATTTGGATATGGTAAGTGTTCTGTAACAACACATCTCTTGGGGTTTTAGACCTCTCCCATAACACTTTCACAGTACACAAGCGTGGACAGGTTTAGTATTGTTTTTATCTCATTGTTGATACAGTGTTCAGAGCTCAATCAAACAATTTTAGAAAAGAATCATTAGTTTCAGAAAGCTCAAAACTGTATGTGACTGAAAATTGATTGATCTATTAATATTTTCTGCAAGGGTTTGCAAAGGTACAAAGTTGCAATGGTACTTTGTGATGAACCAGTAAAGAAACTGCGAAAACACAAGTTAGCCAGCATTTGAAATCAAAAGTTGATGCTTCAAGTAAAATCCCTGTGATACAACTGACGTAGGATTTTCCAAAACAGTGACTTGTGTCTTATTTTCTTTTTAAATAGAACATGGCCCTTTTCCCTTTCTCAAGGATACTGAGGCTAACACTGACATCAATCAGCTAAAACAACACAAAGCAGGAATTAGTTTAGTTACCACTTGGGCTGCATGAATGCGCCAGAATATGTTTCAAGTGAGAGTCAATTTACTTTGCATGAACACTAACTCAGAGTAGGCAACTAGCTATTTACCATGAGAAACACCAGTGCAATAATTCACAGAGTTCAAATACAGGTTACATTGGAGTGACAAACCAAACAAAGTTTGTTCATTAAGTTATTAAAATTTTTAAGTATACATGCATGAATGGCAACTCAAAAGCAGCAATCATTCTGAATTAATTTATTTTTGTCCCACAATCATCAATCCAGCAAGTCAATGACATTTTAGGGTTGTATATTTCTTCCTGACTTGCCCATTCCTTTCTTTGGCTCTCTGCATGGGTTCATTGAGTTAAGGCAATTTTTTCACAATGAGTCATTCAAAGAACAACTGAATCGGTTTGGAAAACAACTGGAAAACAAACAGCAAAACGGTTTAACTGTTCAGGCACTGATGGGTCCATTTGGGTGCAAGCAGCAATAAAGTGTTACTCAAACGAAGAGAAATCCTCCCCCATTTTGAATACTTTTGTTTTCTTTCCACTATCTCCAATCTCGTAAACCAAGGATACCCGGAGATGTCGTGGATTATCTACAGCTGGAGTTAAAGTTATTTTTCCCTTTATCACAGTATCCTGGAACACTTGGACAGGTTCGTCCAGATAAAGCAAGGACTGTTTCCAATGAGTTTCCTCTGTGAAAGGTGAGGTCGACAAAACAACTGGCTCAGATTCATCAGTGTTGGCATCAAATGTAACAGGGTTAGTTTCGTTATTGAGATCAAATTCACAGAGATTGTCACCATTGGCAGTGACGGCAAAGCGGCTCTCAACAGTTCCATTGCTGATGTGGGCACTGGTTACACGGGACGTAAAGGCTTTGGCAGTGGATGCACGATGACCATCATTGCTGGCACTGGTTGCACACTGACTATCGGCAGGGGGATTGGTCACTTGATGGCCATAAGGACGGCCACTGGTTGCATGCTGACCATCAGCACCACCACTGGTCATACGTTGTGCATCGTCGGGGCCACTGGTTGAACATTGACAATTATCGTGGTCACTGGTCGAGCGTTGACCATCGTCGTGGCCACTGGTTGAGCGTTGACCATCATCGGGGCCACTGGTCGAGCGTTGACAATCATCGTGGTCACTGGTCGAGCGTTGACCATCGTCATGGCCACTGGTCGAGCGTTGACCATCGTCGGGGCCACTGGTTGAACATTGACAATTATCGTGGTCACTGGTCGAGCGTTGACCATCGTCGGGGCCACTGGTCGTGCGTTGACCATCGTCGGGGCCACTGGTCGAGCATTGACCATCGTCATGGGCACTGGTCGAGCATTGACCATCGTCGTGGCCACTGGTCGAGCATTGACCATCGTCGTGGCCACTGGTGGCATGGTGGCCACTTGGCCCGTGGTCGGTGTGGTCCGTGGGGGTGGACGTCGGGAAGATAACGGAAAACCAGACGGCGAAGGCATGCATGGTGGCGATGCCAAAGGCCGAGACCGAGAAGAGGCCGCCCAGCTCCTCGAGCTGCTGCTCGGTGACGGTGTAGAGGTCGACAGCGGCGAACATGGTAGGCCGGGCCAGGACGTCTTCGCCGTGCAGGGCGCTCACCACCATCTCGTCGTTCATGAGGCAGCGGCGGGCAAAGGCGGCCATGCAGGCCATGTCGACGCCGTGCTGCTCCTTGACTCCGTCCCAGAAGGAGAGGCGCTCGTGCAGGGCCGGGTCACTGACCGGGGCGATGTAGAGCTCGGCTCGGCACGGGAACAGCAGGCCGCCCGGTTTGAGCCATCGGTCCCGGGCGTGCAGCACGCTGCGGAGCATCGACTCGTACATGAGGCCGTAGCCCATCCACTCGCTGACGATGGCGTCCACCCTCTCCGGCAGCTCGGCCTCCTCCACCCGGCCCCTCAGCACCCGCACGCGGCCGCTCAGCCCGTTCGCCTCGACTACCTCGCGGGCGCGCTCCGCCATCACCGCGCTCGCCTCCGCCGCGTACACGCGCGCCGCCCCCGCCTGCGCGCAGAAGACGCTCAGGATGCCCGTGCCCGCGCCCACGTCCAGCACCGTGCGGTCCTGCAGCAGGCTCACTCGAGCCCGGGGCTCGGGCCCGGCCGCAGGCCGCAGGCCGCCCTGCAGGGCCCGGCGGTAACAGCCGGTCCGCGCCGAGTCCGCGATCATCTCCTCATGGATCGACACGTCCGAGTACGAGTGGAAATAGGCCCGGTCCTGCCGGGCCCGGGCCTCAGGGCCCGGCCCCCCCCTCCCCCGGGCCTCGGGCTCGGGCTCGGGCTCGGGCTCGGGCTCGGGCTCCGGCTCCAGCCGCGGCCTCTTCGACTGATGCGGACCCGGCTCCATTTAGTTTCCGCTGGGCTCGGGCCTCATGGCGTTTCTCG
>NC_063357.1:43291155-43291478 GCF_021869965.1 Rhincodon typus | reverse complement strand
CTATCCCCGCGGAGAGCCACAGCCCGGGGCCGCCCCCTTCCATACCTGCCGGCCCCACCCCCTTCTCCCTCACACACAGCAGCTGGCTGGGGGTGGGGTGGGGTGGGGAGGGGAGGGGGCTGTCTGCCTGTCACCGAGAGGGCAGGAGTCTGTCTGTCTGTCACCGAGAGGGCAGGAGTCTGTCTGTCTGTCACCGAGAGGGCAGGGGTCTGTCTGTCACCGAGAGGGCTGGAGTCTGTCTGTCTGTCACCGAGAGGGCAGGGATCTGTCTGTCTTTCTCCCTGATGGCAGGGTCTGATTGTCTGTCACCGAGAGGGCAGGGG
>NC_063357.1:43290400-43291055 GCF_021869965.1 Rhincodon typus | reverse complement strand
AGGGCAGGAGTCTGTCTGTCTGTCTGTCTCCCTGATGGCAGGGTCTGGTTGTCTGTCACCGAGAGGGCAGGTGTCTGTCTGTCACCCTAAGGGCAGGAGTCTGTCTGTCTGTTGCCGAGAGGGCAGGGGTCGGAATGTCACCGAGAGGGCAGGAGACTGTCTGTCTGTCACCGAGAGGGCAGGGGTCTGTCTGTCTGTCACCGAGAGGGCAGGGGTCTGTCTGTCACCGAGAGGGCTGGAGTCTGTCTGTCTGTCACCGAGAGGGCAGGGATCTGTCTGTCACTGAGAGGGCAGGGGTCTGTCTGTCTGTCAGCGAGAGGGCAGGAGTCTGTCTGTCTGTCACCGAGAGGGCAGGGGTCTATCTGTCACCGAGAGGGCAGGAGTCTGTCTGTCTGTCTCCCTGATGGCAGGGTCTGATTGTCTGTCACCGAGAGGGCAGGGGTCTGTCTGTCTGTCGCCGAGAGGGCAGGAGTCTGTCTGTCACCGAGAGGGCAGGAGTCTGTCTGTCTGTCACCGAGAGGGCAGGGGTCTGTCACTGAGAGGGCAGGAGTCTGTCACCGAGAGGGCAGGGTCTGTCTGTCTGTCTGTCACCGAGCGGGCAGGAGTCTGTCTGTCTGTCACCCAGAGGGCAGGAGTCTGTCACCGAGAGGGCAGG
>NC_063357.1:43289720-43290300 GCF_021869965.1 Rhincodon typus | reverse complement strand
GTCTGTAACCAAGAGGGCATGGGTCTGTCTGTCTGTCTCCCTGATGGCGGGGTCTGACTGTCTGTCACCGAGAGGGCAGGGGTCTGTCTGTCTGTCACCGAGAGGGCAGGGGTCTGTCTGTCTGTCACCGAGAGGGCAGGAGTATGTCTGTCTGTCACCGAAAGGACAGGAGTCTGTCTGTCTCCCTGATGGCAGGGTCTGACTGTCTGTCACGGAGAGGGCAGGAGTCTGTCTGTCTGTCTCCCTGATGGCAGGGTCTGACTGTCTGTCACCGAGAGGGCAGGAGTCTGTCTGTCTGTCGCCGAGAGGGCAGGAGTCTGTCTGTCACTGAGAGGGCAGTGGTCTATCTGTCACGGAGAGGGCAGGAGTCTGTCTGTCTGTCTCCCTGATGGCAGGGTCTGACTGTCTGTCACCGAGAGGGCAGGGGTCTGACTGTCTGTCACCGAGAGGGCAGGAGTCTGTCTGTCACCTGGAGGGCAGGGTCTGTCTGTCACCGAGAGGGCAGGTCTGTCTGTCTGTAACCAAGAGGGCATGGGTCTGTCTGTCACCCTGAGGGCAGGAGTCTGTCTGTCTGTCACCG
>NC_063357.1:43288687-43289620 GCF_021869965.1 Rhincodon typus | reverse complement strand
CCTGATGGTGGGGTCTGACTGTCTGTCACCGAGAGGGCAGGGGTCTGTCTGTCTCCCTGATGGCAGGGTCTGACTGTCTGTCACCGAGAGGGCAGGAGTCTGTCTGTCTGTCTCCCTGATGGCAGGGTCTGACTGTCTGTCACCAAAAGGGCAGGGGTCTGTCTGTCACCGAGAGGGCAGGAGTCTGTCTGTCTGTCTGTCACCGAGAGGGCAGGGTCTGTCTGTCTGTCTCTGTCACCGAGAGGGCAGGGGTCTGTCTGTCTGTCTGTCACCAAGAGGACAGGGGTCTTTCTGTCACCCTGAGGGCAGGAGTCTGTCTGTCTGTCGCCGAGAGGGCAGGAGTCTGTCTGTCACCGAGAGGGCAGGGTCTGTCTGTCTGTAACCAAGAGGGCATGGGTCTGTCTGTCTGTCTCCCTGATGGCGGGGTCTGTCTGTCTGTCGCCGAGAGGGCAAGGGGTCTGACTGTCTGTCACCGAGAGGGCAGGGGTCTGTCTGTCACCCGGAGGGCAGGAGTCTGTCTGTCTGTCACCGAGAGGGCTGGAGTCTGTCTGTCACCGAGAGGGCAGGAGTCTGTCTGTCTGTCTGTCTCCCTGATGGCAGGGTCTGTCTGTCTGTCACCAAGAGGGCAGGAGTCTGTCTGTCTGTCTCCCTGATGGCAGGGTCTGACTGTCTGTCACCGAGAGGGCAGGAGTCTGTCTGTCTGTAACCAAGAGGGCATGGGTCTGTCTGTCTGTTTCCCTGATGGTGGGGTCTGACTGTCTGTCACCGAGAGGGCAGGGGTCTGACTGTCTGTCACCGAGAGGGCAGGAGTCTGTCTGTCACCTGGAGGGCAGGGTCTGTCTGTCACCGAGAGGGCAGGTCTGTCTGTCTGTAACCAAGAGGGCATGGGTCTGTCTGTCACCCTGAGGGCAGGAGTCTGTCTGTCTGTCACCG
>NC_063357.1:43257776-43288587 GCF_021869965.1 Rhincodon typus | reverse complement strand
CAGGGGTCTGTCTGTCACCGAGAGGGCAGGAGTCTGTCTGTCTGTCTCCCTGATGGCAGGGTCTGACTGTCTGTCACCAAGAGGGCAGGGGTCTGTCTGTCACCGAAAGGGCAGGAGTCTTTCTGTCACCGAGAGGGCAGGGGTCTTTCTGTCACCCTGAGGGCAGGGTCTGTCTGTCTGTCTGTCTCTGTCACCGAGAGGGCAGGGGTCTGTCTGTCTGTCTGTCACCGAGAGGACAGGGGTCTTTCTGTCTCCCTGAGGGCAGGGGTCTGTCTGTCTGTAACCAAGAGGGCAGGGTCTGTCTGTCTGTCATGTTTTATCATCCTGGTAGTAGAGGAGGAATAATGGAACTATTGATTAATGACAATCAGCATACAACACTCAAACATAACACAGAAAATCTCAGTGGCAAACAATCTGGGGACCATACCTACAAGTTATCTGTGCTATGTAATGACACTAAACCTATCACATGTCTCAAATTACTTGGACCTTGTTTGTTTTTCTAATCAACCTGTTCAGAGACGTTATGGTGCATCTCTGGAGCAGATGGGACTCGAACCTGGGCCTCCTGGTCCAGGGATAGGGACACTACCAACCCGCCACTAAACACCTTTCCCTTTCCTACAGTTAACCTTTTTGACTTTATTTCTTCTTTTCTAACTTATATTATGAATCACTGTAAAGCAACGTAACTTCTTTCTTTATTTCTCTATTTTGTATCTAAATTTGTACCTAGGTACTTTATGCCTAAGATGACACAATGAGGGGCGACATTGTAAACTTTTCACTGTAATCCTGTACTTGAGCACACGTGACAATAAACCTAATTCTAAATCTAATTTTAATTTGTCTATCTCAGCCTCTACTCAATGACCCAGCCTCTACAGCCCTAGTCTTAAAGAATTCCACAGATTCACTACCTTCTGAGGAAAGAAATTCCTCCACATTTCTGTCTTAAATAGGTGGCCGTTTTCTCAGAGATTATGCCCTCTGGTCCTAGACTCTTCCACAAGGGAAAACAATCTCTCAGCATCTACTCTCTCAAGCACCCGAAGAATCTTGTGTGTTTCAAAAAGGCAGCCTCTCATTCTTCTAAACTCCAATGAATACAAGCCAATCTACTTCTAAACTGTGTTCCCTAATTCCAGTATGTCTCACAAGGGGAAACATCCTCTCAGCATCCAGTCTGTCAAGTCCTCTCAGGATCTTGAGGTTATACTTGGGCAATTATACACACATCTTGGTGCATCAGAGGACATGAGACAACCCATTGGAAGGCAGAAGCCAAAGGCTTACGTCTACCTCTCATCACAGCCAGAGTACTTGCTTACTGTAACCTTTGCGCTCTGACCCCAAAGCAAGCATGACAAAGGTCAATGTATGCTCAATACTGTTGTCACTGTGACCACAATAAAGGTCCACTGCATTACCAAATACACAAAGTTCTGTAAACACGCAGTGCGCACGGTTGATGTTCACAGAAAAAGGTCATCAACCTGAAATGTTGACTGCATATTTCCCTCTCTCCACAAACCCACACAATGACACGCTGTGTACTCTGCACTGTTTTCATTTT
This sequence comes from Rhincodon typus, assembly GCF_021869965.1. Classification (NCBI taxonomy): domain Eukaryota; kingdom Metazoa; phylum Chordata; class Chondrichthyes; order Orectolobiformes; family Rhincodontidae; genus Rhincodon; species Rhincodon typus. The sequence goes on along the minus strand of NC_063357.1, from coordinate 43,287,008 downwards.
TCATTCCAGAATTCCAGCGTGATGTTGTGTTGGACAAAAAAGTATGATTTCTTCAATTGTTAATGCTTCATTGCTAGCAGGCACTTGTGCACTAATCCTTCAGCATGAGCAGACTTCATTAAAATTAGAAGGAAGAGAATTTAGTAGTTTTCAGTCACCAGGAAATTGTGGTGTGGATCTAAGTGCTAGCCACAGTTCAATGATAACACTCATATCTCTGGATCATAATCCATTTCAGAGTCTTGGGCATATAATCTTTGATTGATACTAGTGCAGTTGTGAATGAGTTCAACACCATCAGAGTACTGTCTTTCAGCTGAGGCTCTATCTTCTCAGCTGGGTATAACCGATTCCATGGCTATTCCAAAATCTGTAGGGGAGCCCTGACCAACATTTACTCTTCAACTGATATCACTTGGACAGATTGCTCACTTATCTTTATTACTGTTTTTTTCAATATCACTTTGTACAAATTGACTTCTGCATTTCCCAGCAACACATTTAAAAAGAAAGTACTTTTGAACGTCCTGAACATGTAAAACATCTTGCAACTATTTCTCCTTTCTCTAAGGAGCTTCAGAAACAATTCGCTAATACTGTATAGTGCTTTGGTGAGAGTGCACCTACAAATCTGGGTACTGTTCCATCTTCAAGGAGGAACATATTTGCACTTTCAACAATTCAAAGAAGGTTCACTTGACAGATTACTTAAATGAAAGAAGAGTCTTATGATAAAAGACTTCGAAGATTTTCCAAAGAAAATTGGTGGTAATTTTATTGAAACATAAAAATTCTGACAGGGGGCAGACAAGATGTTTCCCTCAGGGTGACTATAATTGGGGAAAAACAGATTCAAAATAAGAGGTCTCTCATTTAAGTTTGAGATGAGGAGGAATTTCTTCTCTCAGAGAGTTGTTAATCTTTGGAATTCTTTATTCCAGTGCAGGACTGCAGATCTTAAACCTGCTGAGCTTTTCCACCAACTTTGTTTTTGATCTTAAATCTGATTTGTTAGTTGTGGAGTTATTTAGGCCTGTTTATTGCATGCTGCTTCCACTGTTTGGCACTCAAGTAGTCCAGTATTGTAGCTTCATCAGGTGTCAATACCTCAGTATTAGATATGCTTAGTTCTTGGTGCTGTTCCTGGCATCCTCTCCTGCACTTTTTATTGCAGGATTAGTGTTTTATTAGTGTTATCACTGTTTTCACAAGACATCATCTGCTGCATTCCTAACAACCATTTGTAACATGAACTTTGTAATATTACAGCCAAAAGCTTAACTTCTTGTATATGCCTATGTGACACAGTCATATACCTGAATTTTTAAATTAAGGGTTAAATGTTAAATATATATTAACGATAAGAGTGAATGGTAGAGGCAGGTTCACTTCAGGCATTCAAAATCGACTACCTGAAAAGGAAGAATGTACAATGTTCCAGGGAAGGTGGAGAAACGGTCTGAAGTGAATTGCTTATATGGATAGCTGGTGCAGACATGATGGGCTGGATGGCCTCTTTACTGTGCTGTATGACATCTGTGATTCAGCAGTGAGATGACATGAGAAGCGATCACAGACACTATGAACAGTCTGGTTGGATAAGCACAACTGTCTTGGAGTGTCTTCTTTATCTCCTACCTCCCTGGACAAAGGTCTTGCTTTCAATTTCAATTAAAAGACCAGTTCATCAGCTCCTCTTGACTGACACTCATGGATTACAGTCATAATTAGTAGCTGAACAGACCACGATGCATAAGGCACCATCTCAAAATAGAGCTAAATCATCTTATCTATTTCTTTATACAGTAAATATTAAATGAACATATATATTTATGAGATTAGAAATTCTGTAGTTTAATTCAGAACTTAATATAAAGTAAATGATTCTGTCATATAAAATGTAATTCTTAACTACTTCTCAATCTTATTTTCTAACGTTATCTGTATTTTGATTTGGTTACGTGATTCTAGTTTTTTTTTAACTAGGAAGGAAGTGGAATATTGCATTTGTACATTGAAACTGCTACAATGATCTGCAGTGTTCTGCCTTCCTATTGAGCTTTGGCCTGTTTCAACAGGAAAGAACTAACACAACTGTCCCATTTCTGAAACTGTAAGGCAGCCTGATGTACCAAGCACACATCCGCAGTGTTACAGGGTGGAAGGGAGCCATTCAGCCCTTTGAATTACCCCTAGATTTCACTTTAAATCGAGGCATCTTGCTTGACGGGGAGCAAAAATCAGGAAGTCTCTGTGTGGTTTTTATCTGTAAAATTGATGGAGAATTGTGGGCTGATTTTGTCATACAAACATCTGACAGGCAAGACTCCACAGCAGGGGTACATGAGCTGAGAATCTGTTCCCACAGAGGAACAGAAGTAGGCTTCAAATCTGAACCTCCATTTGACTGGGTTACTACTGATCTGTGTCTTAACTGAATTCATTGGCTTTGGTTATGTAACCCTTAAAAAAGTCTTGATTAGCAAAAAAAATCTCAACTTTGGTTCGAAATGTTCAAGTGACTCAGCGTCATCAGCATTTTGGGGAAGATTATACATATCCCTCCATCCTCTGTGTGAAGACGTGGCTTCTGAAATCGTCTTTTGATGAACCTCCCTCTAAGTTTTAAGGTGGTGCCCTCTTCTCTGCATTTTCTGACCAGAGGAAATATTTTCCTGTCCCTGCCCTTTAATCATGTTAATTAAAAATAACACTTAATCTTCTATTTATATATATTTATAAGGTGGCTTTATAAAACCAAACATAAGCCAGTCTCATCTTTACTGCTGTAAAAGAAAATACTGTGAATGTTGTAGTTCTGAAACAAACAGAGTGTCCTGGAGAAACTCCAGTCTGAAGGGTAATACCAAACTCAAAACCTTAACACAAATTTTCTGTCTCCATGTACATTGCCAGACCTGCTGAGCTTCTCCAGCATTTTTCATGTTTGTCTCATCTTCACTGCTGACCTATTACAAACAACCAGATTTATACTCTCAATTTGGAACTTTTGGTGAAGGAGTCTTGTATAAATAAGGAATTGGATTCTAGATCAGAGAGTCTGTACAGAGTGAGTTTAAAGGCAAGTGGAATCCAGGTTTCACAGAAAGCATAGAAGAGTAGCAGCTCTGATGAAGAGTCATCTAGATGTGAAACATTAGCTTTCTTTCTCTTCATGGATGCTGCCTGACCTGCTGATCTCCAGCATTTTTGTTTTCAGGGCGTAGCAGAGTGTCACTTTGATGGTCAGTATATGCGTATACATAAAATGTGACAAACTAAATTGAGTTATTGTTGAACCAGCACCTAAAACTGAACAGCAAGGGCATGTGTGTGGCCTTCTAAAAGCAAAAGAACATTTCCCAGAAGCAACGTAAGGCACTTCATGACCTTATAGAGGTCTATAAAATCGTGAGGGGCATGGATTGGGTGAATAGCCAAAGTCTTTTTCCCAGGATAGGGGAGTCCGAAACTGGAGGGCATAGGCTTAAGGTGAGAAGGGAAAGTTTTAAAAGGGACCTAAGGGGCAACTTTTTCATGCAGAGGGTGGTGCATGTATGGAATGAGCTGTCAGAGGAAGTGGTGGAGGCTGGTACAATTACAACATTTAAAAGTCTTCTGGATGGGTACATGAATAGGAAGAGTTTAGATGGATATGGGCCAAATGCTGGCTAATGGAACTAGATTAATTTAGGATCTCTGGTCAGCATGGACATGTTGGACCAAAGGGTCTGTTTCTGTGCTGTACATCTCTAGGACCCTATGTAAAACTGTTGCTCTAAAAGTGAAAATGTTGCTGTAAATTTATGCATACTAAGATACAGCACACAGCAACATGATCAGTGGCAGATTAATTGTGTTATTATTTGTGCACAAGAGAGCTAAGGATGAGAAAATTCATCAACTAATGTTAATTCATCCATCAATAAAGATTTTTAACATTTTCAATGCAGCATCTTTTCCTTAAATAATTCCAAATGTTTTCCTTTCCCAGCTGAAAATTTACACAGTTCTGAAGAAGGGTCACTCGACCTGAAACGTTAACTCTGATTTCTGTCCCCAGATGCTGCCAGACCTGCTGAGCTTTTCCAACAATTTCTATTTTTATTTTTGAAAATTTACACTACAATTTGATCATTCTCTGTGTGAACATCTTTTTGCTCTCAGTATAAAACTACCATTTACAAGTGTGAACCTATGTCCTTTTCACACACTGTTGGCAGTGCAGCAGTTTGTTTTGAAGTCACATTTATTTATATCTTCAACAGCCTCATATGGCTTCATTTATTGCCAATGGCACTGTTAATTGGCACAGTAATTGTACATGTGTATAAGGTCAAGCTCTTGAGTTTTGGCTTACTGAGCTCAACGGGATGTTACAGACTGGCAGGATTGACTTGGTTTGTGGTTATATGTTAAACCTGCAGCACTGTACTGCTAAATCATCCATGCAAGAAGCACCCCTAAAATAGATGGGCAAACCGTTGAGCCAGAGGAACATTCAGAAAGACCTCTGAGTGCCTCAGCTAGCAGTTCACGCACTGCAGGATGACCAACAGGAAGACAGATTATTATCTGAATGGTGATAGTTTGGGAAAGGTGGAGGTGCAAACAGTAGAGTACAGGTTTGAGGAAGCAATGATTAAACTCATCATGGTCACACCATGAATATTTTCAAAACAGAAATTGCTGGAGAAATTCAGCAAGTCAGGCAGTTTTAGTGGACAGAAAGCAGAGTTAACATTTCAAGACCAGTATGACTGTTCTCTAGATCCACGAATATCATGCTCACTTCTGGTTACCAGGAAACTTGGAGAGGGTCAAGCACTGGGATGCTGCAACTGGGTGTCCTTGTACACAATTCGCTGAAAGTAAGCATGAAGGTTCAGCAGGCACTGAAGAAGGCAAATGGTATGTTGGCCTTCATAGCGAGAAGATTTGAGTACAGCAGTAGGGATGTTTTGCTGCAATTCGACAGGGCCTTAGTGAGACCACCCTGGAGTATTGTGTGCAGTTTTGGTCTCCTTATCTGAGGAATGATGTAGGAAGAGAGACTGAATCGATTAGGACTGTATTCACTGATGTTTAGAAGAACGTAGGTTGGGGGGGAGGTCTTATAGAACCCTATAAAATTCTAATAAGACTAGACAGAATAAATGCAGAAAGGATGTTTCCTGATGACTGGGGAATTCAGAACTAGGGGTCACAGTCTAAAGATACAAGATAGGTCACCAAGGACTGAGATGAGGAAAAATTTCTTCACCCAGACAGTGGTGAGCCTGTGGAATTTTCTGCCACAGAAAGCAGTTGAGGCAAAATATTGAATGTTTTCAAGAAGGAGTTAGATATAGTTCTTAGGGCTAAAGGGATCAGAGGGTATGAGGAGAAAGTAGCAACAGGGTACTGAGTTGGATGATCGTATTGAATGGCACAGCAGGCTCAAAGAGCCAAATGGCCTACTCCTGTTCCTATTTACTAAGTTTTTATGTATCAGTGTTGGAAGTGATGGGGGTAGAAGCTTTGGCTGGTGAGACGGTTAAGCGGATTAGACAAGGAGTAGCCAGAATGCTCTGTTGTCTGTCGTCGTGGTGTGAAGTCATCACTAATATCTGAGTCTGTGAAGGCAGCTGGCAGCCATCTTGGTGTTTGCATCAGTCACTGCAGTCTCCTAAACCCCCATAAGCTGATTTCTTATCATTTTATTATTCTTAGAACTCTTTCCAATCTTTCAGCAAGACTCCTGGCCCTGAGCATCAGCCTCATGGTTTTTCTCTGTATCATGCCAGTGCATGACCCTCTCCCAGTTTCTTGGTAACCAGGAGTGAACATAATATTCACGGATCTGATGAAGAGTCATACGGGACTCAGAGAATTGTTATGGAACAGGAGGCCATTTGGCCCACTGCTGTTCAAGTGAACATATTACTGTGTGCCCATCTCCTGCCTTTTCCCCATTATCCTGGCAGACCATTTGATTTGATTTTGTTTTATTCTACAGAAGCGTAGTGTTTCCACACAAGGTGCCATCTCAGGTACAAGTATCCAGCTACAGAATCTTAAGGTTAAGGTGGAAAGAAAGACAAAGGTAAAAGTTAAACATTGCAGTAATTACAGTATAATGTAAAACATACAAAATAAGGTTAAAATTTACATATTGCAGACCTTCTTAATTTTAAATTAAGCTGCAATTTCTCTCCAAATAATCAGCCAGTGCCCTCTTGAATACCTTCAGGCAGCCCATTCCCAGACCCCAACAACTCCATGCGTGAAAATAACAAGGTGTAGAGCTGGACAAACACAGCAGGCCAAGCAGCATCATAGGAGCAGGAAGGCTGACGTTCCGGGCATGTTCCCTGAAGGGGTTCATCCAGCTCTACAGCTTGTTATCTCAGATTTTCCAGCATCTGCAGTTCCTACTATCTCCATGCGTGAAATGTTTCCTTTTCTCACATCACCCTTGTTTCAGTTGCAGTTCACTTTCAAACTAGGTCCCCTTGCTCTTGTTCCTTTGACGAGTAGCAGGAGGTTCCACAGCAAGCCGGTGCTGTTTGACCGTAACCCTTCGGCACACTTGTGGTGTGGACGGCATATCTTCGCCAAAAATTGTTGGGGGTCAAGGGGCGAGGCGTTCACGGCGATTGCATTAAAGTGGCCATTACATTTCTAGTGAGGATTTTGACTGAACACAAATGGGTGTTGATTGTTTTGGTTGATATTTGCCGAAGCTCGCTGGCTCTCCCGCAATTCTATAAGGCTGTCTCTTTCTCTCTCTCTCTCTCCCCAGGGGATAGTATGTGAAAGTGGACTGGCCCCCTGAACGGCCTCTGCTGTGGAGGGCAGTACAGTCCGCTGGTAAACTCGGAAGAGGGAGTGTTAGATCTAGGGCGTTCCTTCCGTTAGTTTAGGAGAAGTATGAGAACTTTTCGGATTGGGAGCTGAGCTGACTCTCAGCAACAGTGTCCTCGCCCCTGATGGAAGGAGAGAGTGGCTCTCCGGCCGGGGAGAACCCTGCCAGGGTCAGCTACAGTGCCGAGACAACCAATACCCGCTTCCACATAACCCGGCGAAGGTCGTACCTGGTTGTCGCCATCCTGTTCCTCATTAACCTCTTGAACTATATGGATCGCTCCATCGTTGCAGGTGAGAGCTCGCCCTTTGCCTACACAACCCCGCGCCGAACGCTTAACCCCCTCCCCCAAATCTTTATGCTCCTCTCCCCCAAACCCTTATCCTCCTCTCTCCCAAACCCTTAACCCCCTCTCCCCCAAACCGCAACCCCCCTCTCCCCCAAACATTTATCCCCCTCTCCCCCAAACATTTATCCCCCTCTCCCCCAAACCCTTATCCGCGTATCGCCCAAACCTCAACACCCCCAACCCAAAAATTTATCCCCTCTCCCCCAAACATTTATCTCCCTCTCCCCCAAACCTCTATCCCCGTCTCCCCCGTCCCTCCACCCTCCCTCACCCCCCCTCCCCCTGTCCCTCAACCCCCCTCCCCCTGTCCCTCAACCCCCCTCATCCCTCCTGTCCCTCAACCCTCCTCTCCCCCCCACCATCCCTCTTCCCTCAACCCCCTCTTCCCCTATCCTTCCCCATCTGTTCCCAATTTCCCCACCCAGTCACCTCTCCAGAGGTTTGGCCCATATGTCTCCAAGAACCAAAACCCATCTCCTAGTCCTTGCTACAAGGGAGTACCCAGGTGAGAAGCTCGTGAAGCAATTGAGAGCTTCTTTTTGTTTCTTCTTTCAGATCTTTTGTGCTTTTGTTTTTATTCTGGTATAGGATGTGGGCATCGCAGGCCCTGTCTGTTTCCGTGCTCAATGACTCTATATGCCTGACCAGTAGGCAGCACTGTGCCAAAGCACCAGTACAGTTCCTGTGGTCAAGGCACAGCCACGGAAATACCATGTTACTGCCCCAGTGATAAGGAAGGAGTATTACAGTGGAGTGTGCCCTTGGAGTGAGGCTAGAATGTGTAGGCAATGCTGTTCCCACATTGGAGACAGTAAGAACTGTAGATGCTGGAGTCAGAGATAACACAGTGCAGAGCTGTCAACTTTCCTGCTCCTCTCATGCTGCCTGGCCTGCTTTGTTCCTCCAGCTCCACACTGTGTTATCTCTGTTCCCACATTGTTGTTGCTGCTACTGCTGTTCTGAGAGTGGGTGAAATGTACTTTGAAATGTTCAGTAGAGTTAACCAGAGGAGCTGGTATTAAGCAACTTTTTATTAACAAGGACTTAATGCAGCTATATTGTTTCTGAATGATTCAGATTATCAGCTGCCTGGATTTTGAAGGTGATATTATTTAAAAATGAAGTTTTACGGCTTGATTACAGGGGAAGAGGTTCTTCTGAAACCATTTAGCAGATTTCATTGGGGGTACAGAATGTCAAATGCTGTATTAATTCCACTTCAGGTGGAAATGGTGAATTGTCATGTTATTTCTATCATTGCTTTGAGTGTCTGAGAAATTTTTACAGACCACTGTTTTCATGAAGGTTGTGGTTTTGCTGAGGTCCTACCCAGTGTTGTCTGTCAGCACACCCATTAATCACATGGCAGCGTGGTGGTGACTGGGCTGCCAGATTGGAATGGCAGATCCCAGCAATGGTGAGGAGAGTGTGTGAACTGGCAGTGTTAGTCCATAGTGTCCATCCCTTTGTTAGATGCTGATGGAAACGCGTGGAACCACTGAACTATCAGAAAGAAAAGACTTCCATTTATGTGGCACCTTTTCCAAGCTCATGATCTGAAAGCATTGTTGAAGTATAATCACAATCAGAGAATCACAGAATGGTTAAACTTCAGAAGGAGGCCATTCAACCCAAGGTAGCTATGGCAGTTCTCAGAGAGCAATTCGTTAAGACCCGCTCTCTTGCCTTTTCCTCCTAGCCCTGAAATTAGTTTGCTTTTCAGATAATTGTTCGGTTCCCTTTTAAAATTTGCAATGGACTGAGCTTCCAATGCACTCTCAAGCTGTGCATTCCAGATCAGCCTAACCCCTCACTGGATGAAAAATGTTTCCCCTTGTATACTTTTGGCTGTTTTGCCAATCACTGTGAATTGGTGTTGTCGGCTTGCCAACATTCCTGCCAACATGAACAGTCGCACTTCCATTCACCTGGTCTCAATCAATCAGGATTTTGAGTGCCTCTATCAAATCTCTTGACTTTCACCCCTGTAAGGAGGGTCCCAACCTTCCCAATCTATCTCAGTCACTGCAGTTCCTCATCCCTTAGACTCAGTGTCGTGAATCTTTTCTGCACCCTTTCTGATGGCTTCACGTCCTTTTCTTAAGTGTGGTGCCTGGTAGGGGATGCAGTAATGCAGGTGAGGCTGAACCAGTTGTTTTCATAGATTCAAATAGCACAGAAAAGGCCTTTTGGTCCATCGAGTCTCTACTGATGTTAATACCACCAAAGGTGCACTAATCCCAATTTCCTGCACTTGTCCCATATCCTTGAATGTTATGACATTTGAAATGCTCATCTAAATTTTTTAAAAAAAAGTTACAAGGTTTCCGGCCTCCACTACATTCCCAAGAAAACTATCCAAGCCTATCTAGTCTCTCCGTATAGCTCAATCATAACTTCCTCGCTCTTATACTCTTTGCCCTTTTCTTTAAAGCCAAGATTCTGCGAACTTGATTAACTGCTTTTTCAGTCTGCTCTGTTATCTTCAGTGGCATGTAAACGCACACACATCTCCCCTCCATGTCCTTCTGTTCCTGTATGTCAGAAGGAATGTGTGTAATGTAGGAAACATTGCAGCCAATCAATGTACACCCAGATCCTGTAAACAGCAATAAGATCAACGAGCAGTGATGTTGGTAAAGAGATACAAATCAGCCAGGGAGAAATTCTCTGCTGTTCTTTGGACAGTGGGATTCATCAGGAAGGGTACATGGGCTTCAGTTTGATGTTTAATCAGAAAAGGGCTTCTTCATCTGGTTTAAGCAGTTCAGTGCTGCACTGCATTCTGTGCCCATGTTTCTACAGTGGGGCTTGAACGCATGAACTTCTGAAACATGCTCTCACTAAATTGTGGTTCAACTGCCCTCTTGACATGGAAAGAGTATTTGGAAATGGGTATCTGCGGCACACCTCTGACTTCTTGGATTTGTTACCTTCTGCTTGGCAAGACCAAGACCAGACTCCAATACTGGTGGGACCCAATGCTGTTTTAGGATTATGGCAGGATACTGGTCACTATGAGAAAGAGAAATGACAAACAAAATCCTCAAATAGCACCATCCAAATCCACGACTACTTCTATCTAGAAGGACAAGGGCAGCAGATGTGTGGGAGCATCACCCCCAAGTCACTTACCATCCTGACTTCGAAATATATATCCCCAACTCTTCAGTGTCACAGGGTTAAATTCCTGGAATTCTCTCCCTAAGGGCACTATGGGTCTACGCACAGCATTTCTGGCTGTCCTAGTGCATGAATTGCAAAAGGTTTGTATGCAGGTACAGCAAGTAATTAGGAAAGCTGATGGAATGTTATTATTTATTGCAAGAGAAATTGAATGTAAAAATAAGGCGAGGGCTCTTACAGTGACACTTATGGTAGCGTCTCTACCTCTGAGCCAGAAGACCTGGGTTCAAAGCCCACCTGCTTCAGAGATGTGTCATAACATTGTTATGCTACATGAAGGATATTATTAAGCTAGAGAGGGTTCGGAAGAGACTTACCAGGATGGTGCAAGGAATGGAGGGTGTCTTTTCCCTAGGGTGGGGAATTTCAAGACTAGGGGACATGTTTTTAAGGTGAGAGGAGAAAGATTTTAAAAAAGACATGTTTTTTTTTACAGAGAGTAGTTTGTGTGTAGAATGAACTTCCAGAAGAAGTGGTGGATGCGAGTACAGTTACAATGTTTAAAAGACATTTGAATAAGTACATCAATAGGAAAGGTATGGAGAGATATGGGCCAGGAGCAGGCAGGTGGGACTAGTTTAGTTTGGGATTATGGTCAGCATGGACTAGTTGGACCAAAGGGTCTGTTTCGGTGTGGTAAAATTCTTTAACTCTATAACTCGTTGGTTAAAAATGTTTACAAAAGTAGGGAGATCAGGCTTCAGTTATACAGGATGTCAGTGTGACCACTGCTGGAGTGTTGTGTCTCCTTATTAAGGAAGAATGTGAATGCATCAGAAACAATTCAGGAAAGGTTTACTTGTGTAATACGGGGAATGGATGGTTGTCTTATGAGGAGATGTTGGACAGGTTAGGCTTGTATCCACTGGAGTTTAGAAGAGTAAGAGGTGGCTTGATTGAAACAGATGCAATCCCGAGGGGTCTTGACAGGGTGAATGTGGAGGGAATTTTTCCTCTTGTTGGAGAGCCTAGAACTCGGGGTCACTGTTTAAAAAGATTATCCATTTAAGACAGGGAGACATTTTTCCTCAATGGGTCATGAGTCTTCGAAATTCTTCCTCAACAGGCAGCGGAAGTAGAGATTGTGAATATTTGAAATATAGAGGTGGGTAGATTTTTGGTAAGGATATCAGGGGTAGGTGGGAATGTGGAGTAATCAAACGAGCCATGGCCTTATTGAAGGGAGCAGCAGGCTCAAGAGGCTGAATGGCCTACTCCGGCTTCTCCAAACTGCTTCTGACATACTTTTATACTTTTTAAAATTTATACACAGTAATGTCTGTCACCTACAGCTGCAATTAAATGTCCCTTATTTTACATTGCATCCTCCTTACAACAAATGCTTGGGCGATGACCTGGACACAATGGATTAAATAGCCCCATTTTGGATTCTATTTACTTTTTCGATTTGAGAAGCTTCCTGTACATACGGCTGGAGTAAGCTGTTTTGTGCCAGGTTCACAGGGAAAAGCACATTTGAGTCCTGTGACACTCTATAGCATTGGGACAGAGATTACAGAAGTCATCTCTTCCTGCTGTCTCACTTTAGATGTTACAAGCTCTTTGATGGAAACGTCAGATTGTTTTATTACTCGGTCTACAGCAAAATGTCCAGTGGACACTCTCACCATTTCGAAATAAAAGATTAATTTCATTATTTACCTCAGAATCCATCTGTTAGTTAGTTAGTTCATCTAATTATTTGTTAATTAATTTGTGTGTTCATTATTTGGAACTTTACAGAAGGTTTTCAACAAAACAGTCAACAACTACAGAACTGTTACAGCTCAGAGTCAGGGCCTTTGCAATTCCTTTATCAACCCAAAAACCTCTACTAAACTGATCAACCTATACATGCTTTTAAAAACCTGTTACTCTTAAAAAACCCTTTTTAACTGAATTTTAAATTTGAATTTTAAGTGGCCAGTCATTCCTTCTTGTTTGGTAATATACAGGTTAGATGCTTGGGATGTCTCACCGCTCCTTTTAACACGGCAGAGTGTGATGTTCTTCTCTTATTTTTGATCACATCTGTGAGAATGGTCTTTGCCACCTTCATTGTATAGCAGTCAAAATTTGAAGATTTTTCTGGTTTTAAGTCCCTCAGTCCCCATCTATCACAAATGAATCATCTTGGTACCAGCTTGGTACAAGGGTAGAGCTGGGAACACTCACTTTTAAACCTTCGTCCAGATCCCATGCCAAGCAAAGTTGACACTGGTGTTGTTAAGACAAGTCTCTTCTTGAATGACCTGCTCTTCCAGTTGTAGACACTGTGTCTTAGACAAGCATGTTTTCACCGTTTAAGTCAGGCAGGATTCAGCAGAAATCTAGGCTGACAGTATAGTGCAGTACTGAGGGAATGCTGCTCTGTTGGGGATGTTGTCTTTCAGGTGAGACATTAAACGGAGAATGTAAAGAACCCTATGGAACTATTTGTGTAAGGGTTACAAAGTTCTCCTGGGTTGTTTCTGACCAAAATATACTACTCAACTGTCTTCCTAAATAGGTTAAAAGCAAAATGTTGCAGATACTGGAAATCTGAAACAAACACAGCAATTGCTGGAGAAACTCAGCTGATATGGCGTCATCGTTGGAGAGAGAAACAGTAAATGTTTCAGGTCCAATATGACTTCTTCAGAAGTGGTTCCAGTTCAAAAGCCAATTCAGAAGCAGAGTCATACTAGACTTGAAACGTTAACTCTGTTTCTCTCTCCATAGATGCTGCCTGACTTCAGAGTCATCCCATTCTGATCTAATTCCATTTACCAGCATTCGGCCCATATCCTGTTAAACCCTGCCTATTCACATTCCTATCCAGATACGTTGTAAATGTTGTAATTGTACCCGCCTCCACCATTTCCTCTGGCAGCTCATTGCATACACACACTCCTCAGTTACTGAGACAACAAGGTGCAGGGCTGGATGAACACAGCAGGCCAAGCAGCATCATAGGAGCAGAGAGGCTGACATTTCGGGCCTAGACCCTTCATCAGAAAAGGGGGAGGGGAAGGGGGTTTTGAAATAAATAGGGAGAGAGTGGGAGGCGGATAGAAGAGGGATAGAGGAGAGGATAGGTGGAGAGGAAACAAACAGGTCGAAGAGGCGGGGATGGAGCCAGTAAAGGTGAGTGTAGGTAGGGAGTTAGGAAGGGGATAGGTCAGTCCAGGGAGGACGGACAGGTCAAGGGGGCGGGATGAGGTTGGTCGGTAGGAGATGGAGGTGCGGCTTGAGGTGGGAGGAGGGGATAGGTGGGAGGAAGAACAGGTTAGGGAGGCAGGGACGAGCTGGACTGGTTTTGGGATGCGGTGGGGGGAGGGGAGATTTTGAAACTTGTGAAATCCACATTGATACCATTGGGCTGCAGGGTTCCCAAGCGGAATATGAGTTGCTGTTCCTGCAACCTTCGGGTGGCATCGTTGTGGCACTGCAGGAGGCCCAGGATGGACATGTCGTCTGAGGAATGGGAGGGGGAGTTGAAATGGTTCGCGACTGGGAGGTGCAGTTGTTTGTTGCGAACCGAGCGTAGGTGTTCTGCAAAGCGGTCCCCGAGTCTCCGCTTGGTTTCCCCGATGTAGAGGAAGCCACACCGGGTACAGCGGATGCAGTATACCACATTGGCAGATGTGCAGGTGAACATCTGCTTGATGTGGAAAGTCTTCTTGGGGCCTGGGATGGGGGTGAGGGAGGAGGTATGGGGGCAGGTGTAGCACTTCCTGCGGTTGCAGGGAAAAGTGCCGGGTGTGGTGGAGCTGGAGGGGAGTGTGGAGCGGACAAGGGAGTCACGGAGAGAGTTGTCCCTCCGGAAAGCAGATAAGGGTGGGGAGGGAAAGATGTCTTTGGTGGTGGGGTCGGATTGCAGATGGCGGAAGTGTCGGAGTATGATGCGTTGGATCCGGAGGTTGGTGGGGTGGTACGTGAGGACGAGGGGGATTCTTTTTTGGTTCTTATTGCGTGGACGGGGTGTGAGGGATGAGGTGCGGGAGATGTGGGAGACCTCACATTTTTCTGGATTAAACTCCGTCTGCCACCTCTCTGCCCAACTCATCAACCTATCTGTATCCAGCTGTATCCTTTGACGGTCCTCATCGCTATCTGCAATTCCATCAACCTTTGTGCCATTGCCAAATTTACTAATCAAACCAGTTACATTTTCCTTCAAATCATTTGTATATATTACAAATAGCAAAGGGCCCAACACTGATCCCTGAGGAATGTCAATAGTCACAACCCTCCATTCAGAAACACACACTTCCACTACTACCCTCTGTCTTCTATGACCGAGTCAGTTTTTTTATCCATCTTGCAAGCTCACCTCTGACCCTGTGCGACTTTACCTTCTGTATCAGCCTGCCATGAGGGACCTTGTCAAAGGCCTAACTGAAGTCCATGTGGACAGCATCCACTGCCCTACTCTCATCAATCATTTTTGACACTTCCTCAAAAAACACAATCAAGTTAGTGAGACACGACCTCCCCTTCACAAAACCATATTGCCTCTTGCTAATACATCCACTTATTTCCTCGTGGGAGTAAATCCTGTCTCAAAGAATCCTCTCCAATAATTTCCCAACCACTGATGTAAGGCTCACCGGTCTGTAATTAGCTGGATTATCCCTGCACCCTTCTTAAACAAAGGAACAATGTTGGCTATTCTCCAATCCTCTGGGACCTCCCCTGTAGCCAGGGAGGATACAAAGATTTCCTCAAGGCCCCAGCGATTTCCTCAAGGCCCCAGCAATTTCCTCCCTTGCCTCTCTCAGTATTCTGGGGTATATCCCATCAGGCCCTGGGGACTTGTCAATATTGATGGTTTTCAAGACCCCCAATACCCTCCTCCCTTTTGATCTCAACATGACCCAAACTATCTACACACCCTTCCCCAGACTCATCATCCAAGTCCTTCTCTATGGTGAATCCTGATGCAATGTACTCATTTAATACCTCGCCCACACATAAGTTCCCTTCCCTGTCCTTGTGTGGGCCAACCCTCTGCCTGGCTACTCTCTTGCTCATTATTTATGTATAAAAAGCCTTGGGCTTTTCCTTAATCCTGTTGGCCAATGACTTTTCAAGACCCCTTTTAGCCCTCTTGACTCCTTGCTTAAGTTTCTTTCGACTTTCCTTGTATCCCACGCTTGTTTTGTGTATTCCCAGCCTCCTAGTCTTGACAAATGCTTCCTTTCTCTTTTTGACAAGGCTCACAATATCTCTCATTGTCTAAGGTTCCCTAAACTTGTCATA
The DNA here is from genome assembly GCF_021869965.1 of Rhincodon typus. NCBI lineage: Eukaryota > Metazoa > Chordata > Chondrichthyes > Orectolobiformes > Rhincodontidae > Rhincodon > Rhincodon typus. The sequence continues at coordinate 43,271,382 of NC_063357.1, read as the reverse complement.
CTTATCCTTCATCCTTGCAGGAACATGCCAGTCCTGAGTTCCCAGCAACTTACACTTGAAAGCCTCCCAAATACCATATCATTAGCAAAGCCAGAATTTATTGATTATCACTGGCTACTCTTGAGACCACAGCAGTCCTTGTGATTGTAGGTACTCCCGTAGCACTATTAGAGTGGGAGTTCCAGCACTTTGCCCCAGAAACACTGAAGGATCGGTGATATTTTTTCCAAGTCAGGATGGTGAGTGGCTTGGAGGGGAACCTATGGGTTGTGGTATTTCCATATATCTGTTGCTATAGATGGTAGATGTTATAGGTTTGGAAGGTGCGTTTGGAGGAGTCTTAGTGAGTTGATGCAGTGCAGTTTCTTTCCTATTCCTTCATGTTATGTGGGCATCACTGACAGAGCCTAGGATTATTGCCCATTTGTAATTGTCCTTGGATTGAATGGCTTGCTGGACCATTTCAGGGGGTGGTCAAGAGTCAATCACATTGCTGTGGGTTTGGACTCGTATGTGGTCCAGGTCAGATAAGGATGGCAGTTTCCTTCCCCAAAGGACATTTGTGAACAATAATGGATTTTGGGACTATTGATAGTTTCATGGTCACTTGGAGATGGTACACATTACTGTCACTGCCTTTCGGTGATGGAGAGAGTGAATGTCCCTGAGAATCATAATTAGTGTAACTTCCCTCATTTTAAGCAATACCTGACTCAGTGTGAGCAACACTGTGACACCACCTAAATAGATTGGGTTTGTGCAGATTTCCTTATGGCTAATATTTTTAAAGCACAATTTTACCACCATAAGACTTCTGGTGTCATTGGGACCGGGCCAAAATAAAGCAGCAGCAAATTCACATTTAATGGATGGGGAAGGTATAAGCGCAATGTGAATAAAATAGTTTGCAATTGCGGATTATGAATGGAACCAAATCTGAGTGAATGACTGATCAGGAGAGGCTAACAATAAATAGGAGCAATCAATCAGATCAAATCACGAGAAGCAGTTTTTGTGAAAAGAAATCTATTATCTCATTTTAGAAGCTAATTTCTAATGTTCAAAATAATTGGCTATATTTTACTCGCCCTCCTCCCCTCTCTCTTGCCCTCCGCTCCTCTCTCTCACCCATACATAGACACACCCTAAAGCAGTTCTGGCCTTCCTTGAATAAGGAGACCAAAACTGTACATTGCACTCCAGATCTGGTCTCACTATTGGTCTGTAAACTGCAGCCAAACTTTCTGCATGAAAACGTTGCCCATTTAGGTCTTTTTTGAATCTTTCCCCTCTCACCTTAAACCTATGTCCTCTAGTTTTGGACTCCCCTACCCTGGGGAAAAGACCTCAGATATTCAGCTAGCTATGCCCCTAATGATTTTAGAACAGAATAGTGATTTATTGCCACTTGTATTTATGAAAATACAATGAGATGTCTATAAGTTGCCACAATTTGGCGCCGTCTTAGTTACAGAAATTATAAAAAAGAATAATTGAGACAAAATTAGGTCAAAGTTCATCTTTTGCTGCCTCCACGACAATCTGGGTTTACGGAGTGGCTATGGGACTTTGCTGCTGAAGCTGCCCCTGAGGATGTAAAAGCAAGGATTTCCAGACCAGACCCACCATGCTGCCCTGCCAAAACCAATACTGAAGCTGCTGCTTTGCTGCCATAGCAAGGAGAGACAAACCAGGCACACCAAGTCACTGATGCTGTGCTGTCACACTGAATCTCCACTTCAGTCACTGCCCAAAGCCGCCACATTGCCGCCATAGCGATGAGGAACGAACTGGAACCGCCATGCTATAGCCGCCGATGAAACCGCCGCCAGGAGGAACAGACCAGACCCACTGACGATGAAGTCTTTGATAAAACTGCAGCCAATATGGCCACAAAGAATGGACGTCCTGATCCACCACAGTGGGCCCTTGCAACCACCTTCCTCCACCGCAGCTGAAGAAGAAAAGGTGAACTTTGATACAAAAGACAAATGAAGGAACAAAACAAGAAGAAAAAAAAACGAATGAGAAAGTGGCTGGCCGGGTGCGTGGGAATGTATGGGCACAGAGCCTGAATACATTCTAACAAAAACAAAGTTGCTGGAAAAGCTCAGCAGGTCTGGCAGCATCTGTGGAGGAGAAAACAGAGTTAACGTTTCGTGTCCTGTGACCCTTCCTCAGAATACGTCCTACTGTGCTGCCACCTTAAATCATTTTATAAACCTCTTAAACAGTTACCCCTCAGCCTCCGGTGCTCCTGGGGGAAATAAAGCCCCAGCCTATTCAGCCTTTTCCCTACAACTCAAACCATCCAGTCCTGGCAACGTCCTTGTAAATCTGCACCCTTTCAAGTTTTAACAACATCTTTGCAGCAGGGAGACCTGAATAGTATGCAGTATTCTATAAGTGGCCTCACCAAAGGCCAGCTGGCTCAGTTGGCTGGATTGTCAGATTTGCCAATATCACGGGGTTTAATCCCCGATCAGGCTACGTAGATTTGAGACCTGCTTCCTCGCTGTACCGATGGTGGAGGTCTTGGTGCTGCAGGTTAGCCCCTCCAAAGGGCAGAAAAACAAATACCTGAATCCCTGGTTTCAAACAAAATCTGTGAAACCAGGCCAGATGGGCAGCATGGGTGGGTGGGAGGGTGCAGTTTCTGGTGGAACTGTGAACATACGAATCTGATTGTTGACTCCTGGGTTTGTCTTCGAGTCGCCAGGAATGAAAAATGGCTGTGAGGAGAGAAAGTCAAAAATCAACTTGTGTCTTTTCACATTTCCTTTGAAAACTTTTATGTCATTTTATATTATTTTACTTCATTGGTTAAACAATATCTTGGGGTGGGATGAAAGGGTTGCTTGGAGATTGAGGTGATCCTGAGATGAAAATGTAAGAGTAGAATTCCTACAGTGTGGAGGCTGGCCATTCTGCCCATCAAGTTCACACCAACCCTATGAAAGAGGTCCTACCCAAACCCACCCCCACCCTATCCCTGTAGCCCTGCATTTCCCATGGCTAACCCACCCACCCTCAAAACTATATGGGCAATTTAGCATGGTCAATCCACTCTAACCTGCACCCCTTTGGACTGTGGGAGGAAACCCGCACAGACGTGGGGAGAACATGCAAACTCCACACAGACAGTTGGCCGAGGGCGGAATCAAACCCAGGTCCCTGGCGCTGCGAGGCAGCAGTGCCAACCACTGAGCTGTACTTTTCTAAGAGCTGTGAATCTATGGAATTCACTCCCCCAGAGTGCACGGATGCCAGGACATTGAGGATTTTATAAATTTAAGGAGGAAATGGACAGAATTTTAATTAGTAATGCGTTGAAGGGTTATGAAGAGCAGGCAGGAAAGTGCAGTTGAGGCCACGTTGAGATCAGCCATGATTGTATTAAATGGCGGGGCAGGCTTGAGGGGCTGAATGGCCTACTCCTGCTCCTAGTGCTTATGTTCTTAGATGCTGGATCATTTTTGAAGTTTTTGACAGAGTATGATGGTCACTGGTAATCTGAGAAAGCTGTGGTTTTCTGGATCTCTGAAACGAAGCATATTGTGAAATACTAGTGTGATGAGAAAAAGGTAGCCTTGCATGAGTGATATTGGGTTATCATGTGCCTATTGCCTGAGCACTCTGTATACTGCGGCCTGGCAGCCGGTGTCGGGGGGCTAGATAGCAACAGTTTATGCTGATGGTCATAGATCTGATCTCAAGTTAAAGCCTGTTGTCTTTCTTGAGTAACCTGAAACAAATCAAACACGCCTTTCTGGTTTCACTGGGAAAACTACAGGAATGCAAGAACATTGAGGGCAGCAGGAATGTTGGCATTTGCACACAATTTTCCGAGGCTGCCTTCAGCTAATTGATTCCAGAGGAGTGAAACTTTGGGAAGAATTGCAGTTCCAGAGTCTGATTTGATAACCTTGCCTTCAGACTATGACCCACTATCAAAACGTTTGCTCACTGTTTTTGAGAAGATTTGTTTGCTCACTGCTGTGCTGCTTTATTGAAGTAACAGTGGGGAAAGGTTTTCAAGACATTGTAGCATACCTCTGGAGCAGGTGAGACTGGAACCTCCTGGCTCAGAGGTGGGGACATTACCACTGCACCACAAGAGCAGAGGCTGAGTGTGAAGTGAGATTCAGCAATGTCATGGAGGTGGTAGTGGCTGGTGTTTGCAGTGGCATTATTGATGGTGTGGTACAGTTCACTCAGGAAGTTCAGGTCATCTTTACATACATGTTGTACTCAGGAGCTGTGTATGGTGTTGTGTTACTATCAATTCCAGATGAGACAGACAGATATCCTCATGAGATGTGATGATACGATGTAAAGATATTCCCCTCACCTTTGGGGAACACTTATTACTGTAGCATCATTGATGTGGCAACAGTAATAATCAAAAGTAACAGTCAGTAAGCACAGAACCCAGCTTATGTAAAACTGAGATCTCATAGCTGTGTAAATAGTGTTGGTAATAAACTTTGAGATATCTGTCTCAACCAGAACCCAGCCTTTGTGGTTTAGTTACAAGTGGTTAAGATATAGAAACACTCAGACCATGTTATACTGGCAGTGGTGTGTGAGCCAAGAAACCATATCAGATGGCACCCATATGCTGGGTAGGGAGCTTGCCAGGTTGGAAGCACAGTAGGCACCCCCTGGCTCCCATGGATTCACTCAAAGGCTCACAATGTCTTATTGAGTAACTCGGCATTGGGAAGTTGAGTGAGGTTGAGCTAAGACTGGAAGAGAACCACACAGACTGACAATAGCCTGGTTGGATGAAAGGATGTCAACAGTGTGTTTGTGTAAACTGACCCATGGCGGTGCACTGAGTTGGCAAAGAGAAGATTGAAGATGAAACATTGAAACGTACAAAATAGGAGCAGGAGTAGGCCATTCAGCTCTTCGAGCCCATTCCGTCATTCAATATGATCATGATTGATCATCCGACTGTACGCTGTTCCTGCTTCCTTCCCATACCCTTTGATCCCTTAGCCCTAAGAACTATATTAAACCCATTCTTGAAAAGGTTCAATGTTTTGGGCTCAACGACCTTCTGCTGCAGAGAATTCCACAGGTTCAGCATTCTCTGGGTAAAGACATTTCTCCTCATCTCAGTCCTAAATGGCCTACCCTGTATCCTTAGATTGTGGCCCCTGGTTCTGGACTCTTCGGTTATCAGGAAACATTCTTCTTGCATTTCTTTTTTCTGCCTAGTCCTGTAGAATTTTTAAGATTTCTATGAGAATCCCCTCCCCCACATCATTCTTCGAAACTCTTGTGAACGTAGTCCTAACCAATCCAGTCTCCCTTCAATACATCAGTCCTGCCATCCCAGGAATCTGTCTGGTAAATCTTCGTTGCATTCCCTCCATAGCCAGAACATCCTTCCTCGGATAAACAGATCAAAACTGCACACAGTATCCCAGTTGTGGTTTCACCAAGGCTCTGTACAATTGCAGCGAGACATCCCTGCTCCTGTACGCAAATCCTCTCACTTTGAAGGCCCTGAGGAAGTGAACTTGTGTGTCTGTGGTGATGATACTATGGCTTCAAGTGGTCTATTTTGCCCTGTTTTTTTTTTAAAGAAAGGTTTTAAGACAGAGGTGCCCCAGCTCTCTATTGAAAACTCCTAAACAGCTTGTGAGGCCTTAGGTTTTTTTTTAAAACTGAAAGAATCGAAGCAGCCTGAATGGGTGTGGTCAAGCTCCCTCACCTCTAGGATTTTTAGTTTTCAGAAGCAGCAGTTGTTACTGGCGTCTCAGCAAAGGTTGGAAGCCACAGTACATCTCTACTGGCTGCTGCACTCTGAGTTTTCTCCAAATGTTTTTCCTCCCGGGCTGCTGGAATCGCCAGTGAGACCATCTGTTTTCTGAATTTGCCTTTTGCTAAGGGTGTATTTATGGAATGTACTATGTTGGAATAGTTACTGTTTAGTAGTTAACTAAACTATTATTCTGTTAAGTTTTCCAATTGAGTAGCAGCTACGCCAATTCTTTCTTTCTTTCTGTTGCTATATTTTAGCTAGAGTTAGAGTCATAGAGATATAAAGCACAGAAACAGACCCTTCGGTCCAACTCGTCCATGCCAACCAGATATCCTAAATAAATCTAGTCCCAATTACCAGCATTTGGTCCATATCTGTCTATACACATCCTGTTCATACACCCTTCCAGATGCCTTTTAGTGTATGAATAAAGTGTGTTTTGCTTCAAATCTGGTAGTTTGACCGATTGAATTGCATGTGGAATACAGCACCTTAAACTAACTTTTTAAAATAAGAAAAAGTTAGGGTCTACACTATCATCTTAATATATTCTGAGGGGGTCTGGCCTGATCCATAGCAGTGTGTGTGTATGTATGTGTAGGTAGAGCTGGGTATGTTCAGTTGGGGGTGGTACTGTAAAGGTATCAGTGTGGGTGTATGTATGTGTAGGTAGAGCTGGGTATGTTCAGTTGGGGGTGGTACTGTAAAGGTATCGGTGTGGGTGAATGTATGTGTAGATAGAGCTGGGTATGTTCAGTTGGGGGTGGTACTGTAAAGGTAACAGTGTGGGTATGGGAAGCAAAATCAGCTGCAGTGGGTGAGACTGGGACTAAACACCAGTCCCCATGACCTTGCTCCTGAATGACGGCTGCGGTTCTGTCGGATGTAATAGTTCTTGCTTTGACTCTGCTCACTCACTGAATTAGTGTTGCTCTCTCACAGGTGTCTTGGATGGTATTCAGGACTACTTTAAAATAAACGACTCCTCTGCTGGCCTATTGCAGACAGGTAAGTTTAAGGAACACTATTTTCCATTATTCCCTCCAAGCTCCCACTGATTCCCTTTTCCCTGCTCCTGCGATTTATAACTACTTCTCGAGCTTCCTGAAACCAATAAAACCAGAAGGTCAGGAATCCTGTGGCAAGTACAGCCAGTATTGTGCTGTTCCTGACTAATCCTTGGAATGATGGGACAATCCATGTAAAAATATTTATACAATACCCTCTCTGGACTAGAAGGCTCGGGACCAAGTCGTTTCTGGATTTTTGACATTTTCTGGAATGACATTCAAATGCAAATGTGTGCATCCGAAAACTCCGTGTATTCACCTAGGTTTAGGGCTCTTGGGTGCAATGGTAGTGCCCTGACCTCTACACCAGGAGGCCCAGGTTCAAGACCCCCTGCTCTGGGGATGTGTAATAACTTCTCTGAGCAAGTTGATTAGAGAATACCTTTAAATATTTACCCAGAGTATACAATATTCATTCTTGGCGCAAGTCCCAGAAAGAAGCAGGTTTGGGATCCACTGCAGTCAGAACAGAAATCATATCAGCTACCTCTCAGGTCCATGCAGGGCTTCCACTCAACTGACCCCCAGAGGAGGACTCTCCATTGCTACGACAGTGCACACACTGGAGAGAAGGATAGCAACAGGACAGGGCTCAATTTGCATTATAGGACTGATCAGGAATCTTGCCCAGTCTTATGGCCTGCCATTGGTAGGTGTCAGCAGGATTTATAGGTTGGTACTCAAGCTGTTTGGACAAACATCCCTTCCTTGGCCCTGGATTCTCAGAGTGCACTGGCTTTGAGACATTGCCCATTGCCCCACAAGAGCTCCTTATTGATAATGCATGGTAACACAGAAATAAAAATGGTCTTACCTATCCTAGCTATTTCCCATGGAGATGGGGTGAGGGGGTGGGCAGGAGAGCAGGGAGAGGGAGGGGTGTGAGTAAGTGGGAGGGGAGAGGGTGCAGGTTAGAGAAGGAAGAAGCTGGGGTAAATGGGCAGAGGGTCTGGGGAGGTGAGGAAGAGAGCGAGTGGCAGAGAAGGTGTGAGGAGTGGGTAGGGGAGGATCTGAGGGAGTGGGTAAGAGGGAATGGGGAGGAAGGGGTGAGGGAATGGGGAGTGGGGAGGAGGGAATGTGGGTGGGGGTTGGGGGTGAGAAAATAATAATGGGAGACCAAGAAATGGCAGAGGAGTTGAATAAATACTTTGCATCAGGTTCATGGTAAAAGATATTAATATTCTTAAAATGCTCCATATTCAAGGGGGAGAAGAAGGAGAAGAAATAAATATGATGACTATGACTCAAAAAATGTATTCCGGAAACTAATGGTGCTAAAGACCCGTAAGTCCCCTGAATCTCGTGGGAATTAGCTACAGAGAAGGTGGGTGCACTAGTAATAATCTTCCCGAATTGTTGGATTCTGGAAAAGACCCAGGGGGTTGAAAAACAGTCAACGTAACACCTTTGTTTAAAAAGTCAGAAGTTACACAATACCAAGCTATTGTCCAACAGGGTTATTTGAAGTCACAAGCTTTCAGAGCAGTGCTCCTTCATCAGATGATGTCCTTCACTTCACGTGGCGAAGGAACAGCTTGTGATTTCAGATAAACCTGTTGGACTATAATCTGGTGTCATGTGACTTCTAACTTTGTCCACCCCAGTCCAGCGCTGGTACCTCTACACCATGGCTACCTTTCTTTAAAAAGAAGAGAGAGAAAGGATGAAGCAAGTAACCATAGGCCAGTTAGCTTAACAAGTATTATTGGGAAAATGTTAGACCCAAGAAAGATGCAATAGCAGAGCATTTAGAAATGTATAGCGTGATCAAGCAAAGTCAGCGTGGGGGACATCATACCTGACAAATTTATTAGGATTCTTTTGAGGAGCATAGATAAAGGGACAGCAGTGCATGTAATATATTTGGGTTTTGAGAAGGTGGTTAATAAGATACCACACATTAGGCTACTTAATAACATACGAGCCCGTGATGTTAGAGGGAGTGTATTAGAAATGGTAGCGGATTGGCTGACTAATGGAAGACAGAGAGCAGGGATAATGGGAGCACTTTCAGGGTGGCAACCTGTGTGGAATGCCACAGGGATCAGTGCTGGGGCCATGATTAATTACAAATACAAGTAATGAGTTAGATGAGACAAGTGACTGTGTACTGTGGTCACATTGGAATACTGTGCCCCAGGAAATAGTTATAGCCCAGATGTTAAAGCCTTGAAGAGAATTCAAAGAAGATTCACCAGAATGAGACCAGGATTGAGGGATTTTAGGTACAAGGAAAGATTAGGGAAATTGGGCTTATTAGAGGTGACCTTATTGAGGTGTTCAAAACTGTGAACAATTTTTCACAGGGTAAAGAAGGATATCCTGTTTCCACTGGTTGGTATGTCAGTAACTAGGGGTCACAACTTCAGGATTGTCAGCAAGAGAGCTAGAAGTGAGAAATTTCTTTATTCAGTTGTTAGGATTTGGAATGTGCTGCCTGGGAGAAGAGTGTAGATGGATTCCATAGGAGGTTTCAAAAGCGAGCTGGATATGTATTTGGAAGGGATGAGAGGGCTACGGAGAAAGGTCTGGCGAATGGGATTAGCTATGTAGCTTTCTCAGGAGACTGTACAGACACGATAGGTCAAATGGCCTCCTTCTGCAATGTAAAATTCTGTGACTCTAGACCTTTACTTTCTAACAAAAATTGGACAAGTGGAAGAAAATATGAAGCTAAGGGAAGAAGGTGGGACAATGGTAAGTAGGATTCGCTTTGAAATGTTTGAACAAAAAGGTAGGAGGTGAAATGGCCTCCTTATTTCCTTTCATTTAGATGGAAATGAAACTTTCGTTTATATACCATCTGAGAGAACCTCGGGTTGTTTCAAACTGTTTTGCAACTACTTGTGTAATCACCTCTTACAATGAAGGGAAGCATGGCAGCTAATTTCCATGCTGTAATCTCTCTCAAACAGAGGAAAGATCATTGCTTCAGTAATGCTTGAGAGAGGACTGATTTTCTTCAAAACAAAAGCCACAGATTTTTTTTTTAAATCACCTTTGAAACTAGACAGGGCCTCAATCCAACATTTAAAAAAAAAAGCTGGAGAAACTCAGCAGGTCTGGTTGTATCTGTGGCCAGAGAAACATCTCAATTTCAATACAACTCTTCTTCAGAACTCTAGCATCCACAAGATTTTGCTGCAAATGAGCACCCAATCTGAAAGGCAGCACCTCTATCAATCTGTAATCCCTTAATTCTGTACTGGGTGTTAGCCTCGATAATGTGTTTGAGTCCCTAGAGTGGGATTTGAGCACAGATCCTTCTTGCTCAGGGTTCTGTATCTGAGCCACAGCCTTATCTTTGACAATGGCTAGATATTTGGACATGTTGCAGTGCAGATGCTGTGCCCTTGCTCATCTGGAATTTGCTGGCCAGATGTTGAGATGACTGTTTTATCATTGACTTGCTGGTTCTGTTCAGTCTTTATCTGCAGCTACATGATATTGGCTCCTTTGTTTGGTTACCTGGGTGATCGATACAACCGGAAGATCCTCATGTCCATTGGAATACTCGTTTGGTGTGCTGTGACACTGGCAGGATCCTTCGTCACGAAGTCTGTATGCCAACTTAGCTTTATTTTAATGAATTACTCGTCAAGGTTTGAGACAGTGAATGAAATCCTTTTGTATTAAACTTTTTGTAAATCCTATGTGCAATTACCTACCATCACTCTCAACCAGTTTTTGCTTTAGAAACTGGATGCTATAAATTTGATTTGATTTATTATTGTCACGAGGAGGGGAGTAGCGAAAGTAATTATTGGACCGTTGGAGGTAAAAACAGGAAAAATTATCACGGTGAAGGAGGAAATGACAGAGATGGTGGACAAATATTTGTCTATCTTCACAGTAGAAGAGATACAGTGAAAAGTATTGTTTTATGTGCTATACAGACAAATCATACCTTACATAAGTACCTCAGGGTAGCAGAACAGAATGCAGAATATAGTGTTACAGCTACAGAGAAGGTGCAGAGAAAGATCAACACTAATATATGAGAGGTCCATTCATAAGTCTGATAACAGCGGGGAAGAAGCTGTTCTTAAATCTGTTGGTGCATGTTTTCAAACTTTTGTGTCTTCTGCCCAATGGAGGAGGGTGAAGTTGTTTCAGCGGGGGGAGTCCGGGAGGAAGTGCGAGGGCAACCTGGGAAGGTAATCTTTTCGATTATAAAAGTCTTACCTCGCGTGACTGCGGCCTTTCAGTTGTTTCAGCGGCGGGAGTCCGGGAGGAAGCGCGAGGGCAGCCTGGGAAGGTAAGCTTTTCGATTATGAAAGTCTTACCTCGCGTCACTCCATTTTTGGAGTAAGTGAGGTAATATATTTGGGCGGTTGCTTTACCCGAAACACTACCCAGGTAGTGTCTCCCACCCATCCTCCTCCTCTAACCAAAAAAAAAGGCCTGAGCGCTGATTTGGTAAGGCGACTAGTTTTTTTTTATTTGTCTGTTTGGGAATTCAGAACAGTGGGAATGGATGTTAGGGCAGTCGTATGCTCCTCCTGTAGAATGTGGGAGGTAAGGGTCACCACTCGTGTCCCCACTGACTTCATCTGCGGGAAGTGCACCCAACTCCAGCTCCTCGGAAACCGTGTTAGGGAACTGGAGCTGGAGCTGGATGGACTTCGGATCATTCGGGAGGCTGAGGGGGTAATTGAGAGGAGTTACAGGGAGGTAGTCACACCCCATGTACAGGAAAAAAGTAGGTGGGTTACAGTCAGGGGACGGAAAGGGAACAGGCAGACAGTGCAGGGATCCCCTGTGGCCATTCCCCTCAAAAACAAGTATACCGTTTTGGATACTGTTGGGGGGTCGACTTACCAGGGGTAAGCCATGGGGTACAGGTCTCTGGCACAGAGTCTGTCCCTGTTGCTCAGAAGGGAAGGGGGGAGAGGAGGAGAGCATTAGTCATTGGGGACTCCATAGTTAGGGGGACAGATAGGAGATTCTGTGGGAACGAGAGAGACTCGCGGTTGGTGTGTTGCCTCCCAGGTGCCAGGGTCCGTGATGTCTCAGATCGTGTTTTCGGGATCCTTAACAGGGATGGGGAGCAGCCCCAAGTCGTGGTCCACATAGGCACCAACGACATGGGTAGGAAAAGGGATGGGAACGTAAGGCAGAAATTCAGGGAGCTAAGGTGGAAGCTTAGAGCTAGAACAAACAGAGTTGTTATCTCTGGTTTGTTACCCGTGCCACGTGCTAGCGAGGTGAGGAATAGGGAGAGAGAGCAGTTGAACACATGGCTACAGGGATGGTGCAGGAGGGAGGGATTCAGATACCTGGATAATTGGGGCTCATTCTGGGGTAGGTGGGACCTCTACAAACGGGATGGTCAACACCTGAACCAGAGGGGTACCAATATCCTGGGGGGGGAAATTTGCTAATGCTCTTCGGGAGGGTTTAAACTAATTCAGCAGGGGGATGGGAACCTGAATTGTAGCTCCAGTGTACAGGAGGTTGAGAGTAGTGAGGTCATGAATAAGGTTTCAAGGTCGCAGGAGTGTACCGGCAGGCAGGAAGGTGGTTTGAAGTGTGTCTACTTCAATGCCAGGAGCATCCGGAATAAGGTGAGTGAACTTGCAGCATGGGTTGGTAGCTGGAACTTTGATGTTGTGGCCATTTCGGAGACATGGATAGAGCAGGGACAGGAATGGTTGTTGCAGGTTCTGGGGTTTAGATGTTTCAGTAAGATCAGGGAAGGTGGTAAAAGAGGGGGAGGTGTGGCATTGTTAGTCAAGGGCAGTATTACGGTGGCAGAAAGGACGTTTGATGAGAACTCGTCTACTGAGGTAGTATGGGCTGAGGTTAGAACCAGGAAAGGAGAGGTCACCCTGTTGGGAGTTTTCTATAGGCCTCCGAAAAGTTCCAGAGATGTAGAGGAAAAGATTGCAAAGATGATTCTGGATAGGAGCGAAAGTAACAGGGTAGTTGTTATGGGGGACTTTAACTTTCCAAATATTGACTGGAAACGCTATAGTTCGAGTACTTTAGATGGGTCAGTTTTTGTCCAATGCGTGCAGGAGGGTTTCCTGACACAGTATGGAGATAGGCCAACAAGAGGCGAGGCCACATTGGATTTGGTACTGGGTAATGAACCAGGCCAGGTGTTAGATTTGGAGGGAGGTGAGCACTTTGGTGATAGTGACCACAATTCGGTTACGTTTACTTTAGCGATGGAAAGGGATCGGTATATACCGCAGGGCAAGAGTTATAGCTGGGGGAAAGGCAATTATGAGGCGATTAGGCAAGATTTAGGATGTATAGGATGGAGAAGGAAACTGCAGGGGCTGGGCACAATTGAAATGTGGAGCTTGATCAAGGAACAGCTACTGCGTGTCCTTGAGAAGTATGTACCTGTCAGGCAGGGAGGAAGTGGTCGAGCGAGGGAACCGTGGTTTACTAAAGAAGTTGAATCTCTTGGCAAGAGGAAGAAGGAGGCTTATGTAGAGATGAGGCGTGAAGGCTCAGTTAGGGCGCTTGAGAGTTACAAGTTAGCCAGGAAGGACCTAAAGAGAGAGCTAAGAAGAGCCAGGAGGGGACATGAGAAGTCTTTAGCAGGTAGGATCAAGGAAAAGCCTAAAGCTTTCTATAGGTATGTCAGGAATAAAAGAATGACCAGAGTAAGATTCGGGCCGGTCAAGGACAGTAGTGGGAAGTTGTGCGTGGAGTCCGAAGAGATAGGAGAGGTGCTAAATGAATATTTTTCGTCAGTATTCACACAGGAAAAAGACAATGTTGTCGAGGCGAATACTGAGATACA
>NC_063357.1:43248997-43257276 GCF_021869965.1 Rhincodon typus | reverse complement strand
CCTTCTGGAAATGCTAGGGGACAGAGGGTCAAGCGTGAAGCAGGTACTGAAGGAAATCCTTCTTAGTCAGGAAATGTTGTTGGGGAGATTGATGGGATTAAAACCCGCAAAATCCCCAGAACCTGATGCTCTGCATCCCAGACTCCTTAAGGAAGTTGTCCTTTTCAGCATTCTTTAAACCCTGGAAAAGTTCCAATAGACTGGAGGGTAGTTAATGTAATTCCACTTTTTAAAGAAAAGGAGGGAGAGAGAAAACAGGGAATTATTGACCGATTAACCTGACACCGGTGGTGGGGAAAATGCTGGAGTCAATTATGAAGGATGTAATAATTGACCATTTGGAAAGCGGTAACAGGATCAGTCGAAGTCAGCATGGATTCACTGAAGGGAAATCATGCTTGACAAATCTTCTGGAATTTTTTGCAGATATTATCAGTCGAGTGGACATGGGTAAATCAATGGAGAGTGTGTATCTGGACTTTCAAAAGGCTTTTGACAAGGTTCCACATAAGAAATTAATAAGCAAAATTAAAGCTCATGATATTGAAGTTAATATATTGACATGGATAGAGAACTGGTTGGAAGACAGGAACCAGAGAGTTGGAATAAATGAGTCCTTTTCAGAGTGGCAGGCAGTGACGAGTGGGGTACTGCGGGGTTCAGTGCTGGTCACAATATACATTAACAATTTGGACAAAGGAATTAAATGCAATATTTCCAAATTTGCAGATGGCACTAAGCTGGGTGGCAGTGTGTGCTGTGAGGAGGATGCTATGAGGCTGCAGGGTGACTTGGACTGGCTGACTGAGTGGGCAAATACTTGGCAAATGCAATATAATGTGGATAAATGTGAAGTTATCCGCTTTAGAGGAAAAAAACAGGGAAGCAGATTTTGAGATAGTAGGAACTGCCGATGCTGGAGAATCTGAGATAACAAGGTGTGCAGCTGGATGAACACAGAAGGCCAAGCAGCATCAGAGGAGCAGGAAAGCTGACGTTTCGGGTCTGGGCCCTTCTTCAGAAGGTAGATTTTTATGTGAATGGTGGCAGTTTAGGAAAAGGTGAGGTTCAACAAGACCTCGGTGTCATGGTAAAACAGTTGCTTGAAGTTGGTATGCACATGTAGCAGGCAGTGAGGAAAGCTAATGGCAAACTGCCCTTCATAGCGAGAGGATTTGAGTACAGGAGTAGGGATGTCTTGCTGCAGTTATACAGGGTCATTTCTGAAGAAGGGTCCAGACCTGAAACATAAGCTTTCCTGCTCCTCTGATGCTGCCTGGCCTGCAGTGTTCCTCCACTTCCACACCTTGTTATCTCAGACTCCAGCATCAGCAGTTCCTACTATCTCTAAAATCCTGATGGGACTGGGAAGGCTAGATGCAGGAAAAACGTTCCCGATCTTGGGGAAGTCCACAACTAGGGGTCACAGGCTAAGAATAAGGGGTAAGCCATCAGGACTGAAATGAGCAAGAATTTCTTAACTCAGAGTTGTGAACCTGTGGAATTCTCTACCACAGAAAGTTGTTGTGGCCAGTCCATTTGATATATTCAACAGGGAGCTGGACGTGGCACATGTAGCTAAAGGGATCAAGGAGTATGGAGAGAAAGCAGGAATGGGATACTGAAAGTGCATGATCAGCCACAATCATATTGAATGTTTATGCAGACTGTAAGGGCTGAATGGCCAACTCCTGCACCTATTTTCTATATTTCCTATGTTTCTATATGGACTGTGAAGGAGCAAGAAAAGAATATTTCGTCACTCCATCCTGCTATGATGTTCAAGTTGATTATGGCATATCTACCTGAACTGCTCGTGCTTCCTTTGTTTCTCTGCATCATAAGTTTTTATTAAAATTGATTCAGTTTTATGAATTTCTAAGTGTATTGTTTAGACTTCCCAAACCCAGAATTTTCCTGAATTATTTCAGGCCAACTGCCCTGTTGCCACTCACCATACTTTCTTGAATAGCTGTCTCATTGTTCCAACTTCTAATCCACTGCTGCTGTTGTAGAGTCGAACACACCGTCAATCTTCTAATCACACATTTTAGTAATTTAGATTTCTCCAATATACTCTTTCTGCTGATGGTAACGACCTTGAATTCTTCCTCTTTTTTTTGTCCTCTTGTCCATCCTCCATTTCTGGTATACAGTTTGTTCTATGCAAAAGATAGACATTGTAGGATCGGGCAAAACTCCCCATCATCTAAAATACTGGACAAGACCCTGGATTTTTCTAATATCTAAAATACTGCGCAGAACCCTGGGCTCGGGCTGCAGCAAATACACAACAGAGCCAGCAGAACAGGGTTTCAGCCTGGAATTGGAATTCCAATTTACACCTCCTCTCCAAAGAACAATCGACCAAACCTTACACCAGGCCTGCAAAACCAGCAGGAAGTAAAGAAAACCAACTACTTACCCTGTAGGTCCAATATGTACCTTACTGCATCAGCGGATTCAACCTAAACTGAAAAGCCTACGTAGTCCAAAGGTTTGATCCAGGCTCCAGGTACGGCAAGCGGGAACTGCCAGGCATATTTCAAAACTGCGTTTTCCTCAGTGGTGAGCTGAAACTCCCGAGACCCCAAAGGTTCCGACCGAGCTAGCAGGGAGGGGAAGGTGGGTGGTGACAGTGCTTTGGGACCTCAAGAGTAGGAAGCTTGATTAAAGTTTCTGTAATTAAAACTGTTACATTTAGGTTCTAATAGTATTCAATCTAGCTAATGGTGTATTTAGTAATATTACTGTCCTCTGTATAGTTGATTGTGTCAATTTCCCTGTCTATTGACTTTACCTGTATTTCTTGTATTATTTTTACTGTTTTGTATTTAAATAAATGCAGAGATGCTTTTGCCCTGTGCCACCTGTCTACTGCCTTCTTCATTTCACATTCCTTAAATAAGTCCAGTGTCTAGAACCAGGGATCTGAGGGTGATTTGAACCACTTAAAAATCAGAAAATAACTGATTGCAAACCAGAACCCTACAACATAAATATATGCTCAATGTTTCTGCCATATCCTTATCCCCCTGATAACTTCTCCTGTCTCTGCCTCTTAGGGGCTAATGGTTATTTTTAGCTACTCTCTACTTTTTATGTAATGTTTTTATATTCTTGGCTAGTTTCATATGATTTCGTTATGAGCCTAAAACTGGCTCTTTTCTGATTCATAAAACAATTCCAGTCAGCAGGTTTTCTCCTTGTCTATGCATCATTATAAGCCTCCTCTTTTAATCTCAAAAGCCTTAGGAAGCCACAGAGCTATGATGGCAGCAAAAGCACACGGCATCTCGAATTTCTAAGCAATTAGTAACAATCAGGCCAGACCAAAAAATTGTGGATGCTGGAAATCAGAAACAAAATCAAATTGTTGGAAAACAAGGCAGCAGGTCCGGCAACATCTGTGAAGAAAAAGCAGAGTTAACATTTTGTGACCCTTCTTTAGAACGAATCAGGTCAGAGTCTGAGATAACAAGGTGTAGAGCTGGATGAAAACAGCAGGCCAAGCAGCATCAGAAGAGCAGGAAGGCTGACGTTTCGGGCCTAGACCCTTCTTCAGAATTTCTGAAACATCAGCCTTCCTGCTCCTCTGATGCTGATTGGCCTGCAGTGTTCATCCAGCTCTACACCTTGTTATCTCAGATTCTCCAGCATCTGCAGTTCCTACTATCTCAGGTCAGAGTCTACTTGACTTCTGAGAACAGATGAGATCGGAATTTTCAGACTGGCATAGCCTGAAGGATCTGCTGTTGGGTTTTATGGCTCTTAAAGGCACACAGGCTGGACTACCATCTTCTTTGAGAGAGGTGGCTGAGATGACGACTCCCTAAGACAGGCAATCAGCATCACCGAGAGCAGCTGATGAGAACACACTGCGACAGGCAGTAAAGAGACAGAGCTAGATTCACTCAGGCTGATTGGAATTTTCTATAGGAAAGACGTTATTTGGTGAGTCTTTGGTAAATGCTAAGGTCTTTTCTATTCTTAAATGAATACCTCATACTCAAATTGGTGGTAAAATTAATAATATGTTTTGAAAGCAACATAAGTAAGCAAATAATATGAATAAATAATTAAAACTCATTAAGGAAGGCTGTTCAGGTGATATGTCAAGGCTGCAGCATATGGATGCTTCTGAATACCATTGTGATTCAGGGCCAGCTTGTCTGCAGTAAGTGTTTGAAGTTCAAGTTTTCACCAAGACTATATACGCTGAACTACTGATAGTGCAAAGCATCTGGGGAAAGTTTACTGGATTCTTTGTATGAGGAGGCAATCAGTGACATAGGATTGTGTCTTCTGATTTGGTTTGTGTTCAGGAACTGGACAATGTGACTATGAGTGGGGCAAGGACGGAGACTCAGAAGGCAGCCGTACAGAAGTATCAGTCTTTGCAAATATCCAATAGATTTGAGGGCTCTCAGACTGTTTGGATGGAAATGGGGATTGACCGTTACATCATGGTACTAGAGGTCATCAGAATTGGGCTAGCAAAAAGAAATGTAGTTGTAGAATTAGATGACAGTAAATTGAGGGGGATTGATACTGTTCTCTGCAGCAAAGAGCAAGAATCCATCCAGCTGTGTTGACTCTAAGGTTATCTAAAATTACAAGAGAGATCTTGATCAATTGGATCAATAGGTTGAAGACTGGCACTTGGAGTTTAATTTGGATAAATGGAAAGCATTGCATTTTGGTAGAACAAACAAAGGCACAACTTATACAATTAAAGGTAGGACATTAGGCAGAGTTGTAGAATAGAAAGACTAAGGGGTTCAGGTACATAATTCTTTGAAGTCTGCATCACATATAGACAGGGGGTTAAGAAGGCGTTTAGTATGCTTGCCTTCCTTGCTCAGACCTTTGAGTACAAGAGTTGGGATATTATGTTGAGGTTGTACAGGATGTTGGTGAGGCCTCTTCTGAAGTACTATGTACAGTTCTAGTCACCCTGTTATAGGAACGAGAAAATCCCAAGCTGGAGAAGGTTCAGAAAAGATTCACCAGATTGTTGCTGGAAATGGAGGGTTTCAGTTATAAGAAGAGACTGGATTGGTTGGGACTTTTTCCACTGGAACATGGGAGGTGGAGGTTTATAAAATCATGACAGGTACAGATGAGGTGAATAGCAGATGTCTTTTCCCTAGGCCAGGGATTTCAAGTCTAGAGGGCATATTTTTAAGATGAGAGGAGAAAGATTTAAAAAAGACATGAGGGGCAATTTTGTTTTTACACAGAAAGTGGTTCATGGGTGGAATGAACTTCCAGAGGAAGTGGTGGATGCGAGTATATTTACAACGTTTTAAAGACATTTAGATAAATACATGAATAAGAAATGTTTGGAGGCATATGGGACAAACACGTGCAGGTGGGACTTATTTGGGCTTACGGTCAGCATGGACTGGTTGGACTGAAGACTCTGTTTCCATGCTGTATGACTCTATGTTTCAGTAAGGTCTCTGGTCATTCTTCTTAACAGAGTGCAAGCCCAACCATTTACATAAATGACAAACAAAAGTGGACCCAGCACCATTCCCTACAGAACACCGCTGGTAACAGACCCCCAGTCTGAAAAACAACCCTCCACCATCACTCTCTGTTCAGCCGTTAAGCCAATTTTGTATCCAATTGGCAAGCTCACCCTGAATCCCAAGTGATCTAACTTTACTAATTTGTCTGCCATGCAGAACTTTACTAAAGTTTAACTAAATGATGTCTACTGCTCTGCCCTCATCAATCTTCTTGGTTAGTTTCTCAAAAAACTCAATCAATTGTGAGACACTATTTCCTTGTACAAAACCATGCTGACTATCCTAAATCATTCCTTGCCTTTCCAAATGCATATAAATCCTATTTTTCAGAATCACCTAATTTTAAGGAAGGTTAACAGACTGCCTACCTCTCTGGGCCTATCTGTCTGGGTAACTGTTTATCTGTATATGTGCATCGCTCTATGTTTGTTTGTTTGGTTGGGAGGGTATGAGAGTGTACCTCTGGAGGGGGTGAACAAACAAAGGACAAAGAACAAAGAAAATTACAGCACAAGAACAGGCCCTTTGGCCCTCCAAGCCTGCACCGATCCAGATCCTCTATCTAAACCTGTCACCTGTTTTCCAAGGATCTGTATCCCTCTGCTCCCTGCCCATTCATGCATCTGTCTAGATACATCTTAAATGACGTTATCGTGCCTGCCTCTACCACCTCCGCTGGCAACACATTCCAGGCGCCCACCACCCTCCGCGTAAAGAACTTTCCACGCATATCTCCCTTAAACTTTTCCCCTCTCACCTTGAAATCGTGACCCCTAGTAATTGATTCCTCCACTCTGGGAAAAAGCTTCTTGCTATCCACCCTGTCTATACCTCTCATGACTTTGTAGACCTCAATCAGGTTCCCCCTTTAACCTCCATCTTTCTAATGTAAATAATCCTAATCTACTTAACCTCTCTTCATAGCTAGCGCCCTCCATACCAGGCAACATCCTGGTGAACCTCCTCTGCACCCTCTCCAAAGCATCCACATCCTTTTGGTAATGTGGTGACCAGAACTGTACGCAGTATACCAAATGTGGTCGAACCAAAGTCCTATACAACTGTAACATGACCTGCCAACTCTTGGACTCAATACCCCGTCCAATGAATGAAAGCATGCCGTATGCCTTCTTGACCACTCTATCCACCTGCGTTGCCACTTTCAGGGTACAATGGACCTGAACACCCAGATCTCTCTGTGCATCAATTTTCCCCAGGGCTTTTCCATTTACCACATAGTTCGTTCTTGAATTGGATCTTCCAAAATGCATCACCTTGCATTTGCCTGGATTGAACTCCATCTGCCATTTCTCCACCCAACTCTCCAATTAACTATATTCTGCTGCATTCTCCGACAGTCCCCTTCACTATCTGCTCTTCCACCAATCTTAGTGTCATCTGCAAACTTGCTAATCAGACCACCTATACCTTTCTCCAGATCATTTATGTATATCACAAACAACAGTGGTCCCAACACGGATCCCTGTGGAACACCACTGGTCACAGTTCTCCATTTTGAGAAACTCCCTTCCACTACAACTCTCTGTCTCCTGTTGCCCAGCCAGTTCTCTATCCATCTAGCTAGTACACCCTGGACCCCATGCGACTTCACTTTCTCCATCAGCCTACCATGGGGAACCTTATCAAATGCCTTACTGAAGTCCATGTATATGACACCTACAGCCCTTCCCTCATCTATCAACTTTGTCACTTCCTCAAAGAATTCTATCAAGTTGGTAAGACATGACCTTCCCTGCATAAAACTATGCTGCCTATCACTAATAAGCCCATTTTCTTCCAAATGTAAATAGATCCTATCCCTCAGTATCTTCTCCAGCAGCTTCCTCACCACTGACGTCAGGCTCACCGGTCTATAATTTCCTGGATTATCCCTGCTACCCTTCTTAAACAAGGGGACAACATTCGTAATTCTCCAGTCCTCCGGGACCTCACCCGTGCTCAAGAATGCTGCAAAGATATCTGTTAAGGCCCCAGCTATTTCCTCTCTCGCTTCCCTCAGTAACCTGGGATAGATCCCATCCGGACCTGGGGACTTGTCCACCCTAATGACTTTTAGAATACCCAACACTTCCTTATGCTGACTTGACCTAGAATAATCAAACATCTATCCCTAACCTCAACAACCGTCATGTCCCTCTCCTCCGTGAATACTGACACAAAATACTCATTAAGAATCTCACTCATTTTCTCTGACTCCTCGCATAACTTCCCTCCTTTGTCCTTGAGTGGGCTAACCCTTTCTCCAGTTACCCTCTTGCTCCTTATGTATGAATAAAAGGCTTTGGGATTTTCCTTAACCCTGTTTGCTAAAGATATTTCATGAGCCCTTTTAGCCCTCTTAATTCCTTGTTTCAGATTGGTCCTACTTTCCCGATATTCTTTCAAAGCTTCACGGAAGGGTGGTGTGAGGAGTGTGGTGTGTGTGTGTACCTCTGGGGATGGGGGTGGTGTTTGAGTGTACCTGTGGGGTGGGAGATGGTGTGTGACTGCACCTCTGAGGGTCTGGAGGGTCGTGTGTATGTGTGTGTGTACCTCTGGGGGTGATGTATGAGTATACCTCGGGGTGTGGGGTGAAGGTGATGTGTGAGTATACCTCTGGGTGTGGGTGAGGGGTGGTGTGTGAGTGTACCGGTGGGGGTGGGTGAGGGGTGGGGTGTGAGTGTACCTCTGGGTGTGGGTGTGGGTGAGGGGTGGTGTGTGAGTGTACCGGTGGGGGTGGGG
>NC_063357.1:43201758-43243997 GCF_021869965.1 Rhincodon typus | reverse complement strand
GGTGTGTGTGTGTGTGTGTGTGTGTGTGTGTACCGGTGGGGGTGGGCGTTGTGTGTACCTCGACGTCTCCCTGGTCGTCGCCGCAGCAGGCTCACAGCCCCCGTCCTTCCACTTCGCCCGCAAGGCCCAATCCACCAATAGGAACCTTTGTCAGGACTATCCAATCCGGACCGAGGCTGTCTACTCCACGAGCCAATCAGCTGTCAGTCCCAGCGGTTTGAACTGAGAGGCCGAGCGGGAACCGTTAGTGGTGCGCGACCTAGAGACTCAATTCCAGACATCGAAAGGGATAGCTGTAGGGAGATACGCCGAGACGGACTTCCACACGCTGAGAGGTTTACACTGACTCCGGCACTAGCCCAACCCGCACCCTCCTCCGAGTCCCGCCCAGAAGCGGCAGGACCAGGCCACTCGCCCGGAATGACTACCAAGGAGAATTGGGACCCACAGCGGCTCGGGAGCAGTAAGAGGGTGAGGAAGGAAGGGGACGATGGGTGCAAAGGGGAATTGAGGGAGCGGTGGGAGAAATGAGGGGAGGGCTGGGAAGTTTGGGGAGGTGGGGTGTAGCTAGAACGCAGTGGAGTAAGGGAGGGGATGGGGTTGGAGAGGAGTGTTGAGTGGGATTTGTCGGTGAGCGGGAGAGGATCCGAGCTACCAAATGAGTCTATCATAAGTGCGGATACTTTTTTTTATGACTCTTTTCCTCCTCCCACAGCCATTTACTCCGAATAGGTTGTGTAGTCCAAAGCCTTGTCTGAAAAAGCAGCTGAGTGGATCCTCCATTCCTGTATCACCGACCACCATCTTCTCAAAAAACATGTCCAAAGTTGCTACTGTGGTACCACAAGCAACAGGTACAGTAGTATATTTATCTGCATCATCACCCAAATATTCACCGACTCTATAAGCTACTCGAACCTGAGTAAATTCACATAGGATTTAGTGATACTGGGTATTTTCACATAAGACCTCAATTTTCTTTCCATTGCACAGTTCTCTCCTACTCCTACTATGTGCCATTTGCCAGTATTGGAATGATTTACAAATTGATATTCAAACTGTTTGTGTAGCTTATGGATGCATCCTTATTGGACATTAAGGCCTGGAGTAAAACTTGAACTTGCAGCTTCAAGCTCAGAGATTGGAATGTCACCCACTGCCCAACAAATTGTTTCCCCAGAGTGCTATCTTTGTCAGGAAGATTCTTGTAACATGAGCATTGCCTTGGAGGGAGTACAATGTACGTTTGCAAGAATGATATCTGGCAAAAGGTACTATCTATCTCAGATTTAAAACTTACAACTGATTGTATCTAGTGCCCTTTGTGGAGAAAAGAGTTCCAAACATCTACCACCATTTGTGTATAGAAATGCTTCCTAGCATCACTTCTGAATGATCTAGCCTTATTTCTCAGACTATGCCCCTTATTCTAAAATCCTTAATCAGTGGAAGTAGTTTATCTTCTGTCTGTGTCTGTTAATAACTTGAAAACTTTGCTCAGATCACCATTAACCTTTTAAATTCTACATCGGATCATCCTGTTACCTCAATGTTCTAGATCAGATCACCCCCTTAATCTTTTTAAATTATACAAATTAGGTCTGTTTTCTCTAGAATTCAGAAGTTTAAGAGGTGATCTGATCAAAGTCTTCAAGATCTTAATAAGAAAAGATGGTAGACAAAGAAACTATTTCCTGTGATTTTGAGATTCTAGAATGAGGGAGCATAGTCTGAGAACTAGGGCCAGACTGTTTAGGAGAGATGTTAGGAAGCTGTTCTACACACAGAAGATATTCCATGTGCCATCTCCTTTCATGAACTCTGCTTCCTTTAATCTCTTTTAGCATTTTTGACTTGATCCTGCTTTGAATAGATCAAACAGTCTAATTTCATTCTTGCAAAATGAATGACCAAAATTCAGTCATGCTTGTTGGGAAATGTTGGCACTTCAATGGCGTTTGGAAATGCAGAGTATTGTTTTCCAGTTTGCAATAGGCAAATGATCCTTTTGGAACCTAATTCTAATTTCTGAGATGATATCAGATGTAGTACACTGTGCCTATGGATGATGTATATATGGACTTTCAGAAAGGCTGTTAATACAGATGCAGATATGGAAATAACTGCCCTATTGTCTTGGTTAGGAAGTATTGACAGAGTAGGTATGTACTCAATTTAGCAGGATATGATGTATGCTATATCCCTGAATCCTATGGTAGGATCTCATATTTAAAATTACTTGGAAGTGAGAGCTGTACATTGAGGTTTGTAAGTTAGGTGGCACGGTAAGTGATGCAGATAAGAGAAAAGAGTTGCAAAAGGACATTAATAGATACTTTCGCATAAGGCTGGAACTCCATTGATGTTGACTGAAGACAAAGTAGAACATTGTGACAATGCAGCTGAATCCCAAGCTGAACTTTTTCACTGGATCTTTGAAATAAGATGAAAGTGAGAGTATAAGATGCTACCAACTAACTAATCAGAATTTAAATGTCTCTTGCAATCATACATATAGTAAAAGACTATTAAGAGCATGGTTGGGTCTGATTTAGATACCAAAATGGATATCTCTACTTGGGGCAAACAGCATGGCTGAAGTACTATCTGATTATCTTGCGTATGTTTGCCAAAGAAGAGTGCCAAAGTTATAGTAAAACTTAATTTAAATACATGTTGGTCTGTTTAACCTCTAATCTGAAAAATTGTAGAAGCATACAATCGTTACAGCACAGAAGGAGGCCATTTGGCTTGGGCTGGCCTTGTGAAGGAGCGATTCATCTGGTGCCGTTCTGTACAGCCCTGCAATTTTCTTTTCTCTTCTGTTTTGCAGTTGAACCTGAGTGTGTTGTGGAGGCAGGTAGTGCCTTCCAGATCCTAACTACTTACTGTGTGAAAAGTTGTTCTTTTCTCCTGTCTCAATTGTCTTTTTCAAATCCGCATAAATAATGTCCTCTAATTCTCAATATATCCACTGATGGGACCAGCTGCTCCCTTTCTATTCTGTCCAGGCCGCATGAAATTTGAGCGTCTCTATCAAGGCTCTCTGCAGCTTTTTTTCCTTCACCAAGGATAAAAGCCACAGCTTCTCCAATTAATTCATGCAGCTGAAGTTCCTCATCTTGGGAACTCTCTCTAATTCCTTCATATGCTTCTAATGGGTGGTGCCCAGTACAAGGAGTGATAGACCATTGGAGGCTAAGCCAGTGATTTATATAAGTTTATTATAACTACCTTTTTGTACTCTATGTCCCTGTTTTAGAAGTGTCACAATTCCATATGGCTTTTTTAACTGCGCTCAACCTGCATTGCCACTTTCAATGATTTGTGCTGTGTTCCTGCACCCTCTTTAGAATTCTATAACTATATTGAACTGCATCGCCTCATTCTTCCGATAGAGAAATGCAGTGTTTATTTCAAAGTTAAGTTTCATCTGCCACTTGACTGCCCATTCGGTCAAGCTGTCTTTCCTTTTATTTAAAGAAGGATGTAAACATGTTGGCAGTTCAGAGAAGGTTTACTAGGCTAATACTTGATACAGGTGAGTTGTCTTGTGTGGGAAAAGTTGGACAAGCAAACTTTGTATCTCCTGAAGTTCAGACTAGGAGGTGACTTAATTGAAACACAAGATCTAAAGGGTGTTGAGATGGGAAGGAGGTTCCCTCTTATGGGAGAATCAAGAGCTACAAGGTAAGCTTATTTTTTTTTTAAAAAAAAAATGTTGCCAATTAGGGCAAATGTAACTTTTTTCCTCAGTCTTGAAGTTGTTGAAAGCAAAATCTTGAGTGTTTTGTGGGCAGAAATAAATTCTTAACCTTTCACCCCTTGCTGGATATCAGCAGTAAATAGGAATGTAAATTTGAGGCTGCAATCAGGTCAGCCAGGTATTACTAAATGGTGCAGCAGGCTTGAGATGCTGGACGGCATACTGCTACTCCATGTTTGTATGTATATATTTCTGTGATTTAATTCACTTTTGAATAATATGCATGATTATGGGAAAGAGTTGGTGAATGGTACTAAGTTTTTTTTTGTTAAATATGAAAGCAAAGTGTTGCGAGATCTGCTATAAAATCAAAGCGCTGGAGAATCTGAGTCTGGCAGCATCTTGGGGGTGGGGAGAGAGAGAGAGAGGGACAGACAGTTGACATTTCAAGTCCAATATGTCTTGTTTGGAACTCAGCAAATTACGCTCATTGAGAGTTGGTACAAATAAGAAGGACTGGATAGCCATCTTATGAACTGTAACAATTGTGCAATTCTGTACATTATCCTCACAATTATAGTACTTCCAAAGTTGGCAATTTGAGTCCAAAATTGGCTTATTGGTAGGAGACAAAGGAGTGATAGGTTGTTTGTTTGACTGGAAACCTGTGTCCATTGGCCTGCTACAACAATCAATGCTGTGTCCCGTATCATTCACAATACACAAAACAATAAAAGGTTGGTTGAGTGAGTGAGCAAGGAGGTCTTCAGTTACCGGAGCCTTTAGATGGATTGGTCAGATGGGTTGATCAGTGGCAGGTGGAATTTAACCCTGACAAATGTGAAGTGATGCACTTTGGAAGAATTAACAAGGTAAGGGAGTACTTCATGAATGGCATGACACTAGAAAATCAGATTTTGGGATGATTGCCCACAGATCCCTGAAGGTGGCAGAACAGTTAATAGGGTTGTTAAGAAGGCATATGGACATTTGCCTTTATCAGTTGTGGCATAGGTTATAAGAGCAGGGAGTTATCTTGGAGCTGTAAAGTTGCTTAGGTCACAACTGGAATGCTGTGTGCAACTCTGGTCACCATACTATAGGAAAGACGCGATTGCACTGGATTTGGTACAGAGGAGATTCACCAGGATATTTGCTGAATGGAGCAATTTAGATACGAAGAGAAGCTGGGTAAGCTCAAGTTGTCTTCAGAATAGAGAAGGTTGAGAGGGGGCCTGATTTTTGAGGTATATAAAATAATGAGGCACATCGATGGAAAGCAACTATTCTAGTTAGTTGAAAGGTCAATAACAAGGGGACCAAACGCTAAGGTGAAAGACAGGACACTTAGAGGTGATTTGAGGAAAGATTTTTCCACACAAAGGATGGTAGTAATTTAAAATGCATTGTCTGGGAGGGTAATTGAGGCAGGAAGCATCACAGCCTTTTTAATAAAAAGTACTTGGCCCATAGACATTAAGGGCATATCCGAGTACTGGAAAGTAGGGCTACTGTGGATTTAGTAATTTTGGTCAGTACAGACTCGATGGGCCAAAGGGCCTCTGTACTCTGATTTGTCATGCTCAAATTCTGAAATTGTGCCCATATGCACAAGGCTAGGTTGCTAATTTTAAATCAGAAAGTAAGGGTCCTGATATTGTTGCCAGGGAAACAAATTGTTTATTAGCTTTCTTCGGTTCTGGTGCATTTGCTGTCCTCGGCCAATTTTGTGTTGCTACTGTCCCAACTTTGCTCCCAAGTGTTACATGGCACTTCAGTAAATGCTCTTTGGAAATCCATCCACACAATATCAACCACATTACCCTCCTCCACCTCTGTTACCTCATCAAAAGACTCCAAGTTAATGATGGAATGCTTGCCGATAACTAACAAAGCTGTGCTAGTTTTTGTTGACTAATCTGCTTGCCATAATTGTAACTGTTAGAATCTTCCCTATCACTGGGGTTAAACTGACCTGTGATATTTTGCAATTATCCAGTCCTCTGCTATCAATGCTATATTCTTCCCAAAAAATGCAGTAAAGTGCCACATTTGCTGAAGTCTCTTGGCTCATAACTGAGACTGCAGGATAAATATTCTTCTTAAGCAGTCTTTTGATAGTGATTTTCTTCCATTTTGAAGCTGTAGACACTGTGACTAAGTAGTCCCAAGCTGGATCAACACCCTGCCACATGGTGGGCAGGTGGTGTTTGAAGGAGGGTTGGATGGATTGCTTGGGTTTTGTATATTGTTTCTGTTGGGCTTAACTGTTCTGTACGTTACCACATATGCAAGACAAGTCACCTTAGAATAATGAGATCGATGAGACCAATTAGCCCAGTCTTTTATGCAAGTGTTGTTACTTTAATAATCTATCATGAGAGTCTTGAATACAGGTTTTTTGATTATTTATTTGTGTACTCAAGGGAGTTTGTTCAATGGCTAACCTGAGTAACCCCAAAGAATACTGGATACGGCAGTATCTTTAGACAAATTTTTGCCATATGGGCATCTACTAATTCAAATTCATTAAAAAAAATTAAGAAACATGGCCATTCTAGGTCATAGGCTAATATTGTTTTAATGTCTTCTCTTTCGTTCTGTCAAGTATCACTTAGCCTGGCATTGTTTTGCATATCCCTTCTCAGTGTCTCTCACCTCCCTGCCTCTGAACCTCTTCTAGCTCCGGTCCCCCTCTGGAACGTTTTGATAGCAATAACTGTTGTTTACAGACTCTAGCAGACTTTATCCTCTGAAGCACAAAGTTCATTAACTGAAGTCTGCTCTTTTCTTTAACCTTTTACAGTCTAATTTCACTGTAAAATGTGTGTTGTCCCATCTCTTTTAAAAAGAAATACAACACTGCCAACCAACCCACAACCTTCTTGTGTACAAAAAATGTAGTCAGAAATTGAATCTATCTTGACGCCAACTGATGCCATCATTTTTGAGTTTGTCAATTGCTATAAGGTGATCAAGAACTTTGAGCTTGTTGCTTGCTGTGCAGTTTCAGTCACCACATGAAGCCTTGGTATGGATCACACAAGGGACTCTGGTTTGGTGGACTGACTGGAGTGGTTGGGATTGCACCCCACCTTAGATAGGAAGATCACAGGAAGCATTGGTAAATGTGTTCAAAATCAAGACTGGTTTTGATGGGTGATTACTGCGAGGTGCTTTGTGAACCATGGGTGTTGGATATTGTCACCCTACAATCTGAAGGCAAGTCTTCTGATAACATCAGACCCCCAATTTACTACAGAGATGTGGATTCTGAGCTTCTTAGCAGATTACAAATCCGGCTCTGTCCACTCTTCCATGGAACAAAGGCAATAAGACATACGAGCAGAATTAGGCCATCTGGCCCATCGAGATTGCTTCCCCCATTCGATTTATGGCTGATCTGTTTCCCAACCCCCATTCTCCTGCCTTCTCCCTGTAACTCTTGATCTCCTTACTGATTAAGAACCTATCAATCCCTGTCTTAAAGATGCTCAATGATTTGGCCTCCACAGCCTCCTGTGACAAGGAGTTCCACAGACAGCACCATCTGGCTGAAGAATATAACCCTCGTCTCAGTGTTAATGGATTGTTACTTCAGTCTGAGGCTGTGATCTCGGGTTCTAGTCTCTCCTACTAGAAGAAACCTCTTCTCCATGTCTGTTAGGCCAGTCAGTATTTTAAGTTTCAACGAGATCCCCCAACCCTTGTAGACTCGGAGCACAGAGCCAGAGTCCACAACTGCTTCTCATGTGACAAGCCCTTCGTTCCCGGGATGATTGTTGTGAATTCATCTGGATTCCCTTCAATGCCAGCACATCCTTCATCAGATATGGGGCCCAAAACTGCACTCGGTATTCCAAATGTGGTCTAAGCAGAGCCTTGTATCCTCAGCAGTACGTCACTGCACTTGTATTCTAGTCCTCTTGAAATGAATGCTAGTATTGCATTTGCTTTCCTTACTTGGATATTTCTAGTTCTTTTACCTGATCTCCTTGCCACATCAGTGATACCTATCAATTTCAGTCTGAGTTACCTCTTCTTTTTTTTTTTGTATACTGTTCACATTTAAGTACAGCACCCTCAGCCCACTAAACTCCACCCCCTTCCACACATACACACACAAGTTGTCCCCTCATCTGATGTACCTGAAGTTAGATTCCTGACCCTTTCCATATTCTGTCCTGTAACTTGTTGTGGAAACTTTACTAACCTCTCCTGACGGCCGTGTACCCCTCCCAAAAAAAACTAGTTTTCAAAGTCCTCATGACTGTCCTATTTAGCCTTTTCACTTGGATCCTGGTCCTAGACTGGTTCAGGTGGAGTCCATCCTAATAGTACAGTTCCTTGCTGTCTCAATACTATGCCAGTGCCCAAGATATCCCTATAATGCAACATCTTCCACTTAAGTTAAAGAAGGTTAGATTTTTGAAATTAAACTTGTGACAATCCATGGGTGGATGACCTAGTGCAATTTTTTCCTCTTTAAAAAAAAAAAAAAATATATAAAATGTTGCATGGAAAATCAAGTTGTGTTTTTGATCTTTTCTGTAGCACTGGGATCTGGAGTTCAAAGAGTACTGGCAGAACCAGAAAACCAGCAGTTAGTTAAGTGAGTAACTTTTTTGTTTTGTTTGTTCACTGAATTCTGTTTCTTTGAGAGAGCTGTGATTAATATCTGATTCTGTATTCACCTTTAGTTATTGAACAAGGGTTACTGTACATCAAAAAGCAAATAAGTTGGCTGTTGCTTGTTTCAGGATGTTCACAAGTTTTTGTTTTCTCTTTATTCATTAACGGGATGAGACCATCGCTGGCTAGGCAGCATTTATTGTCCATCCCGGTATGTGCGACTGGTGTCACATGTAGGCCAGACCAGGTAAGGATGGCAGTATCCTTCCCCAAAAGACATTAGTGAACCAAATGGGTTTTTCTGACAATCGGCAATGAATTCATGGTCATCATTAGATTCTTAATTCCAGATATTTTATTGAATTCAAATTCCACCATCTGCAGTGGTGGAATTTAAACCTGGGTCCCCAGAACGTTATCTGAGTCTCTGAATTAACAGTCCAGTGATAATACAACGAGGCCATCACCTCCCCATCTGAGGAGGGAAGTTCTGAGGAAGGGTCACCGGACCCAAAATGTTAACTGATTTTTTTTTTTTTTTCTTAACAGATGTTGCCAGACCTGTTGGAGCTTTTCCAGCAACTTCTGTTTTTATTTCCTCCCCATCTGTTTCCTGTGATGCATCATACTTGAGATCATGTACAATATAATCTTTAATACAGAGACCAAAACCACAGTAGTTGTGGTTTATTTTTCCAGCAGGCAGTGTTTTGAGTAACGATTCAGTAGTGGGACCCCAGGCTAGTTTTTCTGCCCTTAAGTCAAAACTGCAGAGACTAAATGACACTGCTTGATGAAGATGGTCTTTGCACGTTGACTCACCTATGTAATACTTTCAACAACAGGGAGCTGTTGGCTTTGCCTAGACCATCCTAAGATAAGGCATTGTGTAGTAGATGAATCTAAATGTGATGGGATAAGTTGTAACTGAAGTCAGTTACTTGGATCATTTCCAGCAGTCTGAAGTGACAAATGATGCAGATGGTGAGAATTCTCATTACATTCCAATTGAAGACAAATAATGACATTTGAAAGATACAGGCAACCTTTGTAGGTCAGGTTTTGCAGAAAAAGAAGCTGCAACTGATTAGCTGTGGCAGTGCGTATGTATTATGTTGTGTAATATAACATCTGAGGTCCATCGAAATCTCTATTTTAAATGCCACAAATCTACTTCTGAATAATCCGGGATTAAAATCCTTCAAAGGCAGGAATTGTATTTTAAATTTGCTTTATCCCAGGTCTGAGTCTTTGATTTTTACTTTTAAGTAGTAATCTGAGTTCCACATTAAATAAATGTCTTTGAAATCAGAAACTGGTCCATCGATGATTTTGACATTGGACGTCCTCTTGGAAAAGGCAAATTTGGAAATGTGTACATGGCTCGTGAACGGGAAACAAAGTTTATCCTGGCACTGAAAGTGCTTTTCAAGTCTCACCTTGAGAAAGAAAATGTTGAGCATCAGCTCCGAAGAGAAATTGAAATTCAGTCCCATCTCAAGTAAGTTGGTTTGTTTTCAAATAAATTACCCGTCTTTTTGTTGCCTAGATGTTTTGTCCTGTCTAGAGAAATAACGTTCAGTATTTAATTTATAAAATCCTTTTTTCCACATAGGAGGATGCCATTCAGCCTCTTAAGCCTGTTCTGCCATTGCTGATCTATACCATAACTCCATTTACTTTTCAGTTGACCAGCCTCAACACTTTTTGCAGCAGTGGGAAAGAGAATTAGGGTCCAGGGCAGGCACCATTACAGCAAATAATTCTGGACCATTCCCTTTGGGTCTTTATTATAGACTTCAAACAGACATAAAATTTTGTCTCTGTGTATGTTATTTTCTGTTCCTGGCCGTGTAATTATCTGACAATGCCCTCATTCCACAGCCACAGCTATGTGAGAAAACAAAATCACACTACTGATATCGTGACTTGGTTTTTCTATAAAATTGCTAAGTATTTTGTTTGCATCTGAATATATAAATCACCCCCCACGCTAAAGTCAGCCAAAAAATGGTTCTGCCCAAATCCAGACATGAAGCCCTGAGTAAACTTTGTTCCAATTAGCCGTATGGGAACAAAAGGTTTCTGATCTGTGGCATTTGGTCATTTCATTGCTAACAGCATCCTATGTGCATCATCTTTTAAATTTCAGGCATCCGAACATCTTGAGGCTTTACAACTATTTCTTTGATCGAACAAGAATTTACTTAATGTTAGAATTTGCTCCTCGTGGAGAGTTGTACAAAGAGCTGCAGAAACGAGGCTGCTTCAGTGAACAACAGAGTGCTACTGTGAGTGAACATGAATAAATATACATTGCAAACTGTAAAGTTTGTGTTTTTGGCATTTTGTATTTCTGTTGTTTCCCTGTGTTTTGCCCCTCAGTAGTGCCAGTTATTCAGTTGCAGGGATGTTGAGCGTCAGTGGTCAGAAGTGAATATTTTGTGTGTTTACGGACAGACCTGGAGTAGGTCTTTGCATCCTGAAGTGTCTAACTTGCAACAGCAGATTTTAATGTTAAATTTGGTGTGAAACTTAGAAATGTAGACACAAGGAGTATGAGTAGGGCATTTGATCCCTTGAGCCTGCTCTGCCATTCATTGTAATCATGGCTGCAACTATGTGCTAGCTTTCTTTCTTTCATGTGAAAGAACCCCAAGTCCCTCTTTGAATTGTAGCTTTTCTCCACTTAAGTAATGATCTGTTCTTTTGTTCTACCTTCCGAAATGAACAACTTCACATTTTCCTACATCATACTCCATTTTACCAGCTTCTTGCTCCATTTATCAACTTAGTTGTCTCTCTCAAAGCTGTTTGTATCCCTCTCACAGCCTACCTTTAAACCTATTTTTGCCATCTGCAAATTTAGCTATAGTACATTCACTTCCTTCTTTCAAGTCATTAATATTTGTGGTCCCTGCATCTGATTCCTATGGAATCCCACTGGTCACTAGTCACCAATCTGAAAAAGAACTGCTTATCCATACTTGCTGTTTCCTGCCCATTAGCTAATTAGCCCATTCTCTATTCTGTATCAATATACTACCAGCAACACCCATGGGTCTTAACTTTTATGACTTAATCTTTGTGTGAGGTACTTTGAGTGCCTTCAAATACAACACATCTACTGATTTCCCCTCTATCCACTCTGAATGTTCAAAGTATCTTCCACCATAATGAATGATGCAAAATTATCTGTTTTAACTCCTCTGCCATTTCCTTGTTTCCCAAAACCATCTCCACAGATTCATTTTCTAAATGGCTTTTGTTCACTTTGACCCCTTTCTTTCTTTTACATATTTAAAGAAGCTTCTTTAGTGTCCGTTTTAATATTCCTCTCTAGTTTGGTCTTGTTTTTTTTCTGTCTAGTCTATCTTTGTAGCCCTCTACTGGATTCTCAATTTTATCCCAGTCTTCAGGGCTATCACTGACTTTGATTTCCTTTCTTCTTAACTCTCTCCTTTCTTGGTTAGCCATAATTGATTTATCTCAGAATCTTTGCTCCTTACTGGGATGAGAGTCATGAATTACCTCCTTAAATGTCTACTACTGTCATTGCTGCTAATTTATCTGCCCTGTTCACTTTAGCTAACTGTAATCTCATTTCATTGTAATTCTCTCTATTTAAGTTAAGCATACTCGTCTCTGGCCCAAATTTCTCACTGTCAAACTGAATACTATATTCATTATGTTATGCTACTTTCTTTACTTGGGGTCATTATTGACCCTACCTCATTACCAGATCCAAGATAGCCTACTCCCTGGTTAGCTTCATGACCATTGTTCTAGGAAACTACCTTTAATATACTCTGAATTCTTTATTTATAGCCATCCTTACCACTTTTGATCAGTATGAAGATCAAAGTCACTAATTGTTCTATTGTTCTTACATGCTCTTATTATCAATATTTTTACATATTTTCCTACAGAGCAGCTACTGTTTTGGGGGTCTGTACACCAGTCCTACGTTGCCTTTTCCTGACTATTTCTTACCTCTTCTCAAACGGAGTCAGTACTGATGTCAGTGTCCCATAAATTCAACCCACTTCTCCCACACCACTCTGAGCCATGCATTTACTTCCATATCATGCAGGTGCAACACATTGCCTAGCCCTGTATTTTTATTTTATTTACTTAGTTCTTAACTTGTTTTTTTATTTCTTACTAGTCTTTTGGTTTTAATCTGCAAATATTTCTCCCATTTTAACTTCCATCTGAAAGTAACCTAAAATGGTCAAATTAGTAGCTATTACCAACCAATAACCTTAAGTTTTCCTGCGTCCATGTCATTCTTAGCTTTGTACTGGGCCCCTGCATCTGGATTTCAATTTATCCTGTTAAAAGACCTTACAAACTGAGACCCAAGAAAGGAAAATCATCTCTTCCCTCTGTACCAAATTCCCATGCTGCTCCAAAATCCCTTGAGTATACACTCACTCGGGCTGTGCCTCACTCTAGAGGTGATCTCTCCTTCCTCATTATGCAAACCTTCCTTCTTAGCTTTTTACACACTGCTTCTGCTTGTAACTTTTCCCATTTTAATTTTTTTATTGTTGTGCCAGAGCTTTAACTCACTTATTCACTGATTATGAACCATCTCCCTCATGTCAATTAATTTCCATATGGTGGCTAAATTAATCATGACTAATGTTAGTGCAGTTGATCTGCCTTGTTCCTGACAATAACCTGGCTATTTTATAAAGGGTTTATTTCACTTTGGAAGAACAGAAAGTGGATTGATACTGAATCTGTTTTTGTTTCTTTGAATATTGCAGTACATGTTGGAACTGGCCGATGCATTACTTTATTGTCATTTAAAGAAGGTGATTCATAGAGACATCAAACCGGAGAATCTACTACTTGGTCTGCGTGGGGAATTGAAAATAGCTGACTTTGGCTGGTCTGTGCATGCTCCTTCATCCAGGTTTGAGAATTGTCATTTATTACGTTACCGCTTTGCAAATGTACAAGAAATCTCTGGTCACTTTCATGTCCAGTGACAAGACTGGTGTTCCTCCTGAGGCTGTATGAATGTGTAGCCTTGCAGTGATTGGAAATGTACTAGATAGGGAGCAGGCATTTTGTATGCATGCGATGTTTCTTTTGTGTTGTATACATATTTAGGTATCTTAAAGGACCTGCACAGTATAACTAGCTAGGGAACGAGATTCAAATATCTTGCAAGAGAGGGGAATAAATATGTTGTACTTACTCGTGGATTAATGTTGGTAAAACCAAGAACACTTCGTCTGGCTCATAGCAACATCTCCATGAGGGTGGAAGTCCTTGCCCTATTTGAAACTGAGCCGAGTTCCTATCCTACATCTGATTTAAGAACATAAGAACTAGGAGCAGGAGTAGGCCGTCTGGCCCTTTGAGCCTGCTCCGCCATTCAATAAGATCATGGCTGATCTTTTCATGGACTCGGATCCACTTGCCCGCGTTCTCACCGTATCCCTTAATTCCTTTATTGTTCAAAAAAATCTACTTTTTTTTAAAAAACGTTTACTGAAGTAGCATCAACTACTTCACTGGGCAAGGAATCCCATAGATTAACAACCCTCTGGGTGAAGAAATTCCTTCTCAATTCAGTCCTGAATCTGCTCCCTCTAATCTGTAATCTAATTTGTCACCTAAAGCAACCTCTATCTCTGTCTTACACGCACCGTACGACTGTACCATCCATCACTACCTACAGTCTCGACTTATTTAGATCACAACTGTTTGTTCATACTCAAACCTGCATGACCATTATTCCTGTAAGTTTTGAATCTTGATCAAAGGCCACAGATCCAAAAGTTCAACGTCATTATTCTCTGCAGTTGCTGCTCGACCTGCTGAATATTTTCAGCAGCATTTTCTAGTTGTGATTCCCAGGAACTGTGGTTTTTCTCTTTCCCATTTTTTTGTGCTGGTCAAGCTCCGCAAGGCTCCTATATCTCTATGAATGATTGAAAGATGTGCATCCTTGTTCAGTTCTCTAAGGGTTTTTTTTTCTGCCATACTGCGATGTCTTCTGAGTATACACAGACCTACTTGTTCTCTACCCCATTGTTTGGCAGTTTGATGAGGAGTTACATGCTCACTGCCAGGAACTCCCTCAAAATCCCTGTCTTATAATTCTCCTTCCCTGCTTTTTATGTGACTTCACTTTCCCTCTTGCTTGGTGCCTGTAGTGTGATGGTAATCCTGGATAGGAGTTTAATATCAAATCTAATGAAATACATTGTTAAAGGTCATATTTGAAGCTTTTGTTGCCCAGCATGTGGTTTAATCTAAAAAGAGCGATAGATGTGAGAAAAACCATCTTTACCAGTAACCCCTATCAATGATTGAAAACTGACAAATAGCAGTATTCAGACATTTGATTTTACTTGCTCTATTGTCAGGGTTAATAAGCTGATCCTAGGTTTTGTCTGACCTTTTTTATTTGATCAATAAATCAAATCCCTGCAGAAGAAAGACTTTATGCGGCACTTTGGATTACCTGCCTCCAGAGATGGTGGAAGGGCGGTTGCATGATGAAAAAGTAGACTTATGGTGCCTGGGCATTCTATGCTACGAATTCCTGGTAGGACACCCTCCATTTGAATCATCATCTCACCAAGAGACCTACAGGAAAATCTGTAAGGTAATCAGCTGTCAATTGAGTTATGATTGAAGATTTTAATAATTTTGGCTGATCTGTACATCAGCCAAAATGTCTAATGACATATTTGGAACACTACTGGTCTAAATAGTAATGGTAACTGTCTTATTAATTCACCAGTAAGAACGTGTTCTTTGGGTGTGTTGTTTACAAGTCTGGTATTGATGTATCTCCAACTAGTCCTCAAACAGAATCCAATAACCAACACATGAATTTTTTTTCAGGTTGAAATCCATTTTCCATCCAGCATGTCAGATGGTGCCAAGAGTCTGATCAGCCAGTTGCTTCGACATAATCCAGTCCTAAGACTTCCCCTTAAGGGAGTGATGGAACATCCATGGGTGAAAGCCAATGCCCGGAGGCTCCTTCCACCAGAATGTACAACCAGCGGAGAGAATGGAGGATCTCACTAACTTGTATACAAGCCATGTAATTAGCAATCTTGTGTAAATATACAACCTTTTATACTTAATTTTTGTACTTCATGTCTTTTCTCTACCCTTAATCCTCCCTTGATGTGGTTTCAGCTGTTTATCTTCTCAACTTGGAGCTGACCTTAGAATGTAGTATTGATATATCGATATTCATAGAAAAGCTTCAGTCACTTGATACACAGATCTTGAATATTGCTGAAGATTTAGCTTATACTCATTAGGACAAATTTTAAACAATCTCCAATTTATACTACATGAAAAAAGTGTCAATTGTTGACCAGTTTCTTGTCAGCACCCTTTCAAGAAATGATTTGGTTCTTGTTTCAAGTTCAGGTTTTAATATTTTTTCTTGAGTTCTTTATTGTAAATCATGTTCTCCATACTGGTATTCAATCTGTTTTGTGTTGCTTTAGTGTAAATGACAGTGACTGGTTCTGAAGCAACTCTAATGTATGTGAAACATGTATTTGTTGGTTCAAGGGAGCTGACTGAGCTCTGCCAGATTCAATTACTTTGAGTTGTTTCTTTTTGCTGCATTCAGCCATTATATAAACTTTGCAAACTGCCTCTGAAGTTATTCAGAAAGCATTATAATATTTTTTAGGCAACAGTGTCTGTGGCACTTCCTTGTGAAAACAGATGCCATATTCTAACAGTCATGAACTTCCTGCTGTTTACTTGCAAATAAAAGTATCCTGAAATTACTTCCCTTTGTCAATGGAAATATGTGCATGTCAATGTGGTAGATCAGTTTACAAAAAAATGAACTTATGGAGTAGGTGATAATATGCATCTGTTACATCAGCTGTTCTGAATGACAAAAGCTCAAAATTAATGTTTGCATTCTGTTTCCAAACTAACCCTATAAACGGCACTCCATTTCTCAGTCTTCTAGTAGACCTCTTAGGAGGTTAACAACTCAACTTTAAGGATAGATTGTCCTGCTAGTTCATGAAGATTTAAATAGAAGCAAATAACTGGAGGAATTCAAGCAAGTCTTGCAGCATCTGTGAGGAGAGAGAGAGGGGAATTGATGTTTCAAGTTCCTGGGCTTTCAACTCTCATAATTTAGTTTTAAAAGTTTCTACATATTATTATTTCATACCTTTAACATGTAACTAAGGCTCTTCACAAATTTACACAGCTACTTGTTCAGAAGCAGGTATTTAGCAGCATCCTTAAAAAAAAGAGGTAAAGGTTTGGGATGACTGTTTGGGACTTTGCATTAGAAAATAGATTTTAAAACAAAAACTACAAATGAATTCAATATGCTGGAAGGGCTGGTGGATATTGGGATGGTAAGGCTATGGTGGGATTTAAATTGAGGATAAGTCATATTCTGTGACTGGTAGTGAGACAGAATTAGGGAAAACCTGGATTTCAGCAAATGACTAAAGGAATGTAGAAACCTGAGTAAACCATCTAGCAGCAGCCCCTCCAACATTCTGTTACAACCTTCCCTGTTTTACCATTCAAACAGATCGTGATCGATTTGATTCTTAATCCGGTTTACATAACCTGATTGCATTTCCCTTAATAGGATTGTGTAGCAGACAGGGCCATTCAGCCCAGAGTGAGTAGCTAATCTTCTAAAGACTAATCTAGTTAGTTTCAGTGGATGCTCTTTCTACCTCTTGCTCTAATTTATCCGATTCCATTTTGAAAATGGCTATTGAACCAACAAGCCTGTTAGACATCCTGAATCCCCACCATTACCTATTAGTTTTTTTTTTCTGTATCTGAACCCACTCATCCCTGGAACGATAAAACCTAGAGTTGGACTCGTTCTTGGATCAATCGAGCAAATCTCTTAACTCAAAAGTCACTGGATTTCAATTTGTTTTTGTTTGTGGAATCTTATTGCTAGAAGACAGAATTCCAGCAGGCAGAGACACATCCTTGGACTTGATCCCTTAAGAAGTGATTATGTATTTAAAAGGCTTCAAATAAATTTTTCATAGGGGAACGCTGAAGTAGTTTATGGCATATTTTTGTTATATTGTTGAGAGCTTACTTTATCAAAAATATTTTTAAGAACTGACACTGCTTTGAGGTGACATTTCACTAAAAGACAGTTCAGGAGACAATTTTTTTTTTTCTGCAAGCTAGGTGAATAAGACCAAGATCCTAAAATGATTCTAGAATCTGGTCCACACAATCATGAGGCAGAGGCAGAACTAGACAGTGTAAAATTCACAGGCTGATTAGCATTAAATGTTACAAATTTCAAAGTAAATGGTTGAAGCAATGCCAATTAAAAAGAAAATCCTGGTCCATCCATAGGAAGATCCCTTTGTTAGAAAGGCAACCAAAGAATACTGCATTGCAAGTTCAGAAGGAGCTGCAGATGTAGTGGCAAGATCCCAAACATAAAAATCATTTAGTTTGCATGAAGTGATTTATTAATCTATACATTACTCTATCAACACACTTTTACTCCAGCAGCTTTTATTTTAAACACTTTCTTCATAAGGACACCTTCAGTATAGTTAAATTGGTTACATTTTAAATCTGTAAACAGAACTGTACATCCACACTTGCACAGGACACTAATAGCTTGTGTTGCTAAGATATGACTTTTTTTAACAAAGTGCCCTTGGAACTTCTTACTGGGAGACATTGGCAGTTAAAATGTGGTTTCACCACTGGACTAAGTAAATACAGACGTGCTATTATCCAGGGAAACTGCACATGAATGTTCCAATAATAGACAAGGGAACACATGACGCATATTACCCTTTACCTCTTGTACTGTACTTATAGTTGCCAAGAATGAGATATTGCTAAACCAGCTATGGCTGATCAAAGCTTTAAAGTCAATTTATGTAATATACACACACACAAAAAAAAAAATCTGTGGAGAGCATCCACTGGTTTCACTAACCAGTCAGATCACACATACACCATGTTTAAATCAGAGCTGTAATGGAAAGGATTGAAGTGCCATGCTCTTAATACTGTACCATATTTCTATTTAAAGCAAGCACCAAGGAAGTTATGTTGAATTTAATTTTTAAAGGCTTAAAGGAAAAGTTCACATATACAAGTTTAAAACAATGCACTTTTTTCCCCCCTTGAATGCACAGCCATCGTCAACAAATGTTTTCTGGGGAGAACTAAATGTCTTCCTGCTCAAAAACAAAAGTTACTGGAAAAGCTCAGCAGGTCTGGCAGCATCTGTGAAGAGAAATCAGAGTTAATGTTTCGGGACCAGCAACGCTTCCTCAGGTCAACGGACCCGAAACATTAACTCTGATTTCTCTTCACAGATGCTGCCAGACCTGCTGAGCTTTTCCAGTAACTTTTGTTTTTGTTTCTGATTTACAGCATTTTTGGTTCTTTTGGCTTTTATTTAACCTTCCTGTTCAAAATGGGTTTGAAATTGCAAACCACTTTTCACATTGTCTCCAGTTCCTTTCACCTCTCCCAGATCAGCACATCATGATTCAAAAAATATTATGGACATCCTCACTTTTTTCTGCAATCCCTGCTGCCAATGTGCTCTGCTGTGAACACAATGAAATACTTAGTCATTTCTAAATGTTACCAATATGCATTTTAAAATGCCATCCTGTGCCATGGATCTTTTAACAATACAATTCTGGAATACCTTAGCCCAGACTGCAAATTCAATGCAATGCATAAACAGCTGTTCACAGGTCGAGATGCGAAGTCATCCACTCTCCCAGTACTGCAGTCACTTTCCTCATTGTGGCCTGTTCAAATTGTAGTTTAGGGCATGGAAATCAGTGTGTACAGAATCCAAGGCCAGTCATCAGTCAAAGTGCAAACTTTAATCACCTGAACTCTCTTTAAATGTGGTCAGATGACAGTGTTGAAAACCTAAATTGTCATCTTCTTACATATACATCAGGAAGCCAATGAGAATATAAAATCTGCAGGGCAGTCCAAGTCTTCTGATCTGATTACTCCAAGCCTCCAGGTTCACCCTTCAAAGATAGTAAAGGAAGGGCTAAATCAAGCGAGATCACATCATTTTATACTCCATCCTAAAATGATACCCTCGGAAAAACCAGCTGAACAACAATCGTGTATGCTGAATAAGAATTCAACTGGTAATATTTAGTTCCAATATTAATTGAGTGTATTTGTTTGCAAATGTATTAAATCTTAAGAATTAAAGTCAACAAACTTAGTCAACCAAAATTATTGTTTTTAAATCATTAAAAATCTGGTTCAATTGCTTCTGTCCGTACAAAGCAAGTCAGCAATTTTTAGTCATTGAAAATTAGTTAACTAGGTACTTTTCTCCCCAAATCTTTTTAAAACTGGCAAGGACAACAAGTACAATAAATACAAATTCAAATGAAACATTGTCTGCTAGTGGAAGGAGCTGGCAGTATGCGAGAAGGTGAGCAGATTCTAGAGTTAGTACCATTCGTAAAACAAAACTGGCTAAACCAAATGTTCACACTTTTCTCAGTACTAAACATTGAACCTTCACAAGTAAAAGCATGAGCTGAAGGTTTATGACTGTCTAATGCTGCTTTAGTGAATGTACATGAAACACACAAGAAAGAACTAAATGGTATAAATAGAAGAGCAATAGATTAGACATGTTTACTCCAGCAAGACTGGGAATTCTTGAATCAGTGATTTTCAAAGTTTACGCACGGCATACACTCAGTGATCCTTTCTCATCATATGAGTTAAATTTAAAACTTTAGTGTTCCTCTGTTGCAATGTCATGAATTGGGAATCTAACTGCAGTCAGGCGCCCTGTACAAAGTCAATCTAGAAACATTTACACCTCAATTACTACGTTCTATTAATCCATAGGTTCTGATCCTTCTGAGTTAAATAAGAATTAACATGTTTCTACAAAGACAAGTGTCTGGTTGAGTAAAAACTATTGTAGCCTCAATCTCCAGGGTTTAATGTCATGTCTCTGGGAGTTGATTAATATCTGTCAGTTTTGTGTCGTTCAGGATCACACGGACATTATCCAGTGAGTCCGCCTGGCGAATCCGCTCCAACTGCACCTATTAGAGGTAATGAAAAGAAAACAAATATCGGTAATTGTCCACCAATGACAGACTTCTTTAAAACCATGGCCAAAACGTAAATGAATGCAGTCACTTATTCTATTACTTTGGGATCTGGAGAAAAAGTGTGAATAGATACTTCTGAATTTTCATTTCAACACAGTAAAGATACAGAAGGAAATAAATCATAAACACATTATACTTATAGTTTACAACAAAAAAAAAGCTAGCTTAGCAGCAGAGTCTCTCACCCTGTTGAGTAAAAGTCAAGAAAGGAGAGGGACTGTAGGGTTGAAAAGAATAAAATATCAACAATTAGGAGACCATTCAGATGCTGTCTTGGGTTTCAACACAAAGGAAACTGCACAAATTAAGTTAGCACAGCTGGGGACAAGGTGACAAGCACTCAAATCATTAAGACTGACATATTTCTGGTTTACAATTCTTAATTTAAAATTCCTCATGAAACACCCGAGTATTAGATGTCTCGCTTAGATGCAGTGTACAATATTCAAGGCTAGAAGATGGAACTGATTTATCCCACGTACAGCCTCAGCTCAGATCTAGCTCATTTCTACCCCACCATTTAATGGTAATGAGTAAAGATTCCTTACCTGTAATGTCTGGGATAGTTTGACAAAATCTCTTTGTACTTGTTCACTGACGTCAAGCTCAGTCTGTAACCTCTGACCTTTATTCTTCTCTTCAT
Organism: Rhincodon typus; assembly: GCF_021869965.1. NCBI lineage: Eukaryota > Metazoa > Chordata > Chondrichthyes > Orectolobiformes > Rhincodontidae > Rhincodon > Rhincodon typus. The sequence goes on along the minus strand of NC_063357.1, from coordinate 43,222,861 downwards.
ACAGCAATTGTTCTAAGCTGGTCTGAAACAGAAATGGAAAGAATTCTTGTCTCATTACAGCTCTAAGTACTATCACTCTGTGCATTTCTGAATTATTCTCACTGGTCAGCCCTGGCTGTCCGAGTCCCAGACAGTGTTATTTTATTTAGGTTTTGTATCTGAGTGAATTCAATGTGTTCACAGAATCCTCTTACTATAGTATTTAAATGACACTTTTTAAAAAAAATTATAGAATAATTGCACTTTGGGTGGTACAATTCTTCATCGCCAGTGCTAAACAAATTGATTAAACAGCAAAAAGACAACAGATGCTTGGCAGTAGATAACCCTAAACAGCTATAGTACAAAATAAGATGTGTAATATTTTTATACAACAGTCTACAAAAGTGCACTCTTTCACAGAACGTGCTTCTGTGCTGTAGATATCTATATCAGTCAAGCCTCAACAGTGGTATTTTCCCCAGAATCAGATGTCTGGGACAGGAGCCCATAGTTCAAGCTGACATTCCAGTGCAGTAGAGGGGGTGGGATGCACCCTTGGAGGTGTCAATTATCATTGAATCTTTCCATTCCAACAAAGACGACAAAAGATGTCTGATCGAAAAGTTAGTTACCCCTTAACAACACTACTAAAACCTCTTACGCAAATTGTTCACCACATTTGATGAGCAATACCATTTGTTGTCAAATGTTTTGGTCTTGAAGCTTTGAAAAGGGCAAAGTCTGACACCACCACCACACCCCCAACCAATACAGAATGCTCTGCCATTAAGATCATCAGTCCATCTGCTACTTGTTCATTTAAGTGTAAGACTATGAGCATTCAAACCTTTGGCCAATTATAAGTCACTGGAGTGATTTTCCTAAATTAGTTAATTCCACTGACCACAGCTGAGAAACATGTACCCCTTAATTCACACTTGTGGATTTAGAAGAATGGAGATATATGATCACAGTGTCTACAGTCTGATAAGTGATTCATATCTCATTACTTCACATACAAACACTCTCCAACCTGCAACTAGATCATGCATACTGATCAGTTATAATCTGAAACTGCTTAATCTAAATCTCCCAAGGCTAGCTGCCCACCTGCTGGTGTATGACTGGAAACTGAAACAGAATAGGAAAGAACTTGTATTTACATAATATCCCTAGGTCATATGCTGCCCAGTCTTTTTTGAAGAGTAGCAACCGAGGAGCTACACTAGAGTGTCAGTTTGGATTTCACACTCAACCTTCTGAGCAGGGCATGAACCCAGAATCTTTTGGTTTAGAAGTTAGGGAGTCACTGTGTCATAGTGGACATGCACTAGCACATTTAAGATATATTCTACGTAAAAAAAACATTAAAATACATTAATGATTCTACTTGCTTCATTAAAGGTTACACGTTGGCTGTGAAGTTCTTGCAGGTGATTAAATACACAATCCCTAACATGAATAGAGTTGTAGTCCTAACACAAGAGCATTACTTGTTAATATGTGTACTACTGGTTTCCACCAACTGATGGTGCTTCTATCCACAAAAAAGTAGGATATATCCAATCAGAATCCCTACAATGTGGAAGCAGGTCATTTGGTCCATCGGGTCCACTGACCCTCTAAACAGCATCCCATCCACACCCACCCCTTACCGTATAACCCTGCATTTCCCATGGCTAATCCACCTAATCTACACATCCCTGAACACCATGGGCAATTTAGTTTGGCCAATCCACCCAATCTGCACATCTTTGTACTGTGGGAGGAAAACCATGCAGACACGGAAAATGTGCAAACTCAACACAGACAGTTGCCAGAGGGTCGAATTGAACCCAGGTCATTGGCGTCGTGCCGTAACCACTGTGCCACTGTAATCCAACAAATTTCTGCTCCATCGATGTTCCCTCAATCTTTATCGTGTCATTAAGGGGTTCTTGTGGCATTGTGTTAGTGTCCCTGCCTCTAGGCCAGGAGGCCCAGGTTCAGGACCCACCTGCTCCGCAGGTGCTAAGTAACATCTCTGAACAGGCTGATATAGAAAATATGAACATGTCATTTACAGTGTTAGCAAGTTGCATTTAGTTGCTCAGTTAGGTTCCATCAGGGCCACTGGGCTCCTGATTTCATGGCAGCTTGGGTCCAAACATGGATGGAAGAGCTGAACTCCAGAAGTGAGGTGAGAGCAACTGCCTCAACATCAAGGCAGCATTCAAATCAGCGTGGCATCAAAGTCCCCTAGCAAAACTCAAAGTCAATGGGAATCAGGGAGGGAAAACTCTCCGCTGATTGGAGTGATATATGGCACAAAAGATGATTGTGGTTGTTGGAGGTCAGTCATCAGCTCCAGGCCATCTCTGCAGGAGTTCCTCAGGGTAGTGTCCCAGGCTCAACCATCTTTAGAAGCTTCATCAATGACCTTTGCTCCATCATAGATCACTGATGACTTTACACAATGTTCAGCACCATTTCTGACTCCTCAGATACTGAAGCAATCCATGTATATATTAGTAAAAACTGGACAATATCCAGGCTTGGACTGATCAGTTGCAAGTCATATTTCCATCACACAATTGTCAGTCAGTGATTAACTCCAAAAGACAGAATACAACCATATCTGAAACCCCTATAAAACATCCTGGACCAGACTTTCTAATATTGTGACTATAACAGCAGGTAGGAGGCTAGGAATTCTGCAGCAAATAACTTACCTCCAGTCTCCCCAAAGCCTGTTCACCATCTGCAAGGCACAAGTCAGGAATATGATGGAATACTTTCCAATTATCTGGAAGAGCGCAATTTCAACAACACTCAAGACTTTCATCATCATCCAGGACAAAGCAAAGCAATCTGTTTGATCAGCACCCCATTCACCATCTTCAATATTTGCTCCCTCCTCCAATGACACACAGTGGCAGTATTGTGCACCAAGTACAAGATGCATTACAGCACTCACATAGCCTCCTTTGCCAGCATCTCCAAACCCACAATCTCCATCACCTAGAAGGACAAGGGATAGATACATACAGTAGATATATGGGAACACCACCACCACCTGCAAGTTCCCTTCCAAGTGACACACCATCCTGCTTCAATACTATATTGCTGTTCCTTCAGTTGTTCCTGGAAATTGCCTCCCTAACCTGGGTGTCCACAGAGTACAGCAGTTCAAGAAGGCAGCTCAACACCATCTCCTCCAGGACAATTCAGGCAACAAACGTTGGGCTTGTCAGTAACACCCATATCCCATGGGAGGACTTTAAAAATCCCAAAATACCAACGTTTCCAGTTTGCTGCAATACATTTGAGCATAAAGGATTGAAACTACACCAAAATATCTAATCATAAGTTGGATTGAGAAATTCTAGGAATAAGAGATAGAAGTCTATTTCAAAATGTTTCTGAACTAAGCAACAAACCAGTAGGAATCAACTCACCAAAAGTACTCTCGGCCAGAGATTGGCCCGAATCCATAAATGAAAAAATATTTCAGAGTATTAAATAAAAAATATTTAAATAAAGAATTGCATTGAAGACTAAAATGCATCTAATTTGCTAAAGCATAGCGTTGTTACAAATCAATCTGTTCTATCTACTAGCTGCAGAGTCTTTATAAAGAAAGAGAAATAGAAGAAAGTGGTTCCAGCAGGATGGTATCTTAAGTAATTGAAAATAAAAGCTCAATTTTACATTGATCATTCAGCTAGAATCCATGTGGCAATGACAACATGGAGTATACCTCTCATGTCATCAAATACCATCATGGGATTTTTATGATCACCTGATGGAGAAAACACGGCCTTAGTTTAACATCTCACCTAAAAGATGCCATCTCTGTTAGTGTGGCACTCCCTCAGTACTGCACTGGAGCAAGTAAGGGTGCGAGTGGTGGCCGGTAGCAAAACAGCCGGCCAGAGGTCAGCAAAAGTGGAGAAGAGGTGTGTGCAAAGGGATTAATATAGAGAATACAAAGGGATTTAGGAGACCTGCATATTTTCCTTGCCATAAGTCAGGACATGTAAAAGCAAATTGTTGGAAGTAGAAATGTAAACTGGTGGGTGCAACAAGAACACTTAGGGAGCCTTCAGAAAAGTCAGCACCTGTAAAGGAAACGGATTTAAACTAGCGACATTGGTGCAAATAACAGGAATTTCCACAAGGTGAGCTGCATGAGAAAGTGAGACTTAGAGAAAACACATACATCAATCTTTTAACATAGAAGAAAGATAGAGATGCTAATAATTACAAGAGGTTTATAATTGAAGGGTAAATAACTTTATTTTGTCCAAAAACAAGCCTAAAAAAGGTTATTATTGTGGGAGATACTGGTTCAGTTCACAACTTACTATTAGCGAAGGATTTGAATCTTTCTCCAGAAAGTTCATGGAATCATTGTATATTAAATATCACGTTGAGAGAAAGTTTGTACCTTTCCCATTACATCTGGTATATTAAAGATTGTGCTCTGATACCAGGGTCATGTGCTGGAATTGCTCCTAAATTACCAATCTAAAATGTAGGTTTTATCTTGGGAAATAACCTCACAGGTGGTATTCTGTTTTCATCAATTGGAATGGAGTGATCCAATTCTGAAACTGTTTCTGAGAATATATAGTCTGCCTATTTACAATCCAGTTGAGCAAAGGATTTGTTCAGGCAGACATGATGAATCTATATCAGTAAAAGACAGTACAGAGTCCATACTAGAGCTGTAGAATTGCTAAGTTAGATCTTTCAATCAAAGGCCAACAACCAAAATTTGTCCTTGAAGGGTCAATGTCACTTGACACCGAACAGCAGTGTTGCTAGTATTGAGGTATGAAAACAACCTAGGCAGATCAGTATTTCCCAAAATACTGTTGAAAACCCCAAGGTTTGTAAACTGCATGGGAAACTACACTTCGGAAAGCAGATTCAAAATTTGGAATGTGGAATGTGGGAAGTGTGAATATTGCTTGGAACAAATTTCATAAGGTACGCATGAAATGGGATTGGAACAAACTGAAAAATATTAGTGTGCAGAGATCAAATCTGAAAGAAAAACAATGTGTGTAGTGGAACATAAAAAGCATCTCAATAATATGAAAAAAATACTAAAGGGACTTTTAATCAGGATAAAGATGGATGTGTTGGTATGCACAGAAGCCATTCTGAATTTATTCTTTCAAAATGAGAAGGTACTTGATTGAGTTATGAAAAAGAACTTAAAGGTGGAACTGAAGCACTCTTTGCAGAGCTACAGAAGAGGCCAGAAAAATAATTGGCACTAAATTATCTTGGTGATATGATGTATAAATCATGCTAATATACTTGCTTTTATCTGAGTTAAGGTTCACAGTTTTATAGGAGGAGGAGTATGGACTCATGTCAGAAATGTTGATTTTTAGTTGTATTGCAGGAAAGGCAAACTGAACTACACAAATTCTGTGTAGAGTCCTTAGGGAGTTCCTTCTGTGAGAAAAAGAAATCATCATGCAGAAATAAGCTGTACTGATGAAAAGGCAACTGAACTGCATTAAGTCATTGAGTCCAACTTCTGCAGGGCTCTTCAGAAACATCCACTCTTTCCTCAGCGGAGGATGCCCGGCTACTGTAGTTAACAGGGCCCTTAGCCAGGCCTGACCATTTCTTGAATATCTGCCCTCAACCTGCTCTTCCCACCCACAATACTGACAGGGTCCCCCAGTCCTCACTTTACACCCCACCAGCATCCACATCCAAAGGATGTGCAATTTCTGTCGCCTCCAGTGGGAATGCCACAAACAGACACATATTCCCCTCCCCTCCCCTGTCAGCATTCCGCAAGGACTGTTCTCTTCGGGACTCCCTTATCCACTCCTCCTCCATTTCCAGCACCTCCCTACACCCCACAGCACGTTCCCATACAATTACAGAAGGTGTAATATCTGCCCATTTACTTCCTCCCTATCCAAGACCCCGGACACACCTTCCAATGCAGTGATTTACCTACATTTCACTCAATCTAGTCCACTCTACTCACCATTCATAATGTGGTTTTCTCTACACTGGGGAGACAAAATACCGACGGGGTGACCACTTTGCAGAATACCTATGTTCTATCCATAAAAATCCTTGAGTTTCCAGTCGCCTGCCACTTCAATACACCACTGTGTTCCCATGTCAACATCTCTGTTGCAGGCCTGCTGCAGTATCCCAGCGCAAACTCAAAGAACAGCATCCCGTTTTCTGCTTAGGCATCTTGTAGACTTCAGGACTGAATATATTTTATAGCATGAACGCCTCCTTTCATGTCTTTTACCCACCCTCACAGCTCAGGTCCTATCACGATACGGGTTTCTTTCAGCACAGCCAAACCATTTTAATCTACTCTTAGTCCCCATCATCACCTACCTAGCTTTTCCTGTTCCCTGGCTTACAATCAACAACTCTTTTGTCTGCCTACCTAACTTATTTTCCCATCTCTCTCTGGGCTCCATCACTACCTATCTGCTCGTAAAAGGGACCTCAAAGTCAACAAAGGTCCCTGATCTATTAAGGCTATCGGACTGACCACTCTTCTCTACTGCAGGGAGACCTGGACTGTTTACCAAGGGTTACATTAAGATCCTTGAGAGATTTCACCAGGGGTGCCTACATCGAATTCTGGGAGGGCCGCCAGCCTGATGCAGAATGATACCTCCCTAAGCAGGTTCTCTTCTCCCAGCTCTCTCTTGGCCAACATTCAGAGAGTGGACACAGGATAATGCTCAAGGTCACCTTACAGTACGGAGGCATTGACACCACTGCCTGTGAGGAAAGTGGTGCTGACTGTTCAGCAAGGTACTTCCATCCATCAAGGCATGGGCCACCTCAAGGCTCATTGAATCAACCGCAATGTGGAATGGCAGTGGCAGAGAAAGGAGAAGGAGAAGGAAGCCAACCCAGTGCTGTGAGTTCCACTTGCCTGTGCAGCAACATGCTTCTGCTGTGGAAAACTTTGTGGATCCAAAATTGGGCTTCTCAGTCATCTGGTCTGACAAACATCATTCTGAATTCTAAAGGAGCATTGATACATTCATTGTAGAATATATTACTATTTTAACTTGTATAGTATTGTTTTTGCAGCACAGTTTGGTGGTCTGGTCTGTGATTACAACACTGAATTATTTGAGATGCAGTGACCATGTTAGAGGCAAACATGCAACTGTTTAGTTGTAACCTTGTCAGTGTGTGGAAACCTGATTTTGGTGATGGCTTTGTGTATAGAAGTGCATGTCAATTATTTTATCAAAACAGCATTAAAATACTCCTCCTTTTGCCTGATGTTTTCTAAGAATTTAAAGACTGGGGTGCCTAGGAAATTAACACTTTCATAGAATATTGTGGCTTTAGGTTTAATTGGTTGGTGATGATCATTGAGGATTTCAATTAATTGATCAAATAGCTCATACAGCAATACAAATATAGTGAAAATGTTACTACATGAATACATCAACTAAAAGGAGATTGAGAATGAAAAAGTAGCCCCTAAAATCACCGCAGAGAAATACATTTAAAACTCCACACAGAATGAAGTTTTATCTGGTAAAACATAGAAGCGTAGACATTAGGAGCAGTAGGCCATTCGGCCCCCTCAAACCTGATCCACCATTCAATGTGATCATGGTCGATCCCGTCTCAATGTCATATTCCTGCTTTCTCTTCATATCCCTTGGTGCCTTTAAATCAAAAGAATTATCCACCCCTTTCATAAATATTATTCAATGACTTAGCCTCCCCAAACTCTGTGGTAGAGAATCCCACATGTTCATCTTTGAGTAAAAAATGTTTCCTCATCTTAGTCCTAAATGGTCTACTCCGTATCCCGAGACTGTATCCCTGGTTCTAGACCGCCTAGCCAAGGAAAACATCCTTACTGCAACTAGTCTGTCCAGCCCTATAGGTTTCAACCAGATCCCCTCTCGTCCTTCTAAACTCCAGTGAATACAGGTCCAGTTGAACCAATCTCTCCTCGGAGGACATTCCTGCCATCCCTATTATTAGCCTAGCGAACCTCAGCTGCACTCACTCTTTGGCAAATATATCCTCTTAGATGCTTATGCAATCAAAAAGGTCAATGAACCTATCTTGAACAGACTGCTGTACACACTATCTAGCCCTGCCAGTCCCAACTGAATGGCAACACATGAAGTGAAATCACCAGGTCAATTCCAACTTTTTGAATTCATGGTGCTATACTTCTCACCTTTGCATCACCCTCCTTCTTCAGTTGCTCTTGCAAGCTGTTATTCACCTCTTCAAGGTTGTCCAGGTACTGGATCTTCTCTTGCATTCTGGTTTCAAGCTGAAAACAAATGGAGTTTGTTTTTGTTAAAGAACTAGAATGTTCGCGCATGTGTTCAAATTTCCTCCTGTACTTTCCACTAGTAAGAAGTGGAAGATATAAAGGGAAATATGACCGATACGATAGTGGCCTTTAAGAGACATTTAGACAGGCACATGAATATGCAAGGAATGGAGGGATATGGACCAGAGGTAGGTAGAAGGATTAATTTAATTTGGTGTCATGTTCGGCACAACATCATGGGCCAAAGGGGCCATTCCTGTGCTGTAGTATTCTATGAAAAGGGGAATTGAAAATAGAAGTATTAATATCAATATCTACTTGTGGTTTAAAATCTTTAATGAAATTTTTCCCAAGTCACAGCACTGTCCTGTTGCTTGAGACAAGGTTGCAGCATGCTTTGAAGAGCACACTGTCCCAATGACATTCTTTCAACCATGAACCTGCGAACAGTTGCAGATCACACTGAAGACAATTGACAGCGAAGTGCATGCTGCTTAATCGTGGTTTGGAGCCGATGGTGCTGACCAGCCTATCAATCTCAGTGAAGATCAACCAGGCATAGAATCATAGAGACAGAGTTGTACAGCACGGAGTCAGACTCTTCAGTCCAACTCACTCATGCCAAAATCCTAAATTAATTTAGTCCCATTTACCAGCATTTGGCCCCGTATGTCTCAAAACCCTTCCTACTCATGTACCATCAAGTTGCCTTTTAAATGCTGTAATTGTACCACCCTTCACCACTTCCTCTAGCAGCTCATTCCATACACGCACCACCTTCTGTGAGAAAAAGTTGCCCTAATCATTCCCCTCTCCCCTTAAATCTATGCCCTCTAGTTTTGGACTCCCCTACTCTGGGAAAAAGGCCTTGGCAATTCATCCTATCCATGGCCCTCACGATTTTATAAACTTCTACAAGGTCACCCCTCGGTTTCCGATTCTCCAGGGAGAATAGCCCCAGACTATTTGGTACAGATGCTATAGGTAGGATCGAAGACATTGGTGAGGCCATATCTGGAGTACTGTGTGCAGTTCTAGTTGCCCTACTATAGAAAGGATATTATTAAACTAGAAAGAGCGCAGAAAAGATTTACTAGGATGCTACCCGAGTTGGAAGATTTCAGTTATACGGAGAAGTTGGATTGGCTGGGACTTTTTCCCCTGGAGCAAGTTAGGCCGAAGGGTTGTTTACATGCTGTAGACCTCTGACTTTACTCAGCCTCTCCCTATAGCTCAAACCTTCCAACCCTGGCAACATTCTTGTAGACCTTTTCTGCACCCCTTTCAAATTTAACAACATCCTTGGAGATGGAGATCAAAATTGAATGCAGTACTCTAAAGGTGGCCTAACCTATGTTCTGTACAGCTGCAACATGACCTCCCAACCCCTATACTCAATCCACTGACGAATAAGGGCAAGCACGCCACTGCCTTCTTCACTACCCTGTCTGCCTGTGACTATACCTTCAAGGTGCCTATTTTTGGCAACACTCCCCAGGACCCTACCATTAACTGTACAAGTCCTACCATGATTTGCCTTTCCAAAATGCAACACCTCACATTTATCTAAATTAAACTTTATCTGCCACTCTTCAGCCAGTCTGACCAAGTCTTTTCTTACAATCCATTCAAACCGATGGAAAAATGCCTTTTCCACCATTTGGAGCCAGAAATTTGGACTGTGTGTTTGTATATCATTTCCTACCAGCTCCTGTCCCTGTGTTGTGCACAAACATTTAAAATACTAATTCAATTTATTTGCTAAAATTAAAATATTTCAAAACACACTGACGTTGACAAATTCTCTGTTTCAAGGTAAGACTTCCAATCCATTGAGACACAATATTTTTCCTTGGTATATTCCAAATAACAGTCCTTTTTCGGACTAAAATCTGCTTTTTCTTTCTGTTCTGTTATTCATGTCAGCAATGTATTCCATGCACTGACCACCTTTCTTATTAAAACAAAATGTTTCTTTTGCATTTCCTCATTTGCTGTTTGTTTTTTTGTAAATTTAACTGCTTCTCTTTAACTTCCGTAGTCCAAACAAAAGTTTGCTTCCATCAGTTGAGCCTGAACCTTTTTTTGAGCTGAACAGATCATACCCTCTACTTCCCACCAGATGGCACTGTGTAGCATGAGCTGATCACTCGGATTAGCCTCCTCAACAGCTGCACCATTGGTAGTGCACAAAGCTCACAGGAAGTCAAAGATAAACAAAACCAACTTTTACAATTCGTCAACCATTTTAGTGTTAGGCATTCTCATGACAGTTACTCGTCCAAAAGCAACAGCAGAGAAACCCTGGACAAAAACAATGCCTCACCTGATCTTTATCTGCTTTCACTCTCTCCAATTCAGTCTTTAAACTGGAGTAAGATGCTGAAAGGCAAAAGATTAAGGGGAGATTGTTTAGTCCAACATCTATGTAATTGACAAAGAACAGCACATTTTACTGTTAATGTTGTACAGCAGCAATGTGTTAAGCTAAGCAGCATGTGAACAAAATGATGAAGAATGTAATTGTGCAAGTGTAACAAACAGCTCGCCCATCATCTGTCAATCGAAAAGGCAGGTTACTGTTGCAATCCATCCTTAGGCTGAAGGCAAGACCTGAAAGACTAGTGTTTTTTCACTTTTCAGCTGCTGACAGAGCTGATAATGAATATCCGGTACCTGTTTTTATTAGAGATGTTCAGCTTCAGAAAAGTTTATTTACTTAAATATCATTCCTTATTCATCTGATAAAAGCTAACTGGCAGAACAGAATGAAAGTTGAGTTGTTTCAGTCAACGTGTGTGTGGGGGTGCTGGTGGGTGTGTGTCTACGGATGTGAGGCTAGATGTTGGTGTGTGTGTGGGTGCGGGTTTGAGTGTGGGATCTACATGTGCGTGCGTGTGTTTGTGTGGGGGGTCTGGGGGAGTTTCAGGGTGTGGGTGAGTGTGTGTATATGTAGGGAGGTGTTTGTGGGTATTGTGTGAGGAGGTATAAAGAAGTGTGTAGGGTCACAGGGTTGTGAGACTGTGGGCTGTGTGTGGGGTGGGCCATAAGGCGTGTGCATGGGGCACATGTGCGTATGTTTGGGGGGGTACATTGGCAGTGGTGCTGGTGATGCTCACCTTTCTGATACTTACTGTCATTTATAGTCAGTTTTTTTTTTAATGACGAATATATCAGCAAACTGGGTTGGGAACTGTCGATATATCCAGTTTAAATCATTTCCTTCTTTATTGATGAGTTAATCTTAAATTCATGTACTTTTAAAACAAACCCCTACAGCTCTATACTATCTCTAGGAATTGTACAGAAGGGCCACACAGTCAATGCTCCCTTGGAGTTGTAAACAGAGATTTATGGAAAGGCAGGCAAATAGTCAAAAAGTGTCAGATTAACACAGAGAAGTTAGAGATTATATTTTTTGGGAGAAAGGATAGGGATATGCAATATAGACTTATTGCACAGTTCTAAAGAGTGTGCAGGAATATAGGCATCTGGGTTCATGTGTAAAGATCTGTAAAGGTGGCAGGATACGTTAAGAGTAGTTAGCAAAGCAAATGGGAACTTGGACTTCATAAACAGAGGGTCTGAGTGCAAAAGCAGGAAAGGTTTTATAAAACTCTAGATGGATCACACCTACTATTGCATCCAGTTCTTGATCCTCACAACTTCAGGAAGGAGGATGCAAGGAGGCCTTGAAAAGTTACAGTTGAGATTTATCGGAGAGATTCTAGGGAGATTTTAATTACCAGGTTAGATTGGAGAAGCTGGGTTTGTTCAACAAGTAACAAAAGGGACCAAGGGGAGATTTGATCGAGCTGTACAACAGGGTTAGTTTATACTAATCTGGCAAGAAGAATTGGTACCAAGATGAAACATGAAGTGAGGAGAAACAAGAAGCAAATTGGAGTGGGTGAGACAAATAGCACGAGCAAAGATTAATCCAAACATAAGAAGGGTCAGACATCAGGCAAATGCAAAGCAGTTTGAGATGGGTTTGGGCTTCACGCTGCTAGATTCCTAATATTCACTGAACAGGTTAATGTCTCATCAGGAACAGGCACCTCCAAAAATGCAGCTCTCTCTGTCCTTTAATGGATATCAGCCTAGATTAATGGTCAAGTCTTAAATTAGGGGCTTATTCAGAAGGTGGAATGCCATCATTAAATAAAGTTGAAGCGTCTATGCTAGCACATTATTCTAGAACAAATTCTACTGAGGTTATTCTATGGCTTTACAACATAGTTGCCAGACCGTATTCGAGTACAGGTTATGAGCTAAAAAGAAACTATAAAAAGATGTGTATAGATGGGAAAGAAGAAGGAAAGTGCAAAAATAAAGTTTTTGAAACCATAAAAAGAAATTGTTGAAAGAAGATACAGCCTGAATTAGAATTAAAGTCAGTGGGACTAGAGGAGTGAATCTTAAACTAGTAAGTGGGCTCAGGAGAATAGTTTTCTAAAGCACAAGACCCTGGTTTCTGAGAGTAGGCAACCTGGAATCACAGGCTTGGCTAGATGGTCTCCCTGCTGAATTCGTGATGGATCGCAATCTATAGCTCCAAGTGTTTCTGGTACATCCAGGTACCAATGCCACATATGTGAGCAAGAAGGATCAAAAGGGTGAAACTGAGTTTATGAACCTGGGCAGCAGCAATTGGACAGTCCCAAGATGCAGACTGAACATAGCAGAATCCAGTGGAAGGCAAATTGGCTCAGCCAGGCATGTTTCAGTGTAACTAATGTTTGGGGACTAGAAGGTGTTGGCTGTGGTTAGAGATCGGCATTCCAAAGCAATACACAGTTGATGTGGAGCCAACAGATTGGCTGATTTCCTGACTTCTGATCATGGTATTGTTTGTTTTTAAGTAATGGAAGAGTTTACTAAGCCTATGAAGCTCTCACTTCCCATTTTTGTGCCTGATGTCAGATTAAGTTTACTGGTGAGATGGAGAGTAGTTGTACTGAAGCATTCAATGCACCAGGTGCAGTGAGCACTTGGGTCTGACCTCAGTGGGAAGGCGACACAGTTATAAACTGCAGCAACCTGTCAGAATGGGATGGAATACGGCCAAGCCCAGCCCAGGAGTGGAGCAGGTCAGTTATGGAAGATACCCAATGTGGAGGGTTAACAGGAAAATGCATGATCATCATGACAATCAAGAGAAGTTAAAGTGGTTCTCCCACCTAGCCATGAGCCAAATGGTTACAGGTTCATTAATACTGAACAATACAAATTAAATAGACATTAAATCCGCAGTGAGATGCTGCAATTTCTGTATAGTAGAATTTGATCTAAGTTAGTTTTATAATAACATTGACTTTTTAACCAACATTTAATGCCAACTGCCCTGGCAAATTACATAAGTTCCTAAAGCTAAGTTACTATGACTTTGAGAGGCCAGTCAGCCTATTTGAAACTAGTATTGTTTGCAATGTCACAGTCATTTCTATCACATGCAATTGCAGGGACTAACAAAATCAAATGCTTCCACAAAGTAAACCAATTTAGTTCCCGATCAAACAGGATGCACTTTTCCTAGCAAATAAAATAATAGAGCTGCCAGCATATTTAAACTACAGCCAGTTGATATTGTCATAAATCCAATGTTGTTTTGATGACAATTAATGGGAAGGTGTTACATTTAACTACCCACGTCATGTATCATACTGAGCGGAGGGAAAACTCTGCTAATTTGCTCCCACATACCTATCAAACTTGCCCTGAACTCAGCCAGTCATAACTGTAAGAGTACTTGGGAGGTATCGGATTCTCTGTTGTGACCTCTTAAAGGCAACATGACCAGAATAGCACTTTGTGAACTCTAGACATGTACTGTAAAACTAAGTTGTGCAAGCACTCATGAATCACTAATCAAAAGGGAGCAACTCTTTCATTGTGACATGACTTTGGATTACTACCTGATCTTTATGGCAATCTATTTCACTGCTTTATTCCAACTTCCAATTGCAATCATTTCAAAAAAAGTAACCAGAAAGGAAACTACTGCTGAGTAAACCAATCTACCTGGTAGGATAATGAGAGATCAAGACAGAGATCAAGCATTGCTGGAAAAAAATGATAATTCTTTTCAAACTTTTCTTCTTGCTCTCATCAGGAGAATTTGAAGAACATGAATTTAAGGGGGGGTGGGGGAGAAAAACAATATTTATACCTCATGAGAGTAGAGTACTGATTAATTGGCAATTAAACTCTGATCAGTAGAGACATTGCTGTGGAAAATGCACCAATTAATGATAGTGGATTTAACTGCCAAGATTTTGTTTAAATTTTAAACCAGGTAGGTTGATTTTGATTGGTCATGACATTGCACCAAGAAATGAAATGGCTGTCACTTATTTTGTTAGGTTGAAACAGGCACAGTGTGTGTACTGTTTGCCAACTAGGGTGCCCTATGTTATTAGCACATCTAGCTTTCAGTGTACACAAGAGCACTACACTACGACCCCAACTGACAATCCTAAATTGGTTATCAGTGGAACAATTCTCCCACTCAGGGTTATCCAGCAAATGCCATCCAATTGCGGAATCACATCTAACTTGAACATGTGGCCTGGTCGAGATACCCTGATCTTATCAGCATAGCCATTATTCTACAGGATGGCTTTGATGCTTCCCAATTTCATAGAGTTTTCATAGTCTCAGGGTCTATATATGAGGTTGCTGATAAGGCCAATCTTCTAGTACATGGAACTGTAGCAATCCCAAAGTGTATAACAAAGGCAGATATGCAGTAGGGAGCAGTAGAGGACTCCTGATTGATTTCTCAATGAGAAATCAACTTCTCATTGATTCTTCCATTTCAAATGTGAATTTGAGTGCAGGTTAGACATACAAGAATTTCCTTTCATACAGCTGTGGATTCAAATATAAACATGCATACTAGAAATATGCAAGGGCTAGGAGAAATGCAATGTGGAATAAACTGGAAAATATGTTTACTACTGCACAGGTCCCTATGGTTTTTCAAATAGACAACATGTGCACTCATTGTGCCTGTTTGAACTGGATTGTCCTGAGAAATGAACCAACAAATGACTGTGCCCTGACCAATCAGAGTTAACTCGCCTGGTTCATATTTAAGCAAAGCCTAAGAGTTCACTGTTAATCATGATTAATTGGTCCATTCTTCTTTGCAATGCCTCTACAAGAGTCTAATTGCCGACCAGTCAGCACTCTCTGCTCATGCAGTATAAATGTTGGTTTTCCCCTTGAATTAGTATTCTTGTGAATTATCCTGATGAGTGCACAATCAAACACTTCAACAAAAAAACTTTTAAGCGTTATTTAGGTTCTGTACTACCAAATGTTGAAACGGTCAATTTTTAAACTTATGATCGTATTAGTCGATAAAATATTCTATTTTAACTTCAACTATTGGCACAACAGTATACGTGATGAATCATGCATCTTGTTCAGACACGGAAGCAACAAGACATTGTCAACTTTGAAGAAGAACTAATTAAGTAATGGCAAAGATTATGGTTCAAACCCTGAAGATTTCAGGAAGGAAGAGACAACAAGCAAGTGTGAATAACAGCAGAAAGGGATCAGACTTCAGCATCATGAGGACTTGGAGAGGATCAGTGTAGGATAGTGCCTGTGAAGTTTAGAATAAGTGAGACATTCAATGAAGCACTACACATTGTGTCAATGAGAACATGGAAAACAAGAAAGGTAACAAATGAGAAGGCTTGAAGACTAGAAGGATTGCCTATGTGGTACAAATTTAACATCCAAAGAGGTATTTTGTGGTCTTTTAATTCACTTTTGAGCTGTTTGAGACTATACTTTATAATGACAATGGCAGTGTGACCTTCTTGGGTTTTGCATATTGTAGTGTAACCTGTCAACTCTTGTTAGTGAGCCAGCTAAGCAAATCTCCAGCAGGCAAAATTAATTAACAGGTAAAATTTAAGACAGTATTCACAGGCTTCATACCTTCCAAGATGTCTAGGAGTTGAGAAAGCCAACAATAAGGAACAGATACAAAAAAAATTACAGACAGAAACACAAAATAACAAGATTACGCAAGTTTAAAAAAGACGCTTCTTCAAGGCTGTTTAATATTTAATCCATTTCCTATTCTAAGATATAGAACAGATTCTTATCCTGAACAAAAACAGAAGTTGCTGGAAAAGTTCAGCAGGTCTGGCAGCACTTGTGGAGTGAAAATCAGAGTTAACGTTTCGGGTCCGGTGAGGTAGCTAGGAAAATGTCGGTTTATATGCAGAAAATAGGGAGGAGGATGGGGTACGGAGGAAACGATAGGATAGCGCCCGAAAAGAGAAAAGAGCAGTTGGATAGACAAAGGAGTTGATAATGATCTGGCTCGGAGGGTGAATAGTTGTTAATGGGATCTGTTACTGACTAACACTAGGTGGTGTGTAATGGCAGGCTGTGTGATAATGAGGCCTGGTGTGTGGGGGTAGGAGGCTAGGTCATGGGAGAATTTAGGCCCTAAAATTATTGAACTTTTCAGGGTTAAGTGTGAGGTGATTCATTTTGGAAGGACAAACTTGAAAGCAGAATACAGGGTTAACGGAAAGATTCTTGGCAGTGTGGAGGAGCAGAGGGATCTTGGGGTTCATGTTCACAGTTTCCTGAAAGCTGCCACCCAGGTGGATAGAGTTGTTAAGAAGGTGTATGGTGTGTTAGCTTTCATTAATAGAGGGATCGAGTTCAAGAGCCGTGAAGTTATGCTCCAGCTATACAAAAGCCCGGTTCGGACACATCTGGAGTATTGTCCAGTTCTGATCGCCTCATTACAGGAGAGATGTGGAGGCGTTGGAAAAGGTGCAGAGGAGATTTACCAGGTCATTGCCTGGAATGGAGGGAAGATCTTACGAGAAACGGCCGAGAGCGCTAGGGCTTTTCTCTTTAGAACGACGAAGGATGAGAGGTGACTTGATACAGGTGTACAAAATGATCAGAGGTATAGATAGAGTGGACAGCCAGAGACTTTTTCCGAGGGTGGAGGTAGCTATTATGAGGGGGCATAGTTTTAAAGTAAGTGGAGGTAGATATAGGACAGACGTCAGAGGTAGGTTCTTTACTCAAAGAGTGGTAAGGGCGTGGAATGCATTGCCGGAGAGGGTAGTGGAGTCGGGCTCGTTAGGGGCATTTAAGCGGCTATTAGATAGGCATATGGATGATAGTATAAGGTCAGAGTGGAGGTTAGATAGACCTTAGGATTAGGGTAAAAGTTCGGCACAACATTGCGGGCCGAAGGGCCTGTACTGTGCTGTACTGTTCTATGTTCTACGTTCTATGTTCTAACTTGATATCGAGTCCAGAGGGCTGCAGGGTCCCCAAGTGGAAAATGAGGTGTTGTTCCTCCAGCTTATGTTGAGCTTCGTTGCAACACTGCAGCAAGCCAGAGACAGAGACATTGGTCAGGGAACAGGGCGGTGTGTTAAAGTGGCAGGCAACAGGTAGCTCAGGGTCTTTTTTGCGAGCAGAACGTAGATGTTCTGCGAAGCGGTCAGTTTATGCTTTGTTTCCCCAATGCAGAGGAGACCACATTGTGAGCAGTGAATGCAGTAGACTAGATTCTGGGAAGTGCAGGTGAAATGCTGCTTCACCCGGAAAGTACGTTTGGGCCCTTGGATACTGGGGATGGAGGACGTGAATGGGCAGGTGTTGCACCTTCACCAGTTGCAGGGTAAGATGCCATGGGACTATAGGGTGGTGTTGGTGGTGAAGGAAGAGTGGACCAGGGTATCCCGGAGGGAACAGCCCCTTCAGAAGGCAGACAAGGCAGGGGAAGCGAATGTGTCTGGTGGTGGCATCTTGCTGGAAGTAGCAGAAATGGCGTCTGACGACCTTCTGGATGTGGATGCTGGTGAGATGGTAGATGAGGACAAGGGGAACCCTATCGCTGTTGCGAGAGGGGAGAGAAGGCATGAGGGCAGAAGTGCGGGAGATGGTTCGGACCTGGTTGAGGGCCCTGTCGATAACGGTGCTGGGGAATTCTTGGTTGAGGAAGAAGGTGGACATTGCAGAGGCTCCCTTGTCGAAGTTGGCCTCATCTGAACATATGCGACAGAGATAGAGGAACTGAGAATGGGATAGAGTCTTTACAGGAAGCAAGGTATGAGGATGTATAGTCCAGGTAGCTGTGGGAGTCAGTGGGTTTATAGTGGATATTAGTGGCCAATCTATCCCCAGAAATGGAAACAGAGATGTCGAGGAAGAGAAGGGAAGAGCCAGAGATAGACTTGGTGAAAGTGAGGGTAGGTGGAAATTGGTAGCAAAAATCAAAGAACTTTTCCAATTCTGGACGAGAGGGAAGTGGCACAAATGATATCATCGATATATCAAAGAAAGAGTTGTGGGAGGGGGCCAGGAATAGGACTGAAACTTATCCTGCATTTTTTTTTAGAATTCCTTTGATATGTAACATTCCATTGGACTCTCTAATCTATAGAGATTAGTCTAAAATCAATGAAATCTTTCAACTTTTCAGGCCTCAAGACAGCACTCTACTTACTATTCCCCATTTCTAACTGGTCTTTTGCCAAAATGGCACATCAAGCGGGCAGTCAGAGCTTGGTGAGGAGACCCCAGCTGACAGAGCAGAAACAGGAGACGCAGAAGATAGAGAAAGAATGTTATCTCCTGTGGGTCTCTGCTGACTTCCATCTTGCTTTTAAAGTTGAACATACAAGGACTTTCCAAATTTAACATTCTCATGTTGTGACAGAATCCATTACCAATGCCACTCCATCCCTTCCCCCATCTCTCCTGAAAATATTGTAGCCAGGAATAGTGACTTCTCAGACTTGTTAAAACCTAAAACACCTCTCAATGATAACAGACTCCTCAAACGTCAATAAGTTTCAAATTCTCCAGTTGTTTTCAATGGTGCCCTGTGGTACTGCAGCCAATCAATGAAATATTGGCATGCAATGTGCAATGTTTCCCCAGCACCACCACCTTTTCAAAGTTGCCCTTTATCCAGACATGCCAACTTGCCTCCATGCAAAGAAACTGCAAGTCATAAATTCTTTTTTAAAAACTTGGTGAAATATGTACTGTCTGCATTAAACAAGGCAAAACACACACAATACAAAATTGCACTATTTTTTGAAGAGGGACCTGACCTAGCAAATGATACCTGCAATTTGGTGGAGCAATGTGCAAAACCAAACTGAGACACACAAATTCATGCTGAGCCAATCACTTGTTCCTCCTTTTGACTAGTGACTCTAACTGCACACAGACATTTCACTCTGCAGCACCAGATAAAATCAACCAACCTAACTCTAGCTCTGCTTCCACAGCAGCAGGCCATGTTAGGTGACCTAAGCTGAGTGAGCAAAAATCACTCCATCACCTGAGTTATCCTATGCTGTGGTAATGTTTCATCACTAAGCCACATCTTGTGAAAAACCACCAGACTCTAAGGTCATATTAACCTGCTCCCATAATTGAACATAATTCCTGACAATCTACCAAAAGAACATACATTTCATATCATATATATTTCTATATTATACTAACAATGTGTTAGTGAACTGGTAAACCAGAGGCCTTGTTTAGTGATCTAGATACAAGAGTTCAAATCTCAGAATTGTGGGGAGTTTAACTCCAGCTATGTTGGAATACCATTACTGTAACAGTAGCAATTCAACTGCCAGGCTATCACTAAAACTTAGCAGAATCTCTAATGTCCTTTAGGGAACAAAATCTGCTGTCCTTATCCAATCACACTACTTGTGACTCAAGACCACTCAGATTGACACTCAGATTGACTCTCACCTTGCCTCTAAAATGGCCTAACAAACAAATGTCTCAAGGGCAATCAAGATTGCACAGTTAAACACTTTTTTTCCCCAGGAGAAATCTTACTTAAATGTAACTTAACAAGTACATAAACACTTCAATGATTCAATTGTTGTACAATAAAATGTTGATTTAAAACTGAGAAATCTAGGTAAAAGATTAATGCTTATTTCCAAAAATAATATTAATAGAAAAGAAATCTAAATGTTATTTGTCAGCATTTAACATTAAACATGACAAACCCACACTTTCTATTGTAGTCACTGCTGCATTCGTTTACTATGGACTTAAAGATCCGTCCACAAAATATGGAACCACTGAGGTAATAGAAACTGCAAATGCTGACATTTTCAAAAAAAAATGCACGTTTTCATTTTTACTTACCAATCTCCTCTTTGCAATTATCTATTTCCAGCTGTAGCGTTTCTTCAATGTTCTCCTTCAGACACTGTTCTGCCTGTATCTGCTCCTTCAGGAAAAAGATTTCTGCCTTTAGTTTCTCCTCCAGATGATCAGCTGCTGTCCGCACGCTGACAATATTTTCACGATATTTCTGCACTAGTTCATGCAGTTCCTGAAATAATGAGATAAGTATTCAGACAGTGCAGCACACACTGGCATATCCCAACAGCAAAGCAACTGTGGCTGAGGAGGCAGTCAGCTGGACTGTTATTCATTCACCTACACTCAGGCATGGCCACCATTGTCATAATTCAATCAGCTTGAAAACAACTTTACCTCTTTTGACCTGTTGCCACCCCACAACAGTACATTCAAGACTGGGAACCTGGAGAGCCAAAGGCAGTCAAACCTCTGCAGCATCTGATTTTTCCCAGTCAGAATGATGTAATACAAACTGGGAAGGAAAGAGAAATGTATTTTACCTCAAGATACTTAGTAAAAACCAGGAGGGGAGGTGAGCAGTATTTGTTTATTAACAGTGAGTTGGGATCTACTGCCTATCAGGGTGGTAGAGGCAAAATCACTACTAGCTTTCAATAGGGATAG
>NC_063357.1:43196134-43196758 GCF_021869965.1 Rhincodon typus | reverse complement strand
AAAAATATCTAAGCACAAAAACAACTCCTCACCCCTCAAAAGGGATTATGCACTCTTTCCCCCACTATCATTTTTACCAACAAATTCAAACTTGCTGCCTTCCAATTCACAAATTCTTCACAACTTCACAATAAATATAACATGGAAAGATGAGAGGTCATTCACTATGGTAGGAAAAACACGAGTGCAGTGTACTTCTTAAACAGTAAGAGGTTGGAATATATAAATGTACAAAGGAACCTAGGTGTCCTTCTCGATAAGTCATTGAAGGCTAACATGTGGGTACAGCAAGTTATTAGGAAGGCTAACAAAATGCTAGCCTTTATCACAACAGGGTTTGAGTACAGGAATTGTGAAGTCTTCCTTCATTTGTATAGGATCTTGGTTAGATGGTGAGTATTGTGCGTAGTCTTGGTCTCCTTATCTCAGGAATTATTGCCATAGAGACACAATTTAAAAATAAGGAGGTCACAGTTTTGAGATAAGGAGACTTTTGTTAATCAGAGAGCTGTGAACTTCTGGACTTCTCTACAACAAAGTGCTACAAAAGGTCAGTATTTGAGTAGGTTTAAGGTAGAGAATGTTAGGTTTATGATTAGCCACGGTACACATGATTATTGGGGG
>NC_063357.1:43163405-43196034 GCF_021869965.1 Rhincodon typus | reverse complement strand
GGGTTAATGGCCTAGTGGTATTATTGCCAGACTATTAATCCAGAGACCCTGGTCATAATCTGGACACCTGGGTTTGAATCTTGCCATGGCAGATGGTGGAATTTGAGTTCAATAAATATCTGGAACTAGGAGTCTAATGATGACTATGAATTCATTGTTGATTTGCAGAAAAAAGCCCATCTGGTTCACTAATGTTCTTTAGGGAAAGAAACTGCGTTCTTTACCTAGTCTGGCCTACAATGTGACTCCAGACCTACAACAATGTTCGAGTTTGATTTATTGTTGTCACACGTACTGAGATACAGTGAAAAGTGTTTTGCATGCTACACAGGCAGATCGTACCATATGAAGTGCATCAGGTGAATGAGGGATGACCTTATAGAAGTTAATAAAATCGAGGGGCATGGATAGGGTGAGGAGCCAAGTTCTCTTCCCTAGGTTAGGGGAGTCCAAAGCTAAAGGGCATAGGTTTACAGTGAGAGGGGAAAGATTCAAAAGGGATCCAAGGGGCAACTTTTTCATGCAGAGGGTGTTGCATGTAGGAATGAGCTGCCAGAGGTAGTGGTGGAGGCAAGGATAATTACAACACTTAAAAAGCATCTGGGGGGTAGATGAATAGGAGGGTTTAGAAGAATATGGGCCAAATGCTGGCAAATGGGACTAGATTAATTTAGGATATCTGGTCGGCATGGACAAGTTATCCGAAGGGTCTGTTTCCATGCTGTACATCTCTATGACTGGGCTGTGTTCACAAATCTCTGTAGTTTCTTGCAGTCTTGGGAACAGCAGTTGCCATACCATGCTGTGATACATCCAGATAGGTTGCTTTCTATAGTGCATCTATAAAAATTGGTAAGAGTCTTTGTCAACATGCTAAATTTCCTTGGCCTCCTGAAGAAGTAGAGGAGTTCTTGTGGTTTCATGACCATCGTGTTGACATGAATGGACCAGGACAGATTGTTGGTGATCATCACTCCCATGAACTTGATGCTTTTGACCATCTCCACCTCAGCACCGCTGATGCGGACAGGGACATGCCCTCGACTTCATTTCCTGAAGTCAATGACCAGCTCCTTCGTTTTACTGATGTTCATGGAGAGATTGTCGTCTTTACACCAGGCCACTAAGCACTCAATCTCTTTCTTGTATTCCGTCTTGTCGCTGTTTGAAATCTGACCTACAATAGTGGTGTTGTCAGTAACCTTGTAAATGGAGTTGGGGCAGAATTTGGCCACACAGTCATGAGTGCAAAAGGAGTATAGTAGGGAGCTGTAACATTTAACTGCCTTCTGGGCAATTATGGGTGGGTAATAAATGATGACCTAGCCAGTGGTGCCCACATCCCGTGAATGAATAAAACAATACAAAAGGTAAAGGTTATATTGAATGATAGGGCACACTCAACAGACCGAATGGCCTACTCCTGTTCCTACATTCTTATGACTGAAGCATGGTGCGCTGTATAGCTGCCTTTTGAGCTGCATAATCTCTTCAAAAACAGCAACAATTGGATTAAAAAAAAGCAGATCAGTGAGGTACATTTTTACACAACTCCTTATTTACTTAGGACTATTGACAGAACTTCAAGGGCTCTCAAGATGCCAGCTCAGTGACAGCCAGGACAGCACTTGGCACCATATTGCCTTTATAATTTGGAATAGGGAGAATGGAGCCACAAAGACTACAGGTTAGAATCATAAAATAGAATCCCTACAGTGTGGAAAGAGGCCATTCAGCCCATCGGGACTGCACCAACCCTCCAAAGAGCTTCCCACCCAAATCCAGCCTTTCATCCGATTCCCGTAACCCTGCATTTTGCATGGCAAATCCACCAAGCCCACACATATCTAGACACTGTTAGCAATTTATCATGGCCATCCAATCTAACTTGCATATCTTTGGACTGTGGAAGAAAACCAGAACACCCAGAGGAAACCAATGCAGACACAGGGAGAATGTGCAAACTCCACACAGCCAGTCGCCCAAGGCTGGGATTGCACCCAGGTCCCTGGCCCTGTGAGGCAGCAGCCCTAACCACTGATCTACCGTTAAGCAACAGGAGGAAAACTGCACTTCACTTTCAGAGTTGGGAGAAATGGAATACCACAAGTAGACTATTAGAAACAGAAGCATAGAAAATACAAACAGCAGCAGCACATTCAGCCATTGGAGCCTGCTCTGCTAATCAATATGATCATGGCTGAATATCCTGTACCCAGTATCCTGTTCCCACTTTTGCCCCAATACCCTTTGATCCATTTAGCCCCAAGAATTATACTGAACTCCCTCTTGAAAACATTAATGTTTTGGCCTCAAACACTTCCTATGGCAAAGAATTCCACAGGGTCACCACTCTCTGGGTGAAGAAATTTCTCCTCATCCCAGTCCTAAATGGTCTATCCAGTATCCTTGGACTATAATCCCTGGTTGTAGATTTCGGTCTTCAGGAACATCCTTCCTGCACTTACCCTGTCTAATCCTGTCTCAATTTTAGGAGATCACCCCATATTCTTCAAAACACCAGCGAATACAGTCTTAACTGATCCATTCCTTCTTTATACGTCAGTCCTGCCATCCCAGGAATCAGCGTGGTAAACCTTTGTTGCATTCCCTCCTTGGCTGAAATATCATCAGACAAGGAGATCAAAACTACACACAATATTCCATGTACAGTCTCACTAAGGCCCTGTACAACTGCAGCAAGATATTCCTGCTCCTGTACTCGAATCCTCTCACAACAAAGGTCAACATTCCATTTGCCTTCTTCATCACCTGCTGCATGTGCATGCTTACTTTTAGTGACTGTGGTACAGGGACACCCAGGTCTCATTTCACCTTCCCCTCTCCCAATCTATTGCTATTCACACAATAATTTGCCTTCCTGTTTTTGCTGCCAAAGTGGATAACCTCAGATCATACTTCGCCTGCCATGCAATTGCCCACTCATTCAACTTGTCCAAATCATAGTGAAATCATAGCAAAACATCCTCCTCACAGTACACTTTCCACCTAGTCTTGTGTTGTCTGCAAACTTGGAGATATTACATTTAGTTCCCTCATCTAAATCCAGAGTCTAGAGACTCTTGAAAGATGACGACCATTGAGGAATCATCCTAGTGAGGAGCCAGTAAGCTATCAATAGCTGGAGTTGTGTCTAGCAGCTGACCAAAAGGAGGTGAGGGGTCACTCTTCCTCCGTCAAAGTTATACACATGAGCAGAGCAGATTCCCTGCCAATTGTCACAGCAGAACTTTTAGACACAGGCACCTACAACAAATAAAATGAAGGCTTCCTATAATTGCTTGACGTAGCAGTAAGGTAAATCCTCAATTCCTTAGACAACACATATTGGGCCAGGAGGCAAAGCTGCACCATGCCACTATTACCCTGCTTCAAGCCCTCATTGATAGAATAATACAGCACAGAAACGGACCCTTTGGTCCAACCAGTCCATGCCGACCATAATCCCAAATTAACTAGTCTCACCTGTCGGTGCTTGACCCACATCCCTCCAAATATTTCTTATTCATGTACTTAAACATTCATGTCTTTTAAACATTATAACTCTACCTGCATCTACCACTTCCTCTGGAAGTTCATTCCACACATGAACCACTCTCACATTAAAAATACGATGATGTGGTTATTTGGGTTTTAGTTCCTGAAATGAATTTACAGGCTTGTCTTTGAGCTGCTAAGCTCCTTAGAGCCTCAAACAGTCACAAAAGTGATCTCCCTTGACTGAAGCACATGATCAAATAGCCGTAGTTCCAAGAGACTGAAGTTGAAAGTATATAGGATAGATTCAAGAGCTGAAATGAACAATCTATAACGTATACTTGCAGCCTGGCATTCCTGCAAAACCAATTTTTCCCAGAACAAAGTAGTTCAATCCCATGTACCACTTTCACAATTATCATAAACAGGTCATTGGACTGATTCTTCTGATTTACATATTCATTCACCTCCACAGTGTCTGGTGGAATGAAGTTCTCTCCCTGAAGAACAGACGAGTGTAGGCTATGCTTCCCCTGAAGACTCTCATTTTCCTTCTGCAGTCTCATCAGTTCCTCAGATACTTGTTCCCGTGAGCGTATCAGCACCGCCTTTAGGAAAGACAACAAAACCGACAGAATAAACTATCGAACATCAGCTTCAAGTGCGTAAAACCCCAAGTCATTGACTTTTAAACAGAACCAATGGTCTGGAAAAGAATATCATATGAACACACATGTACTATAAACCTAAGAATGAGGCGGCTTAGAGCTTTTGGACCCTCGAGCCTGCTCCACTATTTGATAAGATCATGGCTGATTCAATTGTGACCTCAACTTTCCCATCTAACCACCTATAACCATTGTGTCTAGTCAAATCAAAATTCCAGCTTAGCATTAAAATATTCAACGACCCAGCCACGACTGCTCTATGGAGAAGAGAATTCCACAGAATAACAATCCTTTGAAGGGTTCCTCATCTCTGCCTTAAATGGGAAACCCCTTATTTTTAAAAAGTGTCCCTAATTGTGAACTCTTCCACAAGGGGGACACAAGACATCACCAGGTCAAGTTTCCTCAGCATCTTATAAAATCACTTCTCATTTTTCTAAATGCCAATGGATATCAAGTCCAGACTGTCCAATCTTCCCTCATAACATAACTTCTTTATGCCAGAAATCAAGTCAAGTGTACCTTTTCTGAACTGCTTCTAATGCAATTCTCTCCTTTCTTAAATTAGGAGTCCAAATCTGTAGCACTCAGATATGGTCTTATCAACACTCTATACCACTGTAGCAAATTTCCCTGTTTTTATATTCCATTATCCTTGCAATAAACACCAACATTCTACTAGCCTTCCCGATCATCTGCTATACCTTCACACCAATGTTTTGAGATTCCATGTACCAGGATACCCAGATCCCTATGAGTCTCAAGAGTTCTGCAAACTCACTCCATTTAAATATTATGTAGCTTTTCTATTCTTCTCACCAAAGCAGACAAATTCACATTTTCCTACAGTATCTCCATCAGCCAAATGTTCACTCACTCACTTAACCTATCTATATCCCTATTCAGAATCCAAATGCCCACTTCACAAACTCATCTCCTAGTTGTCTCTGAACCATCAGCGCATTTAGCAACTATTCATTTGGTTACTGAGTATTAGCGTTCACAACAACAGCTTTGATGGGATCCAGAGCAGTGGCAACATAGTTACACAGTTGGCCAGCCTGTAAAGCCTACAGCGAGACTCTTGCCTCCGTGTGGATTGGAACTCTGGCGGCGGCACAGCCTGGGCTAGTACAGCCTAGAGCAGGGACTCTTGCTTCTGCATGGTGTGGGCTGGTGTAGCCCAGTTGGGACTGTAACAGCAGAGAAGGAAAAGTGGACTTTCTTTAAGTTATCTTTCTTTATTTTTTAATTTTATTTTTAAGTTAACGTGAATAGAACCAATGTGTGGCGATGGTATACACTGTATTTAATATTGAATACACGTGGCAATAAATTATTCAAATGAAACAAAAACACTTTTTCAGACCACTGCGTAGTATTGAATTGGCTTGCTTTGAAATGACTATTTGATGATATGGCTATGATACAAACATATGGTTTCAGTTAAGTTGTGCCCTTTCACATCCATGATCTATAGAACAGACATACTTTTTCAGCTAATTGGCAGAACTATAAACTCTACTAAAGTATTACTCAACCTATAGGGTTGCCCAGTGAAACAACCATTAACCCCCAGTTGCGTAATTCACTAATCTATTAAAGCAGGCACAACCAAAATATATGACTCTGCCTCCTGGACTGGTACAACATACCATTTGTTCCTGGGTGCTTCGCTTGGCTTGGGAAAACAACTGCTGAATGCTGGTAAGTAAGGCGTCAGCATCTTGTGCGCGCTGGACCAGCCGAGTGACCTGGGAGAATAAAATGCATGGGATGAGACGTGTTGCAGCAACGAATAGACTCCAACAAAATAGACCATTATTACTGCATTTCCATCAGTTCCACCTGCGCTTCTATAAAGAAAGACAATTGAATCTTGCACAAAACACCCAGAGACTGGGGCCTGGTTTCCTGATCTCGTCCAAGACGTAGCACCCCTGGCGTTCTGGTATTCCCTCAGCACACTGTTGGCTTGGACAGTGGGCTTTAGGAATGGAATTTCAACTCTCAGTCTTCTTGCTTGGAGACACGCACACTACTCACTGAGTCATTAAAAGAGTACTGAAGTGCTGGAGGCAGCATTGCTTGGATTAGAATCACAAAATTGTTACAGTGCAGGCAGAACTGATCGCCCATTTTGTCTGGCAGGTTCTCTGGATGAGCAATTTACTTTGTGACATAGCTTCTCCCTGTACCTGAACATTCTTCGTTTTGGTAACAGTCTAATTATTTTCTTAATGGTTTGGTTGAACCAGCCTCCACTATGCTTTTTGGTAATGCATTGCGTGAGAAAAACTCTCCTTGTGTTGTGATAAAAGGTATGTGATTTACGTATATTATTATCATTTATTTTTAAGAGTTTGGATTTTAAACTAGTAGCAAAAAAGTGTTGATCTGTTTGCGTGAAGAGTTTTTAAAATTAAATAGGTCAGTCCTTTCGGAACTATGATTTAAAACCAGTTTCTGCCCCCTGCAACGTTAGTGAAAGTTTGTTTACATTATGGGGGTTTATGACCGAAGACAGAAAACACTGAAGGACATTAGCTTGGCTTTTGAGTTTAGCCACTCACCATCCTGACTTGGAAATATATCACTTTTCTTTCACTGTCACTGGGTCAAAATCCTGGAATTCCCTCCCCAAGGGCATTGCGGGTCAACCTACATCATGCAGACTGCAGTGGTTCAAGCAGGCAGCTCAGTATCACCTTCTCAAGGGTGACTCGGGACAAGCAATAAATGCTGACCAACTAGCAATGCCCACGTCCCACAAATGAATAAAAAAAAAAGAGTAATCTAGGATTAATTTTGGTTTAGGTTGGGAAGGTGAGGGGACCTGACTGAAGTCAGATGCAAGAATAATCTCTTAGACAAAGCAGATTGTTCAAAGAAGTTAGGGAAATAAGTTCTAAGCGTAAGGGCTTCAGTTCAGATCAATGTGTTTAGTTAGAAATCTGCACTGGTTATTCAAAACTAAGGAAGTCCAAGATCTCAGTTAGGTGAACGTTCTAAGGGAAAGGCTTTATAGCTCACAGGCCATGAACTGAGGGAAAAGTAGTTGTAGACTGGGCAGGGATTGAAACTTTCTTCAGATTTTGAATAACTGTAAAGTGATGGTGTTGGGTAGTAGACGGGATTTTGTTTTGCAGGATGTTTTGAAATGTTAAAAACTGTTATGTTTACATAACATGGTTTGGTCTTTTTTTAAAACTTTTTTATGTAATACACTACTGTATTATCTAAGGTTTTGGAGTAGATCTGTAGCTCGGGTTGTCGGTGTTGAGGTTGGTTGGCTCGCTGAGCTGGTTTGTTGTTCCGCAGACGTTTCGTTACCGTGCTTGGTAACATCCTCCGTGCAGCCTCTGATGAAGAGTCGGTGTGTTTTCCCGCCTGGTTTTTAAACTCTGGGGTCCGTTGCGATGGATTGCCTCACTTCCAGATCTCCTCTGTAGTGGAATGTATGTGGGGTTGAGTTCAGTGTGTTTATTAATAGCATGCTTCGTGGAGTGCCATGCTTCCAGGAATTCTTGTGCTTGTCTCTGCCTAGCCTGTCCCAGTCGAAGTGGTGGTCCTCCTTGTCCATGTGGATTGAGAGGAGTGAGTATTGGTCGTGTCTTTTTGTAGCCAGTTGGTGTTCATGTACTCTTGTTGTTAGTTTCCTTCCTGTTTGTCCGACGTAGTGTTTCTCGCAGTCTCTGCAGGGGATCTTGTAGATGACATTGGTCCTGTCCATGGTGGGGAGTGGGTCTTTAGTTCGGGTGAGCACTTGTTGTACGACAAATCTTACGACAAGTGCTCACCCAAACTAAAGACCCACTCCCCACCATGGACAGGACCAATGTCATCTACAAGATCCCCTGCAGAGACTGCGAGAAACACTACGTCGGACAAACAGGAGGGAAACTAACAACAAGAGTACATGAACACCAAATGGCTACAAAAAGACACGACCAATACTCACTCATCTCAATCCACATGGACAAGGAGGACCACCACTTCGACTGGGACAACACCAAGATCCTGGGACAGGCTAGGCAGAGACAAGCACGAGAATTCCTGGAAGCATGGCACTCCACGAAGCATGTTATTAATAAACACATTGAACTCAACCCCACATACATTCCACTACAGAGGAGATCCGGAAGTGAGGCAATCCATCGCAACGGACCCCAGAGTTTAAAAACCAGGCGGGAAAACACACCAACGCTTCATCAGAGGCTGCACGGAGGGTGTTACCAAGCACGGTAACAAAACGTCTGCAGAACAACAAACCAGCTCGGCAAGCCAACCAACCTCAACAACTACTATATTATTCTTAAAACCAAATCTGTAGTTCTGTGTGTTTATTTTTCCGTAAAAGCCTACCACGTTAAATTAATGATCTATCAGCTTTCATTCAGGGATCTGATCTGTACGGTAATAACATCTGCTGAGATCATAACAGTGCTGCTTTTGCTTCTTTTACCATTACTTTAAATCTGTGTCGTCTCATTTCTGAGTAGGCATCTTCGTAACTGAAAAGTTCCTCATCCCTGGAACCGTTTTCATGAAACTTTTATGGACTCTCTCATCTTTCCTGAAGTATGGTGCCCCGAATTGGATGCACCATTCCAGTTGAGGCCAAACCAGTGTTTTATACAAGTTCAACATAAAATCCTTGCTCTATTAATAAAGCCTTGGATACTGTCTGCTTTATTAGTCAGAGTCTCAACCTGCCCTGACACCTTCAATGACTTATGCACATATAACACCTAGATCTTTCTGCACTCACATTAGAGCTGTACCCTTTATTATGTAAATGCTTTTCCATGTTCTTCCTACCAAAAGGAATCATGTCACAGTTCTCCACACTAGACGTCATTTGCCATCTGTCCATGCATTCAACCCACTTGTCTACAAAAAATATGTAGTGTTTTGACAAGGCAATAGTGAAACTTGCAAAAACATGTTTCTGCATCAAAAGCACTGTTTTGCTTTGGGTAGCTGATGCAGTCTTTTAGGGTTTAAATAATGTAGTCCACCAGAGTGTGTTGGAATAACATTTGAAAGTCATTGATCTAGGATAAGAATGGAAAGTGGTGCTGGATATTATTGCTGAGGCGCAGATTATACCAGTTGATTTAATTTATTTTTAACCAAATAGGTATTAGTAAGGGTCCACCGATGGCTAAGTGAACTTACTGAGCGGTCAAAAGGACAATTTTACATTTTTTTGTTTCTGTCAAACATCCAAGCACACCAGTATTTTCCGGCCAGTGACAATCTTTTAAAGTGTAGACGTTGTTGCAATATAGGAAGTGGGGCTGCTGATATTTACGTAGGAAGGTCCCACAAACTGCACTGAGATAGAACATCACTTCAACTTTCTTGCTGAAGTAAAAGCGAAATACTACAGATACTGGAAATTTGATTCTGTCCACAAATATTGCTTGTTCTGCTGAATATTTCCAGCGATTTATACTTTTTTTGGTCATTTTGGTTGAGACAAATATTGACCATTTTCTTTGGGCAGGGTCATGGAATCTCTCATCTTCTGGATCCATCTAACAGAACAAGTGGGGCCTTCATTCATTTATTTATTTATTTGAAAGACAGCTCCAGTAGAACTTGCTCTCAGTATTACCTGAAGTGCCAGCCTGGCTTATAGAAAGTACCTAGATTGGCATGGGTGAAATAGGCGTGTATGTTAACATACAAGTTAGGTTAACCTTAACAGTTAAAACATTGCTAACCTAGCAATGACATATATTTAAGGAGCTATTTGATAACATGCAATCTCGACTAGTTTCATAGATAAAGAAAGATTCTACAAGAAGGGCAAACTGTCACTGAGGAAGTTAAAGATGGCATCAAATTAAAAGATTGGTGTTGGGCTAGAAGGTTGGGAAAACTTTAGAAACCGGCAATCAAAAACTACAAAATATTACCTAATTTCTCAGCTTATTGTGACAATAAATTTAGAGAAATTTTAAGACATTCACTAGGAGTAGTACAGAGATAACTATTTTGATGGCCTGTCATTATTACTTGGATTCCTATATTTACTGTAGGTTTGATATTGCTGCATTCATATTAACTTACTGGGTTTGGAGGGGAAGGAGCCTAGTAGAGGAAACAATGTTGTCAAATATTGCATACTAAATTTGAAAATTTAATGGGTGCTTTTATTTTACCATGGACCACACTATATAGCTCCACAACGAACATTAGCAATTTTCCTTTGCTGCCACTTGTCGATTTCACTGGATCAGTTCAATACATGTAAAAGTGATGATTCAATGACCTAAAATAGCTAGACAGTATTCAAATATGCTGCTCAATGCTGCAAGAACCTGATTCAAAATAAACACCTACTATATAAAGCTTTATCAGCAAGTCACTGTATCTAATTACAAGTATTAGTAATGCTATGTCTGCTCCTGGTACCTGGCTACTAGTGTCATCGGAGCTCTGTTTGGCATAATCTTCCAGCTCCTGTTTCTCCTTCATTGTTCTCTCAAGCTGTTCATTTGCCTGTCGTAGCATCACCTGTAGCTTCTTCACCTGCAGTTAAGCAGATAGACACATCATCAGAAAGAGTTCACTGTATAAAATCATGTTTGGTACAATACAAAATGATTTCAATTATGCTTATATTCAATACACTGAGAGGAACAGGGGAGGTCACTGAAAATAGTTAAGGCTCTGTGCAAGATGTGGAAAGAATGAGAGCATATGCGAAGGGAGAGAGTGCGCAAGAAACAATCAGAACTGTAAAGTGACTGATAGAGAATGATTGATCGAAAGTGAGAATCTGTCCTCAACAAGTGATGACTGGCTTATGTGACCAGCAATTTTTGTTTCACGTGAATACGAAGCTTTGCCAAGAGTTTTTTAAAAAAAAAAACTTGACTTTATAAATATTATGAATGCATTAAGCGGTTGTCTGGTAATACTTTGGCCACAAACTACATTCAGATCATATAATTTATAGTAGTAATTTGTGCCCTTCTCTCACATAGGAATTTTAATCACATTTCTGTCATGATTACCTGTATAACATCTCCATACGTTTTTTCTCACACTTTGTCCCTGTATTTACTATCGAGTTGGTTCATAACCAGGTAAAGCAACAGAGAAAACCTCAACATTCAACTTTTAATATGCAAACCCGAGGGTTTAATTGGTTATATTTCCACAATGGAACACTTTACTGTCGAGAAGCAACAAACAGCAGGATGCTGTAAATAGTAGAATTTGTTGAAATCTACTGCAAACCTATAGCTTTCTAGGCACAGTTCGTTTGCTGCAAAATGTGGGGTATCCGGCTTTTTTTCATGAAAAGTTAATGATCTAAAAATCTCTGTGGTTTATAAATGTAGAAATTTGTTGAAAATAAATTCCACTTTTGTACAAATAAACCACACATCATCGCATTCTTGTATCAAAATTAACCAGCCTTCCCTGTCTGGTTCTGTTCTAGAGCCTCATGGCTGGAATTTCCATCCTACTTCCCACAGTTATCTAGGATGCATGGAAAACTGCCAACACTATTCATTTCACTTTTCCATTACATATTTTTATCCTACCCAATAATCCTCCATCATTATTGCTTTGTTGGCAGAATCCTCTTTAAAGTCTCCATTATTTATTTCTTTGCTTCTCTTAACAGCCTAGGAAACATTTCATGTAAGTTCAGCAATTATCTACTTTCATAGATGCTAACCCTTAACATTTCATCTCTCATTGTATTTATTCCATTCATTATTTCACAGCCCTCAGCTTCTGGAACAATGCTGTTTTTCAATACCACTTATTTGAAGGCAAGGATAAAGTTTTCATTAGGAACCATGCCCACATGTTCCACGTTCACCCACAAAGTTATACTTTTGGTCTCTAATATCCTCGACATGGCCATCTTTAGTTATCATCTGACACTTTGTGCATTTATAAATTAGCTTTGGCTTATCCTTGATTCACTTTGCTAATATTTTTTCAATGCCCGCACTTTGGTTTGCTAATTCACTTTTCTTTTTCACCTTACACTTTCTAGGCTCCTCCCTTTCTTTTTGCATGTTTAACTCTTGATATCTAACGAACTTCCTTTGCTTGCCTTGTCCAACCCTGTACACACTTTGACATCTTCACCAACTAATTTAGGTGTTGCCAATGAAACTGCATATATACAATTCTTTCATTACACTCCCCACTTGCCTGGATGGGTACAGCTTCAACAGCACAAACTTGACACCATCAGGAAAAACATCTCGTTTCATTGGCATCCTATCCATCTCCATTGATAAATAGCGGCAACAGTGTATAGGTCGACAACTACAACTCAAAAAAACCATATTTCAACAGCATCTCCAAAACCTGTGACCTCTACCATCTAGAAGGTCAATGTTAACAACTATATGGGAATACGTCTACCTGCCAGTTCCCCTCCAAGTGACCCATCAGCCTGGCTTGGAACTATATTGTCATTCCTTCATTGTTGCTCTGTCAAAATCCTGGAATTCTCTCCCCAGCAGCACTGAGAGTCTCCCTACACCCCAAGGACTTCAGCAGTTCATGAAGACTCACCACCATCTTCTCCAAGATAATTAGGGATGGGTGATGATGCTGGTCCAGTCAGCAATGCCCAGATTCCATGAACAAATTCAAAAGAAATCCAAGTAAATTTATTAACATAGTGACAAGGTCAGGGCCTAGAAGAGGTCCTTGGGGATCACCAAGTGCTACATCAATATCCAGGATTGTTGCCTCCAGCTGGGCTTAGCTGTTCTGAAGAAAAATCAGATCAAATTCGTAATGCTATCTCTTTTTCTCTCTCTGCAGATGCTGCCTGACTTGATGAATTTCTCCAGCCTTTTATGTTTTTGTCTCAGATTTCCAGCATCTGCAGCATTTTGCTTTTATTATTCTTAGTGCCAGTGTTTGGCTTTTCTACACGTGACAGGCATGGTTTTGTTAGAAAAATCAAAGGAATTACAGAAAATGGCCAACTCAATAACTGAAGCGCCAATCACACAATCTAATTTCAGACCCAGATCATGCTACAGGAAATTCCTTTGAGGAAACACTTTACATGTAGCTTTTAGGAGTACAATTAGGTATTTTAAACTAAACTATTCCCTTCTCATGTGTTTTGGAAGCAACATACACCATTCGTGAAGTACATTTCCAGACTGGAAGAAAAACTTTACTTCAACCAATTGGTCACTTTCTCCTACTTGTTTGTTTGGAATTTTTGGGGGGGTTGGGGGTAATTTAAGATCTAATCACTCAGCTTTTTGTTAGCCATTGGTTCAATAGATAGTGTGATAACTGATAGGTCAGATGCCTTTGGCACGTGAATTTAATTACGTTGTACATTAAGCAGTTATCGCACAGTTTGCACCTAAAAATATACTGCTGTACTATCACCCATAGAACACCCTTTGCTAGGTACCTTTAAGGCTGCAGGTATTGCCACTCTCAGGAGGCACATCCTAAGCCCATGAAATACACAACTGTCTGGATTTTGCTGTCAGCAGTAGAGTGATAACTCACACCCCTGACCTCAAACAAAGCTGCCCACAAAGACAGAGTGGTCTCTGTGGCAGAAATTTCCCCGTTATCCAGAAGTTAAATCTGTTAAAGTTAAATACTCCATCTATATTTATAATGAATTATCTGTGTAAAGAAACAACGAAGACAGGAGGAGAAACTTTGACGCACTGAATGGTTACGATCTGGAATGTACTGAGTGTGCAGAGGCAGCAGGTTCAATCAAAGCATTCAACAGGGAATTGGATTATTATCTGAAAAGGAAGAACGTGCAGCGACTGACTGGGAAATGGCCTTGATGTACTGCTGACTCTAAGCCAGCAATGACTCAACAGAGCAAATACCTTCCTTCTGTGCTGCAACAACCCTGAGACCCTATACCCTTGTACAGTGCCACTTAAAGTGACTGAACAATGACACGCTTGCATGTGCAACTTCCACTGTAAATTTAGATAAAAGAAGTTGCAATGTAAAGAATTACATTAAAGGCACAGAGTTTAGATTTTTAATAGCTCAAATTGTTGAACTCATTACAGCACCTATCATTATCAGTGTGGAAGAAGAACCAGCACTTTGTAGCATGGAATAAATACGCTACATGTTGCAAATCACCAAGGCTAGTTATTAGCACAGTTCTTCTATTAGCTCCCCAAAAACAGATGCTCATCACTAACCTGCCTACAAGGATATTGCTACATTTGCACTGTAAATATGAATGAATCGCATTACAGCTATTTCACACATTGCTCCTGCAGGGCTAGTATGGGCACAATGGACAAGTGGCTGCCTCTGTACTGTCATTGCAGCCTGTAATGACACAATTAATAATGTGAACATGAAATTCAGCTTTTGATGCCCCAAAAGAGAACTAAAACTGTGGATTTTCACTCCAGCATGCAATAAACTATTCCTGGAGGCCACCATTCCATTTCCTAACCACTGAACCCTTCTCTCTCCCTGTTAATTGCCTGGTGTCAGAGTTAACTGAGATGAGATAATGACCACAAACTTGAACTAGGACAGTATATTTCCATCTCTGTAAACATGATCCAACTCAAACCATCTGCTGAAGCCCCTGTCATACTTGTGTTACTTCCAGACTTCCCTTTTTTTAATTCATTCTGGAGACGTGGGCATTGCTGGCTGGTCCAGCATTTATTGTCCGTCCCTAATTACCCTTGAGAAGGTGATGGTGAGCTGCCTTCTCGAATCACTGCCATCGATGTGCTGTAGGTTGACCCAGAATTCCATTAGCAAGGGGATTCTACTCTAAAGCACTCCTATTTAATTTCGACACTCTACCCTCCATTAACTGCCAAAATACTACCTGTGTCCTATCGTGCAGCAAATCAAAGTTATTCATCACCTCTGGGCTGAATGACCTACACTGGTTCCTGATTAAGCAACCCCTCAACTTTAAACTTCTCATTTTTGTGCCCGAATAAATTCACAGCCTCACCATTCCCTATCTCCAAGCTGTGACTTCCCTGCAACCCTCTGAGGTATCTGTACTCCTCCAACTCCAACTCTTTGGCATTTCTGATGTTAATCACCATGAGCAGCCATGCCTTCAGCAATCAGACCCCTCGCATTTCCTCCATTAGCCTCTAGTTCTGCTTTAAGACAGGTTGTAAAACTTACCTCTGAGCAAAGGTTTAGTCATCTACACTCATTTAGCTTACGCAGCTTGATGCCATAGTTTATTTGAAAATGCTCTGTGAAACTTAAGATGTTTTATTACATTGAATGTGTTGCTGTGAAATG
Source organism: Rhincodon typus (assembly GCF_021869965.1). Classification (NCBI taxonomy): domain Eukaryota; kingdom Metazoa; phylum Chordata; class Chondrichthyes; order Orectolobiformes; family Rhincodontidae; genus Rhincodon; species Rhincodon typus. Next base: position 43,180,576 of record NC_063357.1, on the reverse strand, counting down.
TAAGCCATTAATGATGCAGTGAGGCAATTTCAAATTTAATTTTTTTGCTTCTCCTTTCTCTCAATCAGATCTTTCACCTGTCAATTTCTCTTACTGTATGTAATTTAACTGTAACTAACCCCATTTTTTTCGCCGTCATTCCCAAAGTTTCCTTCAATGTTCATGAAGTCTCAAGTGCCACATGGACCTCATTGCACTATTATCAGCTTATGTTTCTGATGATTGATAGAACAATAATGTAATCTGAAGAAAACCGAAAGAACTGTGGATGCTGTAAATCAGGAACAAAAACAGAAGTTGCTGGAAAAGCTCAGCAGGTCTGGCAACATCTGTGAAGAAAAAAAATCAGAGTTAACGGGTTCTGAGTAAGGGTCACCAGACCCGAAACATTAACGTTGGATTTTTTCTTCACAGATGCTGCCAAACCTGCTGAGCTTTTCCAGCAACTTCTGTTTTTGTTTCTGTCAATGTAATCTGAAGAGTGTGTGATTAAAAAAATCGAATCCATGGCTCTAACTGTAAGATGACCCACTCCAGCAACTTCTGGGCCATCTGACAATTCATACTGATATTCTCCAAACTAACTAATGAAAAGCAAGAGTTATCACAGATGTTAAACTTGCTTTCTTCCTTTAAAGGGGATAAAAAAAAGCAGGGGATAAAAAAAGAGCAAGTGGCATGATTAAAACTTTCCATTGATGCAATTCTTGTTGTATCAGCTAATTAACCTTGATTGTTCTATTGTAGCACCTCCAAATTGTAGGGAGGAATCAATAAATTGTTGCACATATACACCACTCGCTTTGTTATCTCAAACATGTGATATTATTTTACAGCAGTTGTCATTAAATATGTATCATTTATTTTTAATGGCAGCATGAGTGGAGAATCAGCGAATGGCAGCCACTACTCAGTTAAGACAAAAATTTGCTTATGAACCTTTTTTGTACAATTGAGTGTTTTTTCCCCTGCTTTGTTTTCACTAAATAAAAAAGTGCTTTGTTATGTTTCAAGGTCAGTGTGTCATTATATCTTCAAGTGACATGACCATGATATCAACACTGTGTCATAGCATGTGACCTGACAGGATAAAGGTATCATATCCATGTTACCTCAGATCATTTGAAGCATGACACTATACTAGGAGGTTGCTCTTCTGTTGTAAACTAATATCTTACTATGAGCCCAGACACTTCTGAGCCTAAGGAATGTAGCTACTTGTACTCAATAGTCAGTTGTAATAAATGTCAATTGGATTCTTCAATACTACATTATTCACACAGTTTGTGTTGTGGGAGTTAATATAAACCTTGCCACATTAGGTAAAATTCCCAGTTGAAAGCAAACTCTCACAAAAACATTTATGCTTGTGTCAAAGGAATTATTGTTAATTAGTACCAGATAAACTTGTTTTTACCAACTCAAGCACTGGCAATTTTCACCTTCTTAACTAAGTGGTGCGGCTGAGGCCATTACACTCTTAACTGTTTCGCTCATTTGCACATGGGACATTTCCTTATTGACAATTTGCATTATAGCAAAATATGTCTGTGCTTCTTCACAAGAACATTATCAAACAACATTTGACATTAAACCAAATGAGGAGCTAAGCAGGACAAGGCCAAAGATTTTAGTAGTATCTTACAGGAGGAGAAGCCAAGAGGTTTACAGAGGGAATTCTAGAGCTTAGGGCATAGGCAGTGGGTGAAGGAAGTGAAAGTGCACAAGGAGCTGAAATTAGAGCAATTCAGAGTCCTCAGAGTTACAGGGATTGGATGGGGTTCCAGACATAGGGAGGAGCAATATCGTGGACTTACTTGATAATCAGTATGAGAATTTTAAAATGAAGGTGTTGCGGGAGAGCTAATGTAGGTCAGTAACCAGAGGGATTATGGGTGATGGGACATGGTATGTGTTTGGACAAGTTTAGGTATATGGAGAGGGAGATAAGACGGTGGTCAGGAGAATAATGGATTTGCTCAGAGTGAAAGTAACCAAAGCAATGATGAAGGTTTGTTCTTAATATAGTGACTTAATATAAATCAGATCTCCAAAATTATGTTGGGGTGGCATGGCACACATGTCAAAAGGCTGATTCCTAATCATGACGTTTGGTAAAGAGAGGTTTGAGCATTTCCACGTAAACAGTGTGGTAAAAAAATCCAATTCAATGTTTGGGCATTACAGTTTCAGTGGAAGAGAGTGGAAATGTAACTGGGATGAAACTCAAGACTTTTTATTTTGGTGTCAACTATGTTGACCTTTCTAAAATTTGTTCATGGAACCCAGCTTCATTGCCCATCCCCAACTGCCCTTGAGAGTTGGTGAGTTGCCTTCATGAACTGCCGGAGTCCTTCAGTTGTAGCAACATTCCACAATGCTTTTAGGGAAGGAATTTCAGGATTTTGACCCAATGCTACTGGAGGAACAGCAATATTAGTTCCAAGTCAGGATGATACTTGCTTATTATTGGATAAATAGCAAGGCATGTGATCGGATAGAACATAATTGCATAGACTTTCTCCAGTAAAAATTTTATTTCTCTTGGATTACTTAAGGTTAAAGGTTTTATGCCATATGATTTGCAAAAGATAAAAGCAACAAATTAGAAAGGAAACAATAATGGTTTCAAAGATTTATCTCAGGAGGACAAAGAAAATTAATCACCACTTCCTTCTAAACTGCAGGTGAAACACTGCTCCTTGTGCCTGGAACAAAGATTCTAATGATTCAGTCAGGAATCAGAACCAAACAATGTCAGTTATACAGTAACTGGACATAATAAATGTTACAATAACACAGCATGAGAGTAGTTCATTTTGCAGAGAATTAATCCCTCACAACAGTCCATCTCACCTGGTCCCGGGTCTCAGCCTCCTGTACTTGGATTCCTTGGAGCTGTTTCTCATAATTTGAACACATATCACAGCGGCGGCCCAACTTGTTTCCAGCATTCTGTACCTGCAAGGAAATAGTACAGTGAAAAGTGGGCAGATGGCAATCAGTACAAACAGCATAAATACAGGCAGAACTGAATCACTCCAGCAAGTGCAAAAATCCTCAGTCCCATTCAGAAAGGTGGATTCACCTTGGAGGAGGAAGTATTTTTAATCCCTTTTTCCATGTGTCCTTATATTATCATTTTCCATATCTCAGGAAACAGATCAACAAGGTGCTAGTCTTTCTATCAAAGCGCTAGGGTCTGCTAATAAGATATCTCCAAAAATGGCACAAGGTAATAATTCTTTGTTGTTCTTATCAATTCCCTCTGCCTTGGGCAGCACTTGGCTACCATCTCTCCAAAGCAGCACGACAGAGATCAATAACTCACTGCATGATTTTGCTGACACTAATCCTGCTTCCTTACCTTGGAGAAGCTCCACCTCTCTGCATTATTAATTGAGAGTTCAGAAAACTCATGCAACACAATTCTTAACCCTTCGAACAGCTTATTTAATTTATACAAAAATGAAATCAAGAGTTATCTTTTAATAGAACCAACACTGACCTCAAGTCAGTTAACTGAGTAGGAATACAAAACAGCAGTTTATTTAAAAAAATTGTCTCCCATCCCGAAAATTTATTTTTGGGAATTAAATGAGGGATAAGAAATAGGTGTGGGGAAGGGTAAGATAAAGCCAAGGTGATTAAACCAATCATCAAGTTGAATCTGCAAACATTTACAATTGCATCTTGTGTAATGATGCAATGGGGAGGCAATGGCCTAGTGATATTAGAGTCATAGAGATATACAGCATGGAAATAGATCCTTCGGTCCAACTCATCCATTCCGACCAGGTATCCTAAATTAATCTGGTCCCAAATGCCAGCATTTGGCCCATATCTCTCTAAACCCTTCCTATTCATAAACTCATCCAGATGCCTTTTAAATGTTGTAATTGTACCAGCCTCCACCACTTCCTCTGACAGCTCATTCCATTCAAGCACCCCCTTCTGCATGAAGAAGTTGCCCCCAGGTCCCTTTTAAATCTTTCCCCTCTCACCTTAAACCTATGTCTTCTAGTTTTGGACTCCCCACCCCACGGAAAAGACCTGTCTACTCATCCTATCCATGCCTCTCACGATTTTATAAACCTTTGTATAAGGTCACCCTTCAACCTCCGATGCTCCAGGAAAAATAGCCCCAGCCTATTCAGTCTCTCCCTGTAGCTCAAACCCTCCAGCCCTGGCAACATCCTTGCAAATCCTTTCAAATTTCACAACATCCTTCCTGTAGCAGGGAGACCAGAACTGCACCCAAAAGTGGACTAACCAATGTCCTGTACAGCCACAACATGACCTCCCAACTCCTATACTTGATGCACTGACCAAATGCCTTCTTCACCATCTTCTCTACCTGGGACTCCACTTTCAAGGAACTATGAACCTGCACTCTATCGCTGGACGTATTGATTCAAAGACCTAGGTAATGTAGCGGAGAACCAGGTTCAAATCCCATGGCAGACAATGGAACTTTAATTCAATAAAGAATCCAAAATTGAGAGTCTAGTGATGACCATGAAACCATTGTCAATTGTTGGAAAAAAAAACCATCTGGTTCACTAATGTGCTTTAGGGAAGCAAATCTGTCATCCTTACCTGGTGCGGCCTACATATGACTCCAGACCCACAGCAGTTGGTTGACTCGGGATGGGCGATAACTATCGGTCTAGCCAGAGACGCCCACATCCCGTGAGTGAATTAAAAAAAAAAAAGATCAGACTTACATCCCAAGCAGCAGAATTAGGCACTTTTCAGGAACACTGATTTTGAAGATGCCATGGACAGAAACAGTGTTAGAAATTGTAACTCAAATACAACACAAGCTGTTTTACTGGAAATTTCAATCATTGTACATAATCACTCGTCATTGGTTGCTGTTTATGTATCAGCTTCATATTGTATGCATAATATATTGCAATCTACATTCAACTTAATTAGTTGCATTAATTCTTGGCACAGTTAGGTCCATTTTCATTTAATCTTCATTTTTTTTTAATATATGACAGAATTCCTTATGATAATACTTGTTATAATTAATAACACCTTCACCATGCTTTCAACAGAAAAACAAAATTCTTATGAACAAAACAACTTCTAAAAAATTGCTAAAAGCAATCGTTATTCTACCTTTATGACCAAATAAACAACATGTGGAACAATGCATAGATACACAAAAATTACTAAGTACATTTCTTTTAACGCAGATGGTAGCTACAGTATTCAAAAATTAGTGGCATCAAAAAAATTCCATCACAACTTTGAAATATTGATGTGAATTAGCTCTTAAAGTCAGAGTCATAGAGATGTACAGCGCAGAAAAAAGACCCTTTGGTCCAACTTGTCCATGCCAACCAGAGATCCTATATAAATCAAGTCCATTTGCCAGCATTTGGCCCATATCCCTCAAAACCCTTCCTGTTCATATGTCTCTTAAAAGCTGTAATCATAACAGCCTCCACCACTTCCTCTGACAGCTCATTCCACACACGCACCACCTACTGCATGAAAAAGTTGATCCTTAGGTCACTTTTATATCTTTCCCCTCTCACCTTAAACCTATGCCCTTAGTTTTACACTCCCCCACCCCAGGGAAAAGACCTTGCTTACTTACCCTATCCATGCTCCTCATGATTTTATAAACCTCTATAAGGTCAGCCCTCAACCTCTGATATTCCAGGGGAAATAGCTCCAGCCTTTTCAGCCGACAACTTAAACCCTCCAACACTGGAAACATTCTCATAAATCTGTTCTGAACCCTTTCAAGTTACACAACAGCCTTCCTGTAGCAGGAAGACCAGAATTGCATGCAATACTCCAAAAGTGGTGGAACCAATGTGCTGTAAAGCTGCAACATGACCTCCCAACTTCTATACTCAATGCACTGACCAATAACGGCAAGCATACCAAACATCATCTTCACTATCCTATCTACCTGCAACTCCACTTCCAAGGAATTATGAACCTGCACTCAAAGGTCTCTTTGTTCAGCAACACTTCCCAGGACCTCACCATTAAGTCAGAATCCCACAATTGTCTCAAAGTCAATAATTTGCCTTTTACAAAAAAAAATTAACTGTTAAGAGGAAATCTGCCTTTTGGTATCTCAAAAGAAACTAGTAAAGCTGGGAAGGAGGTGGGGAAATTGAGGAGTTCTATGGACTTCAGCTTCCTGTTAAGTGACTACCTTCAACTGTGGTGCCAAAGAGGAGATCATTGCTTACATGTTTTGGGACAAGTTGTTTCCATTATGCAAGATAAACACTGCATTATGAATTACATGGCATGGGCCTGCTGCTTTTCTGTACACATTTAATTTTCAAATATATTTGCGAATAATCAGGAGACATAGTAGTCAAAGTCCAGTGTAAAATGGGTACTGCCTAATTTTGGGGCTATTCCATCCTAGACGCACATTTGGCTACTTGGATCAATTTGCAGGGAGCCTGGATCAATGAAATTAAGGTGTTGGGAGAAAGGTAAAATAGCAAGAGCCAATGCAACAATTACCACTTAGAAGAATTCATACATTAAGGCTTTGTTCTGAACTTTGCAACCTTTTTAATAATACATAAGTTCAAGGAACACAAATAAGTTTAGCTGAGAGCATTTAAAAGACTTTTAGAACATAAGAACTAGGAGCAGGAGTAGGCCATCTGGCCCCTCCAGCCTACCCCACCATTTAATAAGATCATGGCTGATCTTTTTGAGATTCAGCTCCACTTACCCGCCCACTCAGCATAACCCTTAATTCCTTTACTGTTCATTTTAAACTGCAACAGGATGTAAAATGAACATGAGGCCGTGTGAATGTTTGACAGGTGTAGAAGTTAAAGTTTGGTGTTGAAAGTACTCACCTCCTGTTGCAGCAAATTCCATTCTTTTTCACTGACCATTCTGTACCCACTAGGAGCAGTATCCACTACCTGCGTAAGACTCGACAAAAGAGAAGCAGTTTCTTCTTGCTCAGGTGTGAGTGCTTTGATTGCTTTTTCTTGATCTTTTGTCAGTATGAAGGAACCAGACATCTGGAAAGAGCCAACTGAGACTGTATCAAAGTTCTCAGAAACAGAGTCTGCTCCAACCAATGGCCCAAAGTCTGATTCATCCAGATTTCCTGCTGATTTTGCCTTGTGTCCATAGCCCAAGTTCTTTGATTGCAAGGAGCTCGAAGTACCTAGACTGTCAGTGGACTGCACCCTTCTTAAGCTCTCTCGGAACGGCTCCCCCTCTTGTTTAGTAGCAGAGCCTGCCATTGATACTGACAAATCAGAATCCAAGGAGTGCACGGAACCATGTATACTATTTCCACAAATCTGGAAAAGAAAGCATAAAATTCATTTGAAACTCCAAATGGTAAACTATATTGTTTCCAACAGACACAAACAGCATTTCTTTAGCATCTTATTTTTGCTCTTACAATATCTGCAGTCACTCAGGAGTTAGTAAATCCACCATACCTAACATTCAAGATGCCAACTGCAGCTCAATAATAGCTCTCACTTGGGAGGCAAAAGATTTGAGAGTTGGGCACACAATTCAGATTGATATTGCAGTGCAATATTCAGGGAGTGCTGCACTCTCAGAGCCTCAACTGGCCTCAATTAGAGTATCATGTCCAAATCCACACACCACACTTTAGGAAACCAAAAAATCATAGAATCCCTACAGTGTGGAAACAGGCCATTCGGCCCAACAAGTCCACACTGACTCTCCGAAAAGCATCCCACCCAGGTACACCACGCACCCCCCCGCCCCTCAACTACAACCCTGCACCTCCCATGGTTAATCCAACCAACCCACACATCCTTGGACACCATGGACAATTTAGAATGGCCAATCCACTTAACCTGCACATCTGTGGAAGGAAACCGGAGCAACTGGAGAAAACTCACGCAGACACGGGGAGAATATGCAAACTCCACACAGATAGTCACCCGAGGATGGAATTGAACTCGGGTTCCTGGCACTATGAGGCAGCAGTGCTAACCACTGAGCCACCATGCTGCCACCAAAAGGGTGTAAAAAAGGTTTTAATGGTTACAGGACTTAAGCTGCATGGACAGACTGGAGAAACTGGGGTTGTTCTACTTAGAGCAGAGAAGATGGAGGAACACTGATAGAGGTATTCAAAATTATGAGAACTTTAGTTGGAATAGATATAAAGGGACTATTCCCACTGGCAGAAGAGTCAAGATCCAAAGAACACAGATTTAGTGATTGGCCAAAGGACCAAAAATAACATGAGGAAAAGCTTATTTATGCGAGTTAATATCTGGAATGCATTTCCTGGGATCATGAAGGGGGCAGCTTTAATCAAGGCTTTCAAAATGGAATTAAGTAAGGTATAATAAAACAATCTGCAGGGCTGGGAGAATGGAGAGGACCTAATTGTGTCTGTCTCTATCTGGGCTCCATCTCCATTTATCATTTACTGTTTCTGCCTCCCCCTACATCTTCCCTAGCATATATACCAACTTTTCCTAATCACTATCAGTTCTGAAGAGGAGTCCCTGGACTCGAAATATTAACTCTGCTTTCTTTTCACAGATGCTGGCAGACCTGCTGAGATTTTCCAACAATATATGATTTTTTTCAATGATTCTATGAGCTGCAAACAAAACTATTAGGCCATAGGAGTTATTATAGTCAGAGCTGAATTTTACCCTCAGCAAATATCTACAAAAGACTTCTCAGCAGACAGTGATCAAGAATTTTGCACAATGACCAGGAAATCAGATAACTTTTCTGACCTACTTAGAGGGGGCAAAGTCTGATTTTAGCACTCCAGCTAGCCCGAGTTAACTCAAGACATAATAGACTGAACAGCAGCCTCCCTATAAATCCTGTTCTTACCAAATGGTCTACTCCCACACTGAGACATTATAGAAGCTGCCGTTCACCCTCAATAATTGCTATGAGAATATGCAGAATTATCAAGAAATGCACAAAAATGTTTTATAACTATCATTGGTGAACTGTTAGAGAACAAACCTCTTCAACATCTAACACGCTGAGAGATTTGGCAGGAGATTCCACATGTGACTGGGAGCTCATTATGGATCTTTCTTCCTCAGTCTCTGGCTGTTTATTCTCCTTGGCTTTTTTGAGGTTCTGCTGTTCATCTTCCACCTGAAACAGGAATATTTACTTCAGAACATGAGATGCTTTTAGCATTGCAGCCAGTCAGTTTTATTTCTCCTGCTACTCAGGTGAATAGTAAAATACAGATTTGAAGTCTTCCATACTTGCTCCTTCTTTTTCAGCTCTTCAACCTGTCGAAGTTGCTCGGAAGTGAGAACGTTCTCCATGCGCTGCATATCCCTCATCAGAAGACGCTGGGATTCGAGGAATTGGTCATTGGCGCGCTGCCATGTATGTTTCAGCTGGTTGTGCTGCTGTCTTTCTTGCTCCAAAAGATGACAGACTGAAGGAAACATTTAAAGAGAAGCTCAGTGGACTACTACCTTCCAATAACTTTCAGAACCATGCCAAAATGTCACCTAATTGAATTAGGCCAAATTTTAACAATGACAACTTTCAGCATTTATAGAGTGCCTTTAATATGGCAGAATATTTTAAACTACTGCACAGGAGTATTCTCAAACAAATTTTGATCTCAAGTCCTTTAAGGTGAGAAAAGGCAGATGACCAAATGCTTGGTCAGAACAGGCAAATTTTAAAAGGAACGTCTCAAAGAAGGAAAGAGAAGTTAAGTTCAAGGAAGTTGCTCCACAACTTAGAGCCTAGGTAGCTGATAGCAGGTCCCTGGCTTTGGAGAGGTGTTCAAAATTGGTCATGTTCAAGTTTTCAGAATTGGAAGAGCACTAAGATCGCAGAGAGTCGTGCACTTGGAAGCAGTTTACATAGATTGAGGGGGGCAAGGCTACAGAGGGATTCAAAATTAAGTTGTGAATTTTAAAAGAGGAATTGGCAGATGGGAAATCTCTATGTCAGGAAGCACAGGGTACGACGAGCGAGCAAAATTGCAAATTAGGTCATAGACACCAGTTATAAATGATCCCAAATTTAAAAAGTGTGAGAAATTGAACGCCAGCCAGAGAGGAATGTTCTTCTCTAAGCTGGAGAGTTGCACAGCAATTTGCAAGTTACAGCGCAGGACACACACAAGTTAGACCCTTTTCGTTATCATGCACATTAACACCATGTAACAAAATTTAAAAGAGACCAGGCATTCAAACAATTCTCCTACAAGATATCAAAAAATTATAGAGCATGCTGAGTTATTGAATTACTTTACAGGCATGATAGCTGTAGAGTCAGAGCAAACTGAAATGCAAAAGGACAGTTTTTGTGAGATGAGTAGATATGCAGCCAGCCGCTCAGTTTAGGTTTAAATAGATACCAAGATAATCTTGTTCAGTCACAGTTATTTATTGGAGGAAGAGTTGGAGTTGATAACTAGGAAACAGATACTGCAGTGGGGACTAAAACTGTGACTTTGATCTCCCCAATATTTAGTTACAGGAAATCCTTGTTCATCTAGTACTTAATGTTGGACAAGTAGTGAGACAAATTAGAAGCAATGCAGGGTTAGAGTGAATAGGTGATGGTAAGGTAAAGTTAGATATGATCACCATTCATGTTGAACACGACATTATATTTTTGGATAATTTCACCATGACCGTATATAGATGAGAAGTAGGACAGGACCAAAGGTTGATCATTGAGGATCTATGTAAATATATCTAAAGTTTTAGGGTAGAAGTTCGGCACAACATCGTGGGCCAAACGGCCTGTACTGTGCTGTACGGTTCTATGTTCTATGTTAACATGCAGGTGCAGCAAGTGATTAAGGTGGCAAATGATATGGTGGACTTTATTTGATTATAAGAGTGAAAATATCTTACTGCCATTATATACAGTTTGGTGAGACCACACTTGGAGTACTGTGTGCAGTTTTGGTCTTCTTACCTAAAAAAAAATATACTCGCCAAAGGAGGAGAAGTGCAACAAAAGGTTCACCAAACTAATTGCTGCCACAGAAGAAGTCTCCTATGAAGGAAGATTAAATAGACTGGGCCTATATTCTCTGGAGTTTAGAAGATTGAGAACTGTTTTCTTACAACATTCAAAATTCTTAAAGGGATTGACAGGGCAGATGCAGGAAGTATGGGGGGGGGAACGCAAACTGAAGGTGAGGGGAGCACAGTATCAGAGAAAAGGGCAGGCCATTTCAGAATGAGGTAAGGAAGAAGTTCTTCACTCATAGGCTGGTGAATTGCTGGAATTCTCTGCCTCAGTTGCCTCTGGAGGTTTTGTGATTAAGACTGGTATTGATAGATCTTTACACATTAAGGGCAGGGACTGTGCAGGAAAATGGTGTTGAAATAGAAGATCAGCCATTATCTCATGAATGGCAGAGCAGGCTTAAAAGGACTGAATAGCCTATTCCTGCTCCTATTTCTTACATTTTTAGTCATGATACTGTGGCTATAAACTTATAAGAAAGAATAGATGAGAGAAGGCCAACCCACCCAAACAACAGATAAGATATCTAGGAGGTGAATGGTATGGTCAACAGTATTAATGGCTGCAGAGAGGTAGAGAAGGTAAAGGGTGGCAAGTTCACCATGGTCATAGTCACATGGGATGTTCTTTGAGAAACCCTCTTCCAAAATTTAAAGTTTCTGGGTTCAATGTCAGTTATTAATATCATTTCTTTTTCTTTAACTTCCATCTCAAGTTAACTAATCCAATAGTTAATGTGTTGAAGCACTAAACTTAAGATTTAACTTAGAATAGATAACAGTGAATAAATTTCTACTGGGAATAGAGAAAGTTCTTTACACAAAGGCAAGTGGCAGAGATCAGCTATACCTTAAGGGAGTATGATCCGGGAATGAGTATGGCTGTCTTATGAGGGATGATTGGACAGGCTGGGTTTGTTTCTCGCTCAAGCAAGAACTGATTTAATTGAAGTTTGTAAGATCCTGAATGGCCTTCACAAGGTGACTGTGGAAAGGATGTTTTCTCTTGTAGATGAGAATTAAGGGAGAGTTTTAAAACTAGGGGCGTTTTAAAATCAAGAGTGTTTTAAAATTAACTCTTTTAGAATAGAGATGAGATTTCTTTTAAGGGTTGTGTCGCTTTGGAATTCTCTGCCCTGAAGCAATGGAGATGGTGTTTTTGAAAATTTTTTTACTGACAAATAAATTTTTGTTAGGCAAAGGAATCAAAAGTTACCAGGGTTAGATGAGACTGTGGAATCCAGAACACATACAAATCAGCCATGATCTTATTAAATAGTGGAGTAGGTTTGAAGGGTTGAATGTCCTACTTCTGGGTCCTAACTAATATGCCCATATGACTTGGGTTTGTGCTGGCAATGTCAACTGGTGTGCTTCTCATAACTGGCAGTTGGAGAAAGCACTAAACCGAGGCCTAATGCCTTACTCTCTTCTATCGTAACAGAAGAGTTATTTCGGGGCAGTTTTATTATTAAGAACTACAGAAGGGGATTGACAAAGGTTTAGAAATGGGTTAGTCCACAACCAAATATTGGGATTTCGTTGAATAGAGGGGGAGTTATTGGGGAGAGAAGCATTATTCAAATAAAAACAAACTCCAAAATAAAATTACAGCTATGGGAAAGTGTTCTTTTGAATTCAGGAATTGTTTTTTCGAGTTTGATCCTTAGCTTCGTTCAAATATCAGGGATGCATTTTCAGTTTAACAATTCATAGCTTCTTAAAGTATTAGTTCTCTTCTTTTAATTACCTTCATGCAGTTCTTTACGCAGTTTCTCAGCATCTTCCTGCAGCACACTTTTCTGAGTGTTGAGGACAGCAACATACATTTCCAGATCTGTCCTGCAGGATTTCTCAGTTTCTAGATAATGATTCAGCTCCTTAACCTGCTAAGCACATGGACATCTCAGTCTCTTTGTACAACAGTGAAAACATTTATTTGGGCATTACCTTGTTGTTTTGAATTACTTTAATTCTTTTCAGTTTACCTGGCAAAACAAACCTCCTTGACCCCACACTACTACAAATGTCTAGCCTGTATCACTGTATACTTACCACCTACTTAAAACACACCTGTATATTTGGGCAAGAGTTTAAGTAAGGAACATTTTAGTTAAGTTTAAAGCTACCTTTTCAAGAGGTGTTTTTAGTTTATGTAATCTAATGAATATTGTGAATACATTTACAAAAAAATTTTGAGGGGATGGGGAGAAAAATAGATAAATGAAACAGGGGATAAAGAGCAAATAAAAACCGAAAGAATTGCGGATGCTGTAAATCAGGAACAAAAATAAAGTTGCTGGAAAAGCCCAACAGGTCTGGCAGCATCTGTGAAGGAAAAAACAGAGTTAACGTTTCGGGTCCGGTGACCCTTCCTCAGAACTGAATAATGAGCAGTGATGCGAGGGAATAATGAGCAGTGTGTGCAACAAGATCAACATTTCTCATTGAAAAATGCAGCACAAATTAAAGTCACTCAGCCCATTTTACCTGTGCTCACTTTCACAGCTCTTGGCTCCCCCCGCTCATTCTCTAGCTTGGCAAATATGCTGAAGCACCTGTCTCTTTTGAAAATTATTACTGATATGCTTCCATCATCATTTTGGCAGTGAATTCAGATTGTAAGAACTTGCTACATAAAAAATTATTGCTATCTCCCACTGGTTCTTCTGTGTCAACATAAGGGAAGGAAGGAGGAACTCAAGAAAATTGCAATCACCATGGAAATGCAAATTGTTGGAGCTGTGGGCTGACAAGTCTCTGGGTCCTGATGAATTATCTGAGGGTATTAAAAGAAGCATCCAGTAAAATAGCTGATGCATTTCAAAATTCCCTTGATGCAGTGAAGATCCTATTAGATTGAAACACAGCAAATGTTAACACCTTTATTCAAAAAGAGGCAGGCAGAAAGCAGGAAACTATAGGCGAGTTAGCTTAATATCAGTCACAGGAAGGTTGAAGATACTAGTATTAAAGAAGCTACGGCAGGAAACAGATAAGTAGAAGCTAAATCAGATATGGTCAACACGAGATTCTGCAGACAGAATATAGGAAATTTAGGATGTTAGAAACTAGGTCCTTGAGGGTAGTAATATATGAAATACACCTGGTGCCATGTGCTGGGTGAGAGTAGAAATGGAGGATACGGCAGATGAATGCATGGCTGAGGAGCTGGTGGAAGGAGCAGGGATTCACATTTTTAGATTATTGGGATCCCTTTTAGCATAAAAGTGACTTGTATAAACAGGCCGGGTTACACCTGCACTGGAACAGACCAATATCCTTGCTAGTGTTACTCGGGAGGCTTTAAACTATTAAAGAGGGGTGGGCTGGAGTGGGACCCAAAGAGATAAGTCTGAGGCTGGTACAGTAGAGAAGAGGAGCAAACTAAATAGTCAAGGCAGAGAACAAGGTAAGACTGTTAAATTAAACCGGATTTATTTCAATGCAAGAGGCCTGGCAGATAAGGCAGATGAACTCTGGGTATGGTTGGGAACATGGGACTGGGGTATCATATCAGTTACAGAAACGTGGCTCAGGGAGGGGCAGAGCTGGCAGCTTAATGTTCCAGAGTATGGATGCTGTAGGAAGGATAGAATAAAGGGGCAAGAGAAGAGGGGGAGTGGTGTTTTTGGTTAAGGATAACATTATGGCTGTACTTAGGAAGGATATTCCTGGAAGGACGGCTAGTGATGTTATATTTGTGCAACTGAAAAAGAAGAAAGGGAAGATCACCCAGTTGGGATTGTACTATAGGCCGCACAACAATCAGCTGGAAATTGAGAAGCAAATGTGTAAGATCTCATATCTGTAAGAATAACAGGGTTGTAATGGTAGGGGGATTTCAACTTTCCAAACATAGACTGGGACTGCTATAGTGTTCAGGGCTTGGATGGTGAAGAATTTGTTAAGTGTGTACAAGAAAAGTTTCTTTTTCAGCATGTGAATGTACCTACTAGAGAAGGAGCAAACCTTGGCCTTCTCTTTGGAAGTAAGATAGGGCAAGAGACTGAGGTGTCAGTGGGGGAGCACTTTGGGGCCTGTGATCATAATTCTATTAGTTTAAAATAGTTATGAAAAGGATGGACCTGGTCATAGGTTAAAATTTAAACTGAAGGAAGGCCAATTTTGACTGTATTTGGCATGAACGTTCAAAAGTTGAATGGAAGAGGCTTTCGCAGGCAAGAGGACAGCTTGGAAGCAGGAGGCCTTCAACAATGAGATAACGAGAGTTCAGAGAGTATGTTCCTACTAGTTTGAAGGGCAAGACTGGTAGGTATAAGGAATGCTGGATGGCTAGAGAAATTGAGGCTCTGGTCAACAAAAAGGAGGCGGCGTATGTCATGTATCGAAAGCTAGAACTGAGCGAATCCCTAGAAGAGTACAAAGGCAGTAGGAGGATACTCAAAAGGAAATCAGGAGGGAAAAGACAGGACATGAGACATCTTTGGCAAATAGAGTTAAAGAGAATCCAAAGGAATTCTACAAATACATTAAGGACAAAAGCGCAACGAGGGAGAGAATACGGCCCATTAAAGATCAACAAGGCCACATATGTGTGGAAGCACAGGAGATGGATGAGATACTAAACAAATATTTAGTATTTACTGTGGAGAAGGATATGGAAGCGAAAGAAGTTGGGGAAATAAACAGTGATGGACATCTTAAAACACCTAAAGGTGGATAAATCCTGAGGACCTGAACAGGTGTATCCCAAAATTTTGTGGGAAGCTGGGGAAGAGATTGTGGGCTGGGAGACAGTAGGGAATACCAACATTGGAAGCTACAGTCAATAAACGTGGAGCTTGAATAGCACAGCAAGTCAGGCAGCATCCGAGGAGCAAGAAAGTCAATGTTTCAGGCCAAAACCCTTTGTCAAGACTGGGGAGGGGGGGGGGGGGTGGGGCTGGTGGGGATAGGCGAGATGGAGATAACTGGATGCATGTGGGCCCAAGCTATGCCTGCCTCTTTGTAGGTTATCTGGAACAATCCCTCTTCCATACCTACACTGGCCCTAAACCCCACCTCTTCCTCCGTGACATTGATGACTGTATCGGCGCCGCCTCGTGCTCCCACAAGGAGCTCGAACAGTTCATCCACTTCACCAATACCTTCCACCCCAACCTTAAGTTCACCTGGACCATCTGTAATACCTCTCTCTCCTTCTTGGACCTCTCTGTCTCCATCTCCGGCAACCACCTAGAAACCGATATCCATTTCAAGCCCACCGACTCCCACAGCTACCTAGAATACACCTCCTCCCACCCACCTTCCTGCAAAAAAGCCATCCCCTATTCCCAACTCCTTCGCCTCCGCCGCATCTGCTCCCAGGATGAGGCATTCCACTCCCATACATCTCAGATGTCCTCATTTTTCAAGGACCGCAACATCCCCCCCTCAGTGGTCGAGAACACCCTCAACCGTGCCTCCCACCTTTCCCGCAACTCATCCCTCACACCCCGTCCCCGCATTAACAACCAAAAAAGAATCCCCCTCGTCCTCACGCACCACCCCACCAACCTCCGGATCCAACACATCATCCTCCGACACTTCCGCCATCTGCAATCCGACCCCACCACCAAAGGCATCTTTCCCTCCCCACCCTTATCTGCTTTCCGGAGGGACCACTCTCTCCCTTGTCCGTTCCACACTCCCCTCCAGCTCCACCACACCCGGCACTTTTCCCTGCAACCGCAGGAAGTGCTACACCTGCCCCCATACCTCCTCCCTCACCCCCATCCCAGGCCCCAAGAAGACTTTCCACATCAAGCAGATGTTCACCTGCACATCTGCCAATGTGGTATACTGCATCCGCTGTACCCGGTGTGGCTTCCTCTACATCGGGGAAACCAAGCGGAGGCTCGGGGACCGCTTTGCAGAACACCTACGCTCGGTTCGCAATAAACAACTGCACCTCCCAGTCGCGAACCATTTCAACTCCCCCTCCCATTCCTCAGACGACATGTCCATCCTGGGCCTCCTGCAGTGCCACAACGATGCCACCCGAAGGTTGCAGGAACAGCAACTCATATTCCGCTTGGGAACCCTGCAGCCCAATGGTATCAATGTGGATTTCACAAGTTTCAAAATCTCCCCTCCCCCTACCGCATCCCAAAACCAGTCCAGCTCGTCCCTGCCTCCCTAACCTGTTCTTCCTCCCACCTATCCCCTCCTCCCACC
>NC_063357.1:43163183-43163395 GCF_021869965.1 Rhincodon typus | reverse complement strand
CCATCCCCGCCTCTTCGACCTGTTTGTTTCCTCTCCACCTATCCTCTCCTCTATCCCTCTTCTATCCGCCTCCCACTCTCTCCCTATTTATTTCAAAACCCCCTTCCCCTCCCCCTTTTCTGATGAAGGGTCTAGGCCCGAAACGTCAGCCTCTCTGCTCCTGTGATGCTGCTTGGCCTGCTGTGTTCATCCAGCCCTGCACCTTGTTGTCT
>NC_063357.1:43162510-43162783 GCF_021869965.1 Rhincodon typus | reverse complement strand
GGAGGCTCAGGGACCGCTTTGCAGAACACCTACGCTCGGTTCGCAATAAACAACTGCACCTCCCAGTCGCGAACCATTTCAACTCCCCCTCCCATTCCTCAGACGACATGTCCATCCTGGGCCTCCTGCAGTGCCACAACGATGCCACCCGAAGGTTGCAGGAACAGCAACTCATATTCCGCTTGGGAATCTTGCAGCCCAATGGTATCAATGTGGATTTCACAAGCTTCAAAATCTCCCCTCCCCCTACCGCATCCCAAAACCAGCCCAGCT
>NC_063357.1:43148931-43162410 GCF_021869965.1 Rhincodon typus | reverse complement strand
CCCATCTCCTACCTACTAACCTCATCCCGCCCCCTTGACCTGTCCTTCCTCCCTGGACTGACCTATCCCCTCCTACACTCACTTTTACTGGCTCCATCCCCGCCTGTTTGACCTGTCTGTCTTCTCTCCACCTATCTTCTCCTCTATCCATCTTCTATCCTCCTCCCCCTCTCTCCCTATTTATTTCAGAACCCCGTTCCCCTCCCCCATTTCTGATGAAGGGTCTAGGCCCTAAACGTCAGCCTGTCTGCTCCTGTGATGCTGCTTGGCCTGCTGTGTTCATCCAGCTCTGCACCTTGTTGTCTCGGGGTTATTGTGGTTGGTCAGTGGGAAGGCTAGAGTGGATAGGTGAGTAGGAAGATGGACAAGTTATGGGTAGAGAGATTTTGAAGCTGGTGAAGTCAATATTCAGGCCATTGGGCTGTAAGCTCCCTTTGCAAAATATGAGGCATTGTTCCTCTAGTGGACATGCCACCAGGGGTGTGGGAGGAGGAGTTAAAGAGGATGGCAACCAGAAGGTCAGGTTGATTGGTGCATGCAGAGCGCAGGTAGTCTACAAACCGGTCCCCGAGTCTGCGTTTGGTTTCCCCGATACAGAGGAGACCACATTAGCAGCAACAGATAGAGTAGATGAGGTTAGATGAAGTGCAGGTGAATCTCTGCCAGATTTGGAATGATTGTTTGTGGCCTCGAACGGAAGTTAGAGGGGAGATGTAGTGGCAGGTGTAACACATCCTGCAGTTGAAGGGAAAGGTATCGGATGTGGTGGAGGGGTTGGTGAGGAGTGTGGAGCTGACGAGGGAGTCACGGAGTAAACGATCCCTGCGAAAAGTGGACAGGGATGGCGGGGGTGGGGGAGCGGAATATAATTTTGATGGTGGGGTCTGTTTCACATTTCCACCACCTACAGAATTGAATTCAATGCATTGAATTCTGAGGTTGGTAGGGTGATATGTGAGGAGGAAGGGGACTCTATCCTTATTTTGTTTGGGGGGGGGGGGGGGGGGGAAGGGTGTGGGGGGAAGAGGGTGGGGGGGGGGGGGGGGGGGGGTGGTGAAAGGGTTTAAGGGCAGAAGCATGGGAAACGGGGGAGATGCAGTTGAGGGTATCCTTAAATGACAGAAGAGGGGAAACCATGGTCTGTTAAGTTGGAGGATATCTGGGAAGTCCTAGAGTAGAACGCCTCATCCTGGGAGTAGTTGCGGCAGAGGTTGAGGAATTGAGAGTATGGGATAGAATTGTTGCAGGAGGGTGGGGTGAGAGGAGTGCAGTTGAGGAAATTGTGGGAGACAGTAGGTTTGAAATGGACGTCAGTGTTGAGTCGGTTACTGTGCTCTGCACGCACCAATCAACCTGACCTTCTGGTTGCCATCCTCTTTACTCCCCCTCCCACTCCCCTAGTGATATGTCCATCCTTGGCTGCCTCCACTGGAGGAACAACACCAACAACACATATGGAGCTGACGAGGGAGTCGCGGAGCTGGCAGTCCCTGCGGAAAGTGGACGGGGTGCGCCATCAACCTCGTCAACACCTTCCACTGCACCCTCAAATTCACCTGGACCATTTCTGACACCTCCCTCTCCCTTCATGGACCTCTCTGCCTCCATCTCCGGTAACCAACTCACCACTGACATCTATTTCAAACCAACTGATTCCCACAATTACCCCAACTACACCTCTTCTCACCCCACCCTCCTGTAACAATTCTATCCCATACTCTCAATTTCTCGACCTCTGCTGCATCTACTCCCAGGATGAGGCGTTCTACTCTAGGGCTTCCCAGATATCCTCCAACTTTACAGACCGTGGTTTCCTCTCCTCTATCATTAAGGACACCCTCAATTGCATCTCCCCCGTTTCCCACGCTTCTGCCCTTAAACCCTCTCCTCCCAACAACAAGGATAGAGCCCCCTTCCTCCTCACAAATCACCCTACCAACCTCAGAATACAATGCATCATTCTCTGACATTTCCACCTCCACCACGACCACCCCCCCCCCCCCCCACACTCCTCCACACCATCCCCGCCCCGGCTCCCCAGTCCTGGTGAAGGTTTCCGCATGAAACATTGACTTTCCTGCTCCTCGGATGCTGTCTGACTGGCTGTGCTTTTCCAGCTCCACGTTTATTGATAAGAGATTGTGGGCCCCTTGCTGGAAGTCTGGAGGTTGGCTAATGTGGTGCAATTATTTAAGAAAGTGGTAAGAAAAAGCCATGGAGCTATAAACCGGTGAGCCTGATGTCAGTGGTGGGTAAATTGTTGGAGGGGATTCTGAGGGGCAGGATTTCCATGCATTTGGAAAGGCATGGACTGATTAGAGAGAGTCAACCTGGCTTTGTGCATAGAAAATATCTCACTAACTTGATTGAGTTTTTTGAATAAATGACAAAGAAGACTGATGAAGGCAGAGCAGCAGACATTGGCTATATGGACTTCAGCAAAGTTCTGCATGGTAGACTGGTTAGCAAGGTTAAATCACATGGAATTCAGGGGGAGCTAGCTGATTGGTTACAAAATTGGCTTGAAGGTAGGAGACAGAAGGTGGTGCTGGAGGGGCGTTTATTGGCCTGGAGGACTGTGACCAGAGGTGTGCCACAAAGATTGGTGCAGGGTCCACTGCTTTTAATGTATACTATTTGGATGTGAATATAGGAGGCATGGTTAATAAGTTTGCAGATGACACCAAAATTGGTGGTATAGTGGAAAGTGAAGAAGGTTACCTTGGAGTACAACAGGACCTTGATCAGATAGCCAATGGGCAAAGGAATGGAAAATGGAGTTTAACTTGGATAAATGTGAGGTGCTGCACTTTGGTAAGGCAAACCAAACCAGGACTTATACAGTTAATGAAAGGGCCCTGGTGAGTATTGCTGAACAAGGGGTCCTAGGGGTGCAGGTGCATAGTTTCTTAAAAGTGGAGTCACAGGTAGACAGGATGGTGAAGTCAATTTTGGCAGACTTGCTTTCACTGGTCAGTGCATTAAGTATAGGAGTTGGGATGTCATATTGTGGCTGTACAGGACATTGGTTAGGCCACTTTTAGCATACTGCATTCAATTCTGGTCACCCTACTATAGGAAACATGTTGTTAAACTTGAAAAGGTGCAGAAAAGATTTACAAGGATGCTGCTGGGAATGCAGGGTTTGAGCTACAGGCAGTGGCTGAATAGGCTGGAGCTTTTTTCCCCTCGAGCATTGAGGGCTAAAGGGTGAACTTATAGAGGCTTATAAGGTCACCAGGGGCATGGATAGGGTGAATAGCCAAGGCCTCTGTCCCAGGGTAGAGTTCAAGACTAGACGGCATAGGTTTAAGGTAAGAGGGAGAAGATTTAAAAGGGTCCTGAGGGGCAACTTTTTCACGCACAGGGTGCTGCATGTATGGAATGAGCTGCCAGAGGAAGTGGTGGAGGCAAGAACAATTACAACATTTAAAAGGCATCTGGATGTGTACATGAATAGGAAGTATTTAGAGGGATATGGGCCAAATGCTGGCAAATGGGACTAGAGCAGTTTAGGGTATCTGGTTATCATGGACAAGTTGCACCTAAGGGTTGTTTCCACGCTGTATAACTCTATGGCTTTGTGAAAGGAAAATCATATCTAAAAAATTTATTAGAGTTCATTGTGGAAGTACATGTGCTATAGATAACGGGGAACTCGTATATACACGACGGATCACAGAAGTATTTTGGCAAAGTGCGACAAAGGTTGTCATGGAAAATAAGAGCTCATGAGGTTAACACATTGGTATAGAAAGAAGATTGGCTGGCTAACAGGAAACAAAAGGTAGGCATAAATAAGTCTCTTACTGATTGGCAAGATCTAACAAGTGAAGAGCCACAGGGCTTAGTGCTGGGGCCTTAATATTCTACAATTTATATAATGATTTGGATGAAGGGTCTGAAGGTACGGCCGAGAGATGCAGAGGGATCTCATTAATGTTCCTACTAAGTTGTGCACAAGCGCAGCCACTCCAATCAGTTGCCATGCCGATCTCAGCAGTTCCAGAAATTGTTGCCGCACGAGCCTTGAATGTCCTTGCAGCCAATAAGCAAACTAGAGGGAACACTGAATCTTGGTGCTCTGGGGCATGAATCACAGAAGCTTATTATGCAGCTTCAGCAAGCAATTAGGATAGTTAACAGATTGAATAAATAATAACAAAGGAACTGAATAAAAGGAGGGAAGGGTTAAATTTCATTTTTACAGGGCATTAGTGAGACCCTATCTGAACTCACAATAGTGTTGGTCTCCTCACCTAAAGGAGGATATAAATGTGGTGGCAATAGTTCAGACAGCACTCACTAGACCTAGGGTTGGGTTGGCTTTGAGGAAAAGTTGGACAGGCTAGGCTTGTATCCATTGGAGTTGACATGAGTTAGAGGTGATTTGATTGAAGCTTAGAAGATCTTGAGTAGTCTTAACAAGGTGCAGGTGGAAAAGATATTTCCTCCTGTGGGAGAATCCAGAATGGTGGGGAAGGTAACGGCTTAATGGTATTATCGCTGGACTGTTAATCCAGAGGCCCAGATAACATTCTGGGGACCCGAGTTCAAATCCCGCCATGACAGATGGTGGAATTTGAATTCAATAAATATCTGGAATTAAGAATCTAACAATGACCGTGAACCCATTGTCGGGAAAAACCCATCTGATTCACTAAAGTCCTTTAAGGAAGGAAACTGCCATCCTTTCCTGTTCTGGCCTCCACGTGACTCCAGACCCACAGCAATGTGGTCGACTCTTAACTGCTCTCTGGGCAATTAGGGATGAGCAATAAATGCTGCCTAGCCTGTGACGCCTTCATCCCATGAATGAATTAAAAAAACCTAGGAATTATGTTTACAAATAAAGAACCACCCTTATAAGACAGAGATTAGGAGAATATTTTTCCCACATAGGGCCATATGTCCTTGGCAATGTTCTCTAAGGTTCTGTGCATGGCGATTGGCATCAGCATGCTGATTGTGGCGTTGTCTTCTGGTTCCAGAAGTTGCTACCGTGTACATGTCTCAGAGGTTCACGCAGTCAGAAAGAAAATTAGAGGGACCACTCGTCCTTGGAATGCTCATCCTCAAAAGGCAGTGAAATCAATCTTTAAATCTTTTTAAGGCAGTGGATTCTTCACATGCAAGGTGCTGAAAGGTCATCACAGTAGACGGGAACATGGAGCAACCAGGTCAGCCAAGATCTTACTGAATGGCAGAGCAGGCTTAAAGTGTCGAATGGCCTTCTCTTACTCCTAATATACATATTTGCATACAACACAAACATATGTATACATACAATGGTTACTGACACTCCTGTCAATGCAAACAATTTTTCCCTATACTGTCAACCCTTTCAATTTGAACATTTGAATTAAGTCTCACCTTAATCTTTCCTGCTGTCAGAAGAACCATCCCAGTTTCTCCAGTCTCTCCATATAACTGAAGTTCCTCAACTCTGGTATTATTCTAGCAAATCTACTCTACACTCCTCTCCAATTGGATAATCTTTGTTCCAAATTTGACTGTATGTAATATCATATATATTCAAAGTATGTCACAAAGTTTTAAATAATTATAAATAATTCTGAAGTATAGTCACTGTTGTACAGGTAAAATAACATATGTTGATTGTACAGTCTTTTACAACACACCTTTGAGGCTTCTAATTCTTTGACCTTTTCCTCGGCTGTTGACAACTTTTCTTTGAGAGCTGCTATCTCCTTCTCCATGGGCAGTACCACTGACCGCAACTTCTCAGCATCTTCCTGAGCCTGGTCATTGAAATAAATTTACAATTATTATGACTGTCTCTACTTTGAGAGCTAATAAATAAATGGCCAAGGATCCAAAATGCACTTCAGATCACCCACACAAAAGGTCCCACCCAAATGCCTAATTGGTTTGGAAATAATTTAATTGAAACAAAGTTTCTACCAAATTATTGCCTTGCACAACTAAGACTGAAATCTAGTGGTCATTTCCCACTCAACATTTCATGATCATTTCAAGATTACAGCTGAATATACTCACTTTCTTCATGTCATTTTCCAAGCTGTCCTCCTCTCGTCTTTCAGACAATTGCCTCCTTAGGTCAGCCAACTCACGTTCCATTACTTCCTTGTACTGCCCCCATTGAGTGCGTTCCTGCTCCAACCGCTGATGGAATTGAATCTCATACTCTCTCACTGTCTCTGCAACAGAGGTAGAACACAGCTCAAAAGGCAGCTCTTACAAACTTACCTAGTTTTACTCCTTGTTGAACAAGAAACACCAAGAAGCAGAATCAAATGGTTTCAGTCACATCAGTCATCTACGGAAGTTGTTAATATTTAATCTAGTGACAGAAAAGAACAGCCTATTATTATTGAAATAATTCAAACCATAGGTTATTGTCAGGAAGTCACAAGAGAGTGTGACCAAGAGTGGACTTGGGGTGGATGAGGTAAGGAAGGCCAGAGAGGACAAGTGATACTTGTAAAGCTGGGATTTGGTAGCCTATTTGGCCTCAAAGAGATTCAAGGTTAACTCATATAATGTTGCAGTTATAAAATCAAGACCAAAAGAGTTACCAGCATCATGAAAACCTTCTGGAAATATCAGTCAGGGTTCATTTCTTAGCAGTTGCCTAATTAGCAGGCCATTTCAGAAGGTGAATAAGAGTCAACTGCATTTCTGCGGATATGAAGTTTCAGAATAATATTCAGTCAAAGTTGTCACAAGTAATGGTGGAATGTAGGAGGCAATCAGCTCATACAGGTATGATAAAAGAGAGAATTGAAAACACTGGTGATCTGAGACAAACAAACAGAAATTGCTGCAGAAACTTAGCAGGTCTGGCAGCATTTGTGGACAGAAAACAAAACTAGCACTGGGTCCAGTGAGTTTTCTTCAGAAGTTCTGACGGAGGATCACTGGGTTCAAAACATTCACTCTGCTTTCTCTCCACAGATGCTGCCAGATCTGCTGAGTTTCTCCAGCAATTTCTGTTTTTGTTTGTTTCAGCCCAAATAGATCTCCGCCTCAGTGAGTAAGTTCAGAAGGAAAAGAAAACACAACCTGTACAGGAGAAAGGAATTTTATTCATTACCTTTCATTATAGCCTGCATTGAAGCAACTTCTTCCTGCCATTGCTTCTTTATGTCATTGATTGCTTCCTGTTTGGTGGTCTCAGAAACTGTAGCTACAGCTTTAATGTTCTCCATGTCAGCTGTTGCCTCCATGAGTTGGACTTGCAGCCGAGTAACATCACCTTCTGCTGACTGTAACGCAACATTCTGCCGCTTCAGCTCCTCTAAACAGACCAAGATGAATTTTCATTCTTGATATTAAAACCTCATGGATTAAAAAGCCGCCATAATGCTCAACAAGTTTGCAAGGACATATGAAAAAAAAACCTCAATCTAATTTGTGGGCAGCTAGAATTCTTCTATTGCATAGGCAGCACTTGGGTTCAATAGTAACTATGGTGATGTAATCATAGGAAGCTTAGCTTCCACGTAACCAGGTAACCCAATTGGAGCAATAACAACACTGGTGCAGATAAGTCCATATCAGATGTAAGCACACAATTCCAAAGCACTAACCATTATTCTTGATCAAAGTTAAGCATTGCACGAAGGCTATCAAGTTTAACAATAAAAGTTATTAGACATTAAATCTCAAACATTAAAAGGAAGACAAAGTATGGATAAACTTTATTACTGAGGCTTAAAAAAACTTGGAGATGATTTTTTTAAAAACTGACTGATAGACAAAAGAGTTGACGAGATCTGGCAGAACCAAAATTGAGCATCAGGCAGCAGGTTATTGTTGAGTAAATGCCACTTGATAGCATTTTCCAATATACTTTCCATCACTTTAGTGATAGTTGAGAGTAGACTAATGGAGCAGTAACTGGCCAAGCTGAATTGCTATGCTTATGTGTCCAGGATGTACCTGGCAAACTCTCCACATTGTCCAATAAATGCCAGTTGTGTGGCTGTACTGTAACAAGTCACTAGAGCTGTGGATAGTTCTGCCGTCAGTACTATAGCTGGAATGCTCTAAGGGCCCATAGCTTTTCCAGTAACTAGTATCTTCAGCTGTTTCTTCACATCATGTAGAGTGACTGAAATTTCCTGGAGGTTGGTATTGGCGATGCTGGTGACCTCAGAAGGAGCAGAAATTGATCATTCACTTGACACTTCTGACTTAAAATGCTTTGTCTTTTGCAATCATGTTCTTAGCCTCTCTATCATTGAGGATGGGGATATTTGTACAGCCCCTTGCTCCAGTGAGATGTTTTATTGGCCATCACCATTCATGGCCTGGATGCAGCAGAACTGCAGAGCTTAGATTTGATCCACTGGATGTGGGGTCACTTAGCACTGTCCATTGCATGTTGTTTGCACTGCTTGGCGTGCAAGTGCCAAGTGACAAATACAGTCAAGAACATATGCATCTGCTAGGAGTGGATTGTGAAGGAAGAGGTCAAAGGTGAGGGAGGTGGTGTTTAGATGGCAACTGCAGGATTCTGTGCCCATCTCTGACCTGATACCATGAGATTCCATGGGGTCTGGAGTCAATGGTGAAACCTCCCAAGGTAACCTCCTTCAGACTAGATACCAGATATTGTAGTGGTGGTGTCTGGGGCACTGTCTGTAAGGTATGATTCCATGAGAATGACTGTCAAGCTGTTGCACGACTAGTCTGTTGGACATCTCTCCCAATTTTGGCACAGTCCCCATTTGGCACCTTTGTAGGACCAACAGGGCTAGGTGTGACACTGTCTTTTGCCATTCCATTGTCAATCCATATGGTGCATCCTGTTTCATTCCTTTTACCAGACTTTACTGCAGTTAGATACAACTGAGTAGCTTGCTAGGCCATTTCAGTATTCATTTAAGAGTCAGTGACATTGCTGTGGATCTGGAGTCACATGTAGGCTAGGTAAAGATAGTTAATTGTCTTTCTGTAAAAGGCATTAGTGAAACAGATGAGTTTTTACAACAATCTAAAATAGTTGCATGGTACTGGGCTAACTTTTATTTCATATTTGTTAACCAAATACAAATTTCACTGTTTATTTAGGATGCAAGTCCATGTTTCTAGAACATTAGGCTGGGTTTCTGGAATACCGCTGTACCACAGTAGTACGTTCACATTGTCAAGTAGATGCCAGTGTTGTAATTGTACTAGGACTTGGCTAGTTCTGTTAAAATTTTGCCAAGCCCCATAACTCATGCCCTCAGCCATTTCTTGATAGTATGTGTAGTGAATCAAATCAGCTGGAGACTAGCAGCTGTGACGTCGGGACCTGAGGAGGAGGCCTACATTCATCCACTTGACACTTCTGTTGAAGACAGTTTCAAGTACTTCAGCCTTGTCCCTTACATTGGTGCCCTATGACCTCTCCATCATTGAAGGTGAGGATGTTTCTGGAGTCGCTTCCTCCTGTTAGTTGTTAATTGTACATCACCATCATAAACATGAAAATTAGGAGCAGATACAGTATACTCAGCTCCTTGAGCCTGCTCTGCCATTCAATAAGTTCTTGGTTGCCTGCCCCAATAACCTTTCACTCCCTATGAAGAAGCCTTACACAAACAATTAGACTGGTAAAACTGCATGCAGAAGGCGGCATGAGGGAGGCTCAGTGGTTAGCACTGCTGCCTCACAGTGCCAGGGACCTGGGTTCGATTACACCCTCAGGCGGCTCTGTGTGGAGTTTGCATATTCTCTCCGTGTCTGTGTGGGTCTCCTCCAAATGCACTGCTTTTCTCCCACAGTCCAAAGACGTGCAGGTTAGATGGACTGGTCACGCTAAAAGCCCATAGCATTCAGGATCGTGCAGGCTAGGTGGATTAGCCACGGGAGATGTAGGGTTACAGGGAGAGGGTAGGAGGTAGATCTGGATGGGATGCTCTTTGGAGAGTCAGTGTGGACTCAATGGGCCAAATGGCCTGCTTCAAAACTGTAGGCATTCTATGATTTATGCTGAGCTTTGCAAATAATCCTAAAAATACATTAAGTCGTAATTCTTCCCAGCACTTAGTACTATCTTAATGGCTATTTTCGGTTGTATATCAGTCACTGCCACTTGCTGAATTTCCAGCACAGTCCTGAGAGCAATTATTTATCTTTGAACGATTATCACTAAACAAGAATAACAGCTTGTAGGACTTTGCTGTATGCAAATTAGTTGTTTTCCCTATATTTTGGCAGTACCCATATTTCAAAGCGCTGATCAGGTGTTAAAATACTTTGGTCTATTCTGATGTTGTAAACGTGCCATACAGTTGAAAGCTTCTCCTTTTCTTTAAATGATCAATCAGTTCATCTTAGATTTGAGATAAATGTAACCTGGATGCAAAAAAGATAAGTGGTTTCAGGGTTGAGATGAGTAAAGCTCATCCCTGCAGATCAGTGAACTGTTGTGTGTGTGTGTGTGTGTGTGTGTGTGTGTGTGTGTGTGTGTGTGTGTGTGTGTGTGTGTGTGTGTGCGCACGCGCGCGCGCAGGGGAAGGTGACTGGTCTCCACTGCTTGCCAAATTTATTCCAATGAGGGCAGAGGTACATCCCTGTAACTTTCTCTTTAAGCATGTAATCATAAACTTATGCCAGTTATCAGACATTATCAAATTCAGGCCTCTCACTTTCCAGGAAAATGTGGAAAGAATTGGTTGCCAAGACAGGAGAAACAGCTAACTTTAGGATAAGCAGGCCTAGAGGGAATGAAAACAATATAGGGTAGAGTGGATAGAAGGGAAAAAACATTAAGAGGTGTTTAGATACGTTTTCCCACTTTTCATATGACTCTCAGATTATTTTCCAAGGGTTTTTACTTTTGCTCCTCCCTCCATTTAAGGAACATAAGTTTCAAAATAAGGGGTCACCCATTTAAGACAGAAATGAGGAGGAAATTCATCTTCAGAGGATGTTAGTCCTTGGATTTCTCTTCCCCAGTGAACAATTGCGATTAGATCATTTAATATATTCAAGGTGGAGTTAGGTAGATTTTGGACTGACAAGGAAATGCAGGATTATGAGGGCATAAGGAGAGTGGAGGTAAAATCCTTGAATGACAGAGCAGGCTAGAACGGCTGAATGACCTAGTCTTGTTCCTATTTCTAATGTTTTTTTTCTGCATTTGCCATGGATATTAGTTTTACATATGTGGTTTTTCATTGAAATGTCAAAAGGATTATCAAATTTGATTATCAAAACAAGAGAATTGTTTTCAACCATTCATAATCACTTAATGCACCACGACAGCATCACAGCAACTGGAAACAAACTTCAAATTCAAAATGTCTTCCACCTTTCAAGGATCAGCAAAATGACAGTGGCATTTTTGCTAATATTTACAGTATTAAAATAGTAAATAGAAGTAACAAACAGCGACAAACATGCTAACACTCGAGTGGAATGATGGGAATAGTTAAGTGAGAAAGCAAATCATTACTCGTCAAATAAGAATTACTCTTGAACAGCAGAACTGAAAGCAAACTTTGGCATCAGACAAAGTTAATCAGTAGCTCATATTTCTGCCAAATCATCCAATTGACAAGACGGCAGTGGGCCTGCAATTCACCTTATAAACACATGCAGACCAAGTGTGCCTGAACCTTAAGAAAACCACAATAAATATTATTATTATTATCCAATCACATTAAGTGCCCAAGTCGTAATTTCTTTTCAACATTAACAGCTCACATTGAGACACGAGGCTATAGTCATCGACATCTGGCTTTTATACAGCACATTTATGTAGTAATTTCAGAGCACTTTATTATGTTTACAAAAACAAGTTAACACAAGTAGTGTTAGGACAGATTTTAGTCAAAGTAGACTTTACGGATTCTCTTATTCTTAATACAAAGTTAGAGATAGTTACGGAGATAATTTCGGAGCTCAGGGTCTACCTATCTATAGCTATAACTGCCAATGATGGGATAAAGAAAATAAAAAGGTGCATATGGGGCGGCACAGTGGCTAGCACTGCTGCCTCACAGTGCCAGAGACCCAAACCTGGGCAAGTGTCTATGTGGAATTTGCACATTCTCCCCATGTCTGCGTTGTTTTCCGCCGGGTGCTCAGGTTTCGTCCCACAGTCCAAAAACGTGCAAGTTAGGTGGATTGGCCATGCTAAATTGCCATAATTCAGGGATGTGCAGCTTCGGTGCATTAGCCACGGGAAATGCAGGGTTACAGGGATAGGGTAAGGGGTTGGGTCTGGGTGGAATACTCTTCAGAGGGAAGGTGTGGACTTATTGGACCAAATGGCCGGTTTCCACACTGTGGGGATTCTATGATAAGAGGTCAGAGCGTGAAGAATGCAGAGTGTTGTAGAGCTGGAGGTGTGGAGGGTTCAATGCACGAACAGAATTATAGATGAGGTGATTTTAGAATGGAATCTGATGCAGATTGGAAAGCAGAGGAATTAGTGTAAGTTACAAAAAAGGCAGAAGTTTGAATGAGCTGAAGTTCATTAGGTATTTAAAAATTACTTGTCTGCAAACATCCAGCCATTTCCCCGGCTAGACGGAATGAAATAAACAAAGTACAAGACGTTTGCATAGACAAATTTCATCTAATCCCAATTTGTCTGAAAATGCTTGATTTGGACTCCATTATATGGTTGACAAGGCAGATCAACTGATTTTTAAATAATATATTTTCAGTTTGCATCAGCTCATCTGGTCTTCCTTTCTGCTCCATCTGCTCTTATGTTTAATATGTTACTTTCATTAAATACCCTCATATTATTCAATCCTAATAAAAAGTTTAAAGGGTTTGTTACTTTTCATATCACAGAATCCATTCAAGACAGAAGGAAACTACAAACTAGACACCCATTCCATCAACTCCAAAGCTAACATTGTACCTCATTGTTCAGAATTTCGCAATTATTAGCACAGAAGGAGGCTATTCAACCTGCCATGCCTGCATCAACAGCGTGGAGCAAACAAACCTAGTGACACTCTCTTGAATTCTCCCTGTAGCTTTGCACAGCTTTTTTTTTTTCAGATAACTATTCCCCTTTGAATGCTAAGATCGAATCCACCTCCACCACACTCTCAGGCAGTCTATTCTAGACCCGAATGACTCGGTGTGTAAAACGTTTGCCACATGTCACCATTGCTTCTTTTACCTGAAATCTGAGTCCTCTTGTTCATCTACTCTGTCCAGATCCCGCGTGATTTTGAAAACCTTTATAAAATCTCTCAACCTTCTCTTCTCCTACCTATCTTTCTAACCTATCTACATAACCGAACTTCCTCCCGCTAGAACCATTTGTGATTCTTTACTACACCTCTTTTTAATGCTTATACATCAATCCTAAAGGGTAATGCCTTGAACTGGATGCAATATTCCTGTTGAGATTAAAACAGTGTTTTGTATTAGTTGAACATAACTTTCTCGCTGGTATACTCCATGTACCTATTAATAAAACTGAGTATGTTATATGCTTTGACAACAAGGTGCAGAGCTGGATGAACACAGCAG
>NC_063357.1:43117032-43138931 GCF_021869965.1 Rhincodon typus | reverse complement strand
ATGCTGCTTGGCCTGCTGTGTTCATCCAGCCCTGCACCTTGTTGTCTCGGATTCTCCAGCATCTGCAGTTCCTACTATCACTGACTATTCCAATCCCATTTTCCAGCACTTGGGTATCACAAGTGCATATATAAATACTTCCTTAATATTATGAGAGTTTCTGCCTCCACCATCCTTACAGAAAGTGAGTTGCAGATTCTCACCACCCTCAGAGGGATTTTTTTTCTCTCATCCCTCTAAACATTCTATCCCATACCTTGTATCTATAAACAATAAATAAATATTAAATAACCAAAAGGTCAGAGAGAAAACAATTCTCTGACTCTTCTACTTGCTGTCCCTTTTAAATAGTCAGAGTTAGGCACATCTGTTATGCTGCATTGCATTTCAAGATGGGCCTGCCTCAGTATGCGGAGAGTTCATTTACTGTTGCTGCTGTCACTAGTTATTCACTAATATCAATATTGATACTGAATCTTGAAGACTTTGATATCCCAGGGCAGATGGGAACTATGAATCAAAAACTTTACTCTCCTTCAGTAATCACTCTGCTAATGGACAAAATCTGTTCAGAACAGTTTACCTTCACACAGCCACATGACCATCAACCGTTCTAGATGATTCACTAAACAGACAGGGAAGTGCTCATCCCAAGATAGCACCCAGGACCTTTAGAAAGGGAGTTTGCATTAAAGTGAACTTTCTTAATCCAAGGCACTCAGCTACTAGACAAGATCAGATGGAATAAATCTAGGAAAACTCATGAATATTTAGCTGCCACCAGCTCCTGCCATTCTAAGATATCTCAACTCAGGCTGAAATAAAATCAAATCTATACCAGAAATTTAAAATCTGAATCAAGATTCAAATGTAATCAGGGAGATCCAGATACTTTACATATATAGATAAAAAATAATTCAAGCAATCAATGTTATCGTTGAAAATT
Source organism: Rhincodon typus (assembly GCF_021869965.1). NCBI lineage: Eukaryota > Metazoa > Chordata > Chondrichthyes > Orectolobiformes > Rhincodontidae > Rhincodon > Rhincodon typus. The sequence goes on along the minus strand of NC_063357.1, from coordinate 43,137,985 downwards.
CAGCAAAATATATTAAGACACAGTTCTTCAATATATCCCTTTGGTCTTTGAAAGATATTCAGTAGTACAATTTGAAAGTTCTTGTTCATCTAATACAGAAAGGTTATTACTGGTGGTGGAAGAGATGCAAGTAGCCCGAGGAGATACATTCTCAATAACAGGAAAGAGGTTTATTGGCTTAAGTGCACTTTCACCTCCGCACTGATACACTAAATAAGCCTGCAATAACAGTAGAATCCTTCACGCCACAGAAACAACCTAAAGTTAAAGATCCGCAATCAGAATCTGTCATAGAAATCAAAGTTGTCAAAATATTCAACATATTTTTGTTAAAACAGTGATGCATATACTAGGAAAGAATGCTGGGAAAAGATCAAATAGCAACTTTTAGAAGAGAATTTGATGAACACTTGAAAGGGAAGAATGCACTTAGCTATGGGGAAAAGGAACTAATTGGAGAGCTTTCAAAGAGCTGAGATAAACGCAATGGGTCAATGACTTCCCTCTGTTTTGCATCATCCCATGATGGAAAATGGAAATACTGGCCTTATATAAGCTATTAGATCTGATGGGCGGAGAAAAAATGGATCTGCAAATAATAAAACATGAGTATTGAAGCATTCTCAAGTTAATGACCATCTCTTAGTCAAGCTTCTCCTAGTCAGTCCTTTTGATTCCATTAGCACTCATGCTAAACCAATATATTCTTCCTGTTACTAAAGCCGCTATCCATCATGTTTTAACACAACGATATTAATAGGATTTTGGAAGTTCATAAGGAATGAACATAGCTCTTCTCAGAGTGAGAAGAGCTTCAATTTAAAAGGTTTGGGCCAAGCTGATATTACTGAGGCTTAATAATAACCTCAGCACAAGATTTCTTCTAAGACAGCCCTTTTTCAAAGCTAAATTTCTTCTAACATCAAAACCACACTAAGCATGCATTGACTGTGCTGCAGACCTCAATTAACCTGCTGGAATAAAACGACACAGAATGTAACTAGTTACCACTATTTGATACTGAGCATATCTATCAATGTTAAACAGGCTCAGCTGGTAAATAATAAAGACAATTTGTTTTTTGGCATATGATCTCACAATCCTAGATTAAAAATCTACAAATTAATTTGTCTGGATATCAGTTCAGAGTCAGCTTGATGCAGTTGGTTGCACACCTTAGAGTCAGAGAAGTTACAGATTTAAAATCCAATTTTTGTATTCAAGTATTTTGAAAATTGAGCATCAATAAACTGACCTCCTGCACTTATTTTGTTGTTGCATCCTGTAAAAAATCAATCTAATAATTTTTGCTTGAATATTGCAGTCTGACAGGATGGTGTTTTCTCTTTTTCAGAGCGTTCTACAGAGCTGAGTGATTAGCTTGTGTAGAACGATTGCTGCAAAAGTATCATTATTAATTATGTGGCATGACATGCATAAGAGTGTAAGCCCTGAGCAGTAGAAGGTATGGGTCTAACTTGCATTTTGTTACGAAGCACAAGAAAAGACTGAAAAAGAGCCTCGAATAAAAAAAGCAAAATACTGCAATTGTTGGAAATCTGAAATAAAAACAAGATGCTGGAAAAACTCATGTCAGACAGCATCGGTGGAGAGAGACTCTTCTTGAAAATCATATCAGACTTGAAATGTTATCTCGACTTCTTTCTCCACAGATGTGGTTATACCAAGTTTCTCCAGCATTTTATGCTTTTGTTTCTGAAAAAAAAAGTCTGACTGATTATCAAGTACATTTTTTGAACTGCCAGGGTTAGGATCAGCAGCTTTGATTCAGAGGTAGGAGTGCTACCACTCAGTTAAAGCATCACATATTCAAACTCTACTCTAGAAACCAGAGTGTACAATTTTGGCTGACGTTCTAAACTGTTCGAAAGACAATTTCCGGTTTAAGGCATTATGAAAAGCCAGCATCAATAAACTGATCTGCTGCATTTATTTTGTTGTTGCATCCTGGAAAAAAAAAGATCAGTTTATTAGCTTTTGCTTGAATGCGACTTCCAGTGTTAAACTGAAATCCTATCTGCCTTGCCGGTGGACAAAATAAATTTCAAAGCACTATCCAAAGAAAGCAGGGGAACTTTTGCCTGGTATCCCAGAAAATATTTATCTTCTCATCTTGAATCTTGCCAGTTATCTCATTACTTTTTGTGGTAACTTGCTTTGAACAAATTGCCTGGTGCCATTACAACATCAATATTATCAAAGTGCTTCACAACCTCTGAAACACCTTGAGACCAGCTGGGAACATGAAAAGCATGACATAAAGGCATGTTCATTTCTGTGTGTGTGGATGTGCAGACCAACCACAACATGACTTCATCCAACAGTGAGAAAGGATCAGAAATGATTTGTACCAAGGCCAAATGACAGAAGAGATTTACAAGAAAATCTGTGGTAATACCCGTGGGATGAACAGTTTAGTTACTAATTCTACTTTGTAATTGCAAAAGAACGCAAAATGAGTTCAGTTGGCAGTGTTAAGAAGAAGCAGACTTAACACAGCCCAATTACCAGGGATATGGCAGTAAATAGATGAAAAAAAACTGAACATTCATGCACAGTCTATAAACACGTTATAGACTAGAAACTAATATAAAAGGTCAGCTCTTAAAAGAGGTTACTACCCTCCTCTCCAACATCTGCATAATTTTTAACAATTAATTATCTACTTTATGTAAATAAGATAAAGCATTGACTTGTCAGAAAAACGTTCACGGGATTATATCCATTAAAGAACCCTTTAGCAGGCAAAATGTCTTAGTGCAAAAATCTTATGTGGAAAAATATATCCAAACACAGAAAGTAAACCTCTCCCTGCTTTGAATACAAACTTTCAGAATATGATTCTGAGCACCGATATTACTTCAATAATAAAAATTAAGAAAGGTCATAATTCCAAGGTATGCTTTGCTATTACTTCACAGAGCACACCTAAATTTGCCACTCTTTCACTGAGACAGTAAGCAGGCAATTTTACTGGCAGTCTTCTCAATGATAAAGACAATTGTTAAAAGATTCCCTTGTGTACCTTGAGTTTACCTCATTGTTCTTTCCTCATAATAATGCCTTAATAGTTAATTCACACCATGCTCAGTATTACGATCTTTACCCTTAAATTAGCATAATCTTTTACAAGCATAAATTAGGAGCGGAGGCAGACCATTCAGTCTACTGAGCCTTTTCCATCATTCAATAAGGTCATTGCTAATCTGTTAGTAACCTCACATTTCATATTTCCACATTTCTGCCTACCCAAAAACCCTTTGGACTATTAGTCAAAAATGTATTTCCCTCTGCCTTAAAAACATTCAATGTCAAGGTTTCCACCATTCTCTAAGAAAGAGAGTTCTAAAGATTCTCGGTCCTTGGAAGCTATTTCTCTTCATCCCCTTCCCAAACGGAAGACCCCTTAATTTTAAACTGTGTCCATAATAAAACTGTACACAGTACTCCAGATATGATCACAAAATCACTACAACTGTGGCAAAACAACCTATTTATTCCTCTTGTAATAAGTGACCACATTCCTTTTGTCTTCCAAATCACTTGCTGAATAGTAACATTTTGAGACTCACATACACAAGACACCCATATGCCTCTACACCTCATTATGTTGAGGTTGCACAGGACGTTGGTGAGGCCTCTTCTGGAGTACTGTGTCCAATTCCGGTATCCTTGTTATAGGAAGGATATTATTAAGCTGGAGAGGGTTCAGAAGAGTTTTACCAGGATGTTGTTGTGAATGAAGGGCTTGAGTTATAAGGAGAGGCTGGAAAGACTGGGACGTTTTTCACCAGAGCATAGGAGGTTGAGTGGTGACCTTACAGAGGTTTATAAAATAACAAGGGATACATATAATGTGAATGGCAGACGTTTCTTCCCTAGAATGGATGATTCCAAGACAAGGGGGCATATTTTTAAGGTGAGAGGAGAAAGATTTTAAAAAAGACATGAGGGTCTTTTTTTTTAATATACAGAGAGTGCTGCGTGTGTGGAATGAACGTCCAGAGGATGCGGGTATACTTACAACACTTAAAAGACATTTAGATAAATACATGAGTAAGAAATATTTGAAGGGATATGGGCCAAGCGCAGCCAGGTGGGACTAGTTTAGTTTGGGTTTATGGTCAGCATGGACAGGTTAGACCGAAGGGTCTGTTTCCATGCTGTATGACACTGTGACCTCAGAGTTTTACAATCTGTCTATTTGAAGAAGGGTCCAGACCCGAAACGTCAGCTATCCTGCTTCACTGATGCTGCTTGGCCTGCTGTGTCCATCCAGCTCTACACATTGTTATCTCTATATTTAAATAATGTACTGCTTTTCTGTTCTTCCTGCTAAAGTGGACAAGTTCATATTTTCCTACATTATTCTTATGCCATTTTTTCCATTCACTTAATTTTACATATGTCTCTTTATAGATTCCTGATGGCAACTTACTTTTCTACATATTTTTTGCATCTTCAGTATTTTCAGAACCATATATTTCATCCCTTGTGCTCTCATGGTGCAGATGTCGTCTCCCACCTGTTCCAGAGATGTGTGATAACTTAGTCAAAGATGTTGATTAGAAAATATCCAGATTTGCCTTCTCTATTCAAGTGATTGATATAAATCATAAATAGTCAAAGCCCCAGCAGTGATCATCGTGGCACTCCACTTGCCACAACATGCCAACCCAAAGCTAAACAATTCTCTGTCCGTATGACAATGTTATTTTCAACATCATGAGCTTTTATTTTGCATAGTAATCTTTGCTACACCTTGTCAGATACCTTCTAGAAATCTAAGAACACTGTACCTTCATCCACATTGCTTGTTAATTCCTCAAAAAGTTTCAATAAATTTAGTCAAACATGATTTCCCTTTCACAAATCGATGTTGAGTGTGCCTGATTACATTGAAATTGTCCAAGTGCCCTAGTAGATCCTGCTGTATAAAACATTCCAGTATATTTCCTATGAACTCTATCAACAATCAGATTGTAGTTGCTTGTTTAACTGGTACAGCTTAGAAATGCATAGACAAAAGTTTTTGACGGACACATGAGAGAACACGTATTGGACTACCACTTCAGTTATAACTCAATGATCGGACGAAGGAAGTACATGTGTTATTACCACACCACAAATGAAGGGGAGAAAGCAGCCTCTGTGTGAATATAACACAAGGGTACAATTTACCATTACAATTTTAGATTCCTTGAGTGATTGCAAACATTTACGTTATGGCATTAAACAAATAAAAATGGAAGTGAGTGGGTGGCCAACAGTCAGGTAGAATATGATATTACATCCAAATGGCAGTGCTGAAATAGGCAGCCAACTGTATTTGACAAATCTGAAGTGATATGCACTTTATCATCCCTCTGCCTTTGGGAATACTCTTCCCACTAACAGCACAAGCACAGTGCAGGATCTGATCTGCAGCAAAGCCATCTCAAGCTCTCCAATAGTTAATTAAGATTTCAAACATCTTTTAGTAAAATTCTATCCAGCAATGCAACTGGAAACATAACAAAAACATTTCTGGAAGTACCATATGTCTAATCGCTTACAGCAGTTCTCAATTTTTCTCATGGTTACTATGTAAAAAAGAATGATGGCATGGGTGGGGGTGGAGGTGGTAGGCAAGATCACAAGAGGGGATAAAGAATCAGGATAAACACAAAATAGCTACTTCCACGTAAGCAATCAACTGAACTAACACTGCACTGTCTAAAGACTACATGTAAGTTTATAAGAATTAAACACCTCTTTAACAATTGAACAAAAAAGTGTCATTGGACTCAAAATGTTGACTCTGCATCATTTCCACAAATGCTGCCAGACCAACTGAATTTCTTCAGCAATTTTTGTTTTTGTAAAGGAATTTAGATTGCTGTATTTATGTTGGCTGAAAAGTTTAATTGAATGTAATGAATTCTTAATATTCAGAATGGCTCAAACTGGAGTGAATCTTCCAGCATGTAACAACACTAAATCAAAGGTCAAACCATGCAGATGCAGCAGTAAGGTGTAAACCACAGCCCAGGTTCTGACATTAGGTAGGTACAAAAGAGTATAGTTGGCGGTGAAACTACTGTGGTGTGGCAAGGGAGGTCCTGGATACCCCAAAAACTGGGAAATTCAAAATAGAATTTAGCAACTTAAATACAATGCAAACAATACCTAGAAAAACCAAAATAGGAGGACAGGACAGACCTGGATGACCCCAATGCCACCTGGTAATAGGTTGCTTGCAAACTAAAGCTAGAAAGAGATATTGTATATTCCATTCTAAAATGTTCAGATAGCAAATTGTCATGATTACCAAAGGGTTAACGTTAAAAAAAATATTAAAACTGTGTCATATGAATTAAGCTAAATATGTGCAATTGCATGCTATACACAAGAATTACCCAAAATATTTACATACATCTACAATGCAACATGTGCATTTGATGAATACTATTCCAGGCAAACTGTGTGTCATCATTTATTGAATAGTATGTCTGTCCAAGTGTCAGTTGGATTTATGTCACACAGACTTAAAGACAGGAAACTGTGTCACAGTTTGTTATCTAAGTTTTGAATTTAACTGAGTAGAAAGGAATGGCAGCAAACTATTATGCAAGGAGAAGGAAAGAATGGAGCTATGAATGATGATGTTAAGTGTCTGGCAAATTGTTTTTGTATTCCTGAGTTAGGTTTGATTTCAAACTGCCTCAAAATGCACTACTTGTGGTTTAATTACATTCACTAATTGCCTTGGCCTACCGTGATTCTTGTTTAAGCAGTACTACGAGTTTAAAATTACCATTGTTTACAAATCTACCCGCGGTTTAGTTGTCCCCAGGTCTCAGTAACCACCTCCAATCTCACAACATTGTTAAGGTTTCTGTGATCCTCCAGTTCAGGCTCCTTGCCCATTTCAGACTTTAATCACTTCATGCCAAGGTTCTAAGCTCTAAACCCCTCTCTAAACCTCACTGCCTTTCTTTTAACCATTAAGGCCACTCCTTACAACCTAGCATTCTGACTAAGCTTTTGCTCATCTATTTCACATGGCAGTGTCAAATGATTTGTTCCACTAGTAAAGATGCTATAAAAATGGATTAATGGAAATTGTTCTTATTGGGGTAATAATGGGAGAGACAAAGATGGCAGAAAACTGAGCAGGGCTCACAGCTTGTGTGTAGACTGTAGCACACCAACTTTCCACTAATACATGGATCAAACAAAGAGATGGAATACATTAGCATGGGATGATTCTTTTTGGCCCACTGATCCAATATCACCACTTTGCTTAATTTTCCAACTACAAGATAACAATGACAGCTGCTATATGCTCAAACCAAAGGTCAAATAAGACTGGTAACATATGCACGAACAGGTTTCCACTGTAAGTCCGAGGCGAACGAGCTTTAAGATTGTGTGCGTACTGCTGATAATAAACGATGGGATTAGTGGATTAGTCAGCTAGGTTCTCTAAGCAGAAAAACAGGAGGCAAAATCTGTTTGGATGGAGCTAAGAAACAGAAAGGGCAGCAAACATTGGTAGGAGTGATTTACAGACCACCAAACAGTAGTAGTAATGTACGGCATGGTGTATGTCAGAAATTAGAGGTCCATGTAGCAAGGAGAATGCAGTAATCATAGATGACTTCAATTTGCATATAGAACGGATATATACAATGAGTATCAATGTGGTGAAGGAAGAATTCCTGGAATTTAATGTTTTAGCAAAGATCTGTAGCTTGGGTTGTGGCTGGAGTTGTTGGTTGGTTCACTGAGCTGACTGGTTTCCGTGCAAATGTTTCGTTCCCCTACTAGGTGACATCTTCAGTGCTGTCTAGCCTCTGATGAAGCACTGTTGTTCTGTTCCGTTTTGAATTTATACTTCAGGTCCAGTGGGTAGTTCGGTTTCCAGTTTTGCTCCATAGTAGTATGAAGAGGGGTCCATTTCAACATGTTTGTTTATGGCTACATGATACATGAACATCAACTCGCAGCAAAACAGCATGACCAACTCTCCCTCGTTTCTCTTCACTTCGACAAAGGAGGACATCGGTTTAACTGGAACAACGTAACAGTACTAGGACAAGCAAAACAAAGGCAAGCACAAGAATTCCTAGAAGCCTGGTTTTCAAACACTGGTGCCATAAACAAACATGTTGAAATAGATCACATCTACATACCACTACAGAGCAAAACCAGAAACAGAACTACCCACTGGACCAGACCTATAAATTCAAACGGACTAGAACAACAGTGCTTCAATGGAGACTAGACAGCACTGAAGATGTCACCTAGAAAGGGACGAAACGTTTCCACAAAAACCAATCAGCTCGGCGAACCAAGTTACAGTTCCTGAAATATATGAGACAGTTCCACAAAAATTGCTTTGGAAAACTATCTAGGGCACAGGCTTTTTTACATCTAATGTTATGCAGTGAGAAAAGGCTAGTAATCTCAATATGAAAGAACCTTTCAGGAACAGTAACTATAGTATGATAGAAGGGTCCAGACCCGAAACGTCAGCTTTCCTGCTCGGCCTGCTGTGTTCATCCAGCTCGACACCTTGCTATCTATAGTATGACAGAATTGTACATGGAGTTTGAAAAAGATGTAGTTCAATCCAAAACTACGGTCTTATACCTAAACAAAAGTAATTATGAAGATACAAGGAGGATGTTGCCTGTGGTGGATTGGAAAGCCATATTAAAATATTTGACTGTAGATAGATAATGGCTAGTCTTTATAGAATTAACAGTTAGTGTCCAAAATATACACTCCTATAAGGCAAAAGTACTGAATTAAAAAGCAAGAGAGAACCATGGCTAACAATGAAAATTAATGATATTAGATCAAAACAGGGGATGTATAAAGTTGCCCAAAAAGGTTGTAAGCCTGCGGATTGGGAGAATTTTAGAATTCAGCAAAGGTATTACAAACAAATTGTTAGGGAAAATAGGATATGAATGTAAAATAGCAAAAAAAATTTAAAAAAAGATTGCCAGCTTTTCCAATTTTCTCCTTTTTACATACCTATATATAGAAAAGACAAAGGTAGGCATAGAGTCATAGAATTTTACACCACAGAAACAGGCCCATTGGTGCCTGATGACCAGCGGGTACACAATGTACTCTAGTCCCTAGACAGGATGCACAGGAGGTTTACCAGGATCTTGCCTCAGTTGGAGCAATTCAGCTATGCAGAAAGATGAGATCAGTAGAATAGCTGAGGGAGGCATGATTGAGGTGCACGAAATTATGAGGGGCAAAGGAAAGGTAGATAAGAAGAAGATTTTCCCCTTGGTAGAGGGATCAATAACTACGGGGTATAAATTTAACGTAAAGAGGAGGTTTAGAAGGGATTAAAGGAAAATCTTTCATCACCTAGAAGGGGGTAGGTATCTGCAAGTCACTTCCTGAAAGAGTGATAGAGGTAGGAAGCATCACAACATTGAAGTTGTTAGATATCACTTGAAGTGTCATAACATAGCAGCCTAATGACATTTGAACATAATAGTGAATATTATAGGATAAGCCTAATGTGATATTTGAAATGGGGTACTGTGAAACAACTAAGATCCAGATTAACCTTAATTGTAATATAATGAGAGAGAAAATCTCCAAAGAAATGAGACAAATTTGTTAATGGGTAGAAAAACAGGCATGGAAAAAGAATTATGGGATACAGAACAGTTTATACTCTTAAGAGGCTACCGCTCTGCTTCTCAAAAAAAATTGAAGCCTAAAGAGATACAAGAGACAAGATCAAACTATAAGAAAAAACATAAAAATGCTAAAATGAATGCAGAGTCATGCAAATGGCGCGTTAAGAAGATGACAAAACAGATGGTAAGAGATACAAGAAGAATACAAACATGAAAAGAGACTTGCAATGGATGTGAATACAAACAGCAGATTTTTTTAAAGAACAAAACAAAGAGGGTGGTCAGGAGCGAAATAGACAGTTGAAACCGATGAGTGATACTGTGAATAAAGATAAAGGAATAGTAGACATGATGACCAATTACTTTGAATTAGTATTTTCAGTAGAAAAACCTTACTGGACACCACAAAGAAGCTAACATTAAATCAGACTGGGATACACCAAAATTAACTTTAAAATGATATAGTAACAGATAAAACAATGTGGTAGAAATCCCCAGGACTAGATGGCTTCTAACCAAGGATTTTCAAGTTGGTATGTGGGAATATCTCAGTTGCGCCTAACTATGAACTTCCAAAGTTCTCTCAGATTGGAACATGGCACATGTGACTCAGTTACTTCAGAAAGATGATGGGGGAAGACAGAGAATCATAGACAAATTAGTCTAACATTTGTTGTTAGGAAATTACTACAGTCTATGATAAGCACATCACTGAATGCCTAGAAAATTTTCAGCTGGTCAGAAACAGCCCATCTGTATTTGTAAAAAGTAGGTTATTCCTGACAAAGCCAATTCAACTTTTTCAACAGGTGACTAAAGGGAAGGAGAGGGAAATGGCTAGCGATGTTATTTATATGGACTTCCAGAAGGTATTTGATAGCGTTCTTCGCAAGAGACTATTAGCTAAAGTTGAACCTCATGGAACTAGAGGGGAATTAATGACCTGGTCAGGAGGTTGGCTGAGCGCAGGAAATTAATCAGATAATGGACAGGTACTCAAATTGGCAAGATGTAACTAGTGATCTTCCACAATGACCTATTTTGGAGTCTCAACTAGTCAACATGTTAATTAATGACTTAATGATAGGATAGAAAGCCATATATCAAAGTTTGCTGACAGCATTGCATTCAGTGCAGGTGGAACTATAAAATTGCAAAAATGTGGCAAACAAATTTCAATCCAAGAAAATATGATAGTTTCTAAACAGCGAAATGCAAGAAACAGTGGATGCCCAAAGAGACTTGGGGTGAACTCCAGGCACATGGATCACTAAAATATTGCAACAGATACAGAAAGTAATCAAAAATAAGTACAGAGAAAATAGGAGTGGGAGAAAACCATTTTGGTCTTTGAACCTGCTCTGCCCTACAAGATCATGGCCATTTTTCCATCTCAACTCCACCTTTCTGCACTCTCTCTATATTCCCTAATCCCTTCAGAAGCCAGAGGGTCAGCTTTGTTTTGAACATACTCAACAAAACGATGATCTTGGGTAGAAAATTCCAAACATCCAGAACACTGACTGAAAATACCTCAATTCTCAATGACCAGCCCCTTATTCTAAAGCTATGAATTCATGTCCTAGATTTCCCAACCACAGGAAACATTTTCTCAGAATCCAATTGGCCAAGCCCCTTAAATATTGTATATTGGTGGCTTTAGGATCCTAAAAGATATTGATTTGAGCCAGTATCAACCCAATCCAAATAACACCTTTCTGTGCCCTTTATGACACTATATTTCAATTAATTTACCACATTCTCTAAACTTCAGAAAATATAAGCCTAGTTTACTGATTCTACCTTCAAAGAACATTCCCTTCATCCCATGAACCAAGGCAGCAAAGCATTATTGTACTCTTTTGGGATTATTCAATTGAGTCAGATAATCAGCCATGATCAAGAATGGCAGAGTAGGCTCAAAGGGCTGAATGGCCTCCTCCTGCTCCTATCTTTTATGTTTCTATGTTTCTACACCCATAAAACCAAATCTGCTCAGTGTGTTTAACTTATATGAAAACAGCCACTTCACGACAACATCTCCAGAAAACACTGAAGTAGTGGAAGGACTTGCAGACCGATGAACTATGTAACAGGCCATGATCTGAAAATTCATTCCCTTGCCATTGCTACCTTTTTTCCAGACTATAACTAATCCCGACGAGATCTTGTGGTGCAATGTACAATGTTCTTGCCGGAGTCTGAAACTTTGCATTCAACTCCCATCCTAAATCTTGATGGCCAATGACATTGCATTCATAATGCAGGCAAACAGATTTGAGTATCAACTTGTAAATCCTTTGAATATACGCCAAGTGCATACAGTAAGATCAGGAGACATTCCTAGCTGAAATACAGAAAATAGGAACAGGAGTAGACCATTCATCCCCTCCAGCCTACTGTCATTCAATATGATTACACCTGATCATCCAACGCAATACCCTGTTCTCACTTTCACCCCATATCCTTTGATTCCTTTAGCCTTAAGAACTATATCTATCTCTTTCTTGAAAACATCCAACAGTTTGGCCTCAACTATTTTCTGTGACAGAGAATTCCACAAGCTCACTACTCTTTGGGTGAAGCATTTCTCCACATCGAAGTACTAAATGGCCTACTCCATTTCATTAGACTAGTCCTATGGTTCCGGACTCCCCAGTCATCAGGGACATCCTTCCTGTGTTTACCCAGTCTAGCCCTGTTAGAATTTGTAAGTTTATTAGAGATCCCCCCTCATTATTCTAAACTCCGGCGAATATAGTTCTAATAAATCCAATCTCTCTTCATAAATCAGTCAGTTCTGCTATCCCAAGAATCAGTGTGGTAAATCTTTGTTGCACTCCTTGCATAGCCAGAACATCTTTCCTCAGATAAGGAGACCAAAACTGCACATAACACTCCAGGTATGGTCTCACCAAGGACTTGTAAAATCATAGCAAGATAGCCTAGTAAACCAAATCAACTGGATTCCCCTTATCAACTCTACTACTGATTTCCCAAATCTAAGCTGACTCCACCCAATCCTGTCACTGTTTTCCAATCTGTTTTATAATCAGTCATAGAGTCATTGTGTGATGGAAAGAAATTAGTCTCCCACGTCACTATCCATGGCTCCTATTACAACATGCTAAAGGAGTCATAAAAACAAGATACTACAGATGCTGGAAATCTCAAATAAACACAAAAATCAAAGAGCTGGAAGCCTCCATGGAGACAGAAACAGACGTTAGAATTCTGAGGGTCGGTCACTGGACCCGAAACGTTAACTCTGTTTTCTCCTTCACAGATGCTGCCAGACCTGCTGAGCTTTTCCAGCAACTTTGTTTTTGTTAGAATCCAATGACTCATTTCAGATGCTAAAAGGGTATGCTGCCACAGAACTCAAGATTCCTTGTAGGGGTCAGTGTGGATCAAATTTGGTTTTGTTCCCATTTCAGCTGAGGCAGGACTTGCCTCTGCAGTAGACACTGTGGCATTGAGAGCTGGACCTGTCTTCAGACAAAGAACTAAATAAGTATCAGCCATATATGCAGGAGATCTTATGGGTTTCTAAAACTCATTTGATCAAGGGAGACAGCCCACCACTCTCACTGGGCGCGAGCATCCTACTTCATGTTTGCAGTCCGACACATCATAAACCTAACACTAGCTGCACTTTCTGACTCTAAGGTGACAGGTTCACTCCATAATACATCTGCACCATGGTACCGTACACAACAATTCACAAAACACAATAAAACAGTCCAATCAAAAGATACATTTAGATATGTTATTGCCTACAGTGCACCTCTTCACAACAAAAGAAACCTATCATTGGCAGAAAACAACTATCCTTCAATTTTTCAATGTTCATAATGTATGAAATTTGAACACTTATGCCAGTAACAGAGCATGAATAATGACAGTGGCTGAATGGATTTATTATTAAACATGCTAGTTCATCTGAGGATTGTGGTTTACCTCAGCAATGCTTTTAGGTCTAGAAGCAGGTCCCATCTCGTCTGCCAAGGTGAGGCACGTGCCGATGGGAGGAACATGCATTTTTCACTAACCTTCCTCTATTTCCAGCAGACAAAACAATGGGAAATCATACCTCTGGTTAAAAAAATAGCTGGTTGAATGGGAAAGTTGTTTTTTTTTAATAAAGGGAAGGGGCTAGGAAAGAAAGGATATGGACAGTTGGGAATTTGGGAGGTTTGATGCATAATAAATAAACCTTGCTGAAGGATAAAGAAACATGCATCACAATCCTGAAGTTCTGTTCTACCTTACCAATCCGCCATATTGACCTTTTGTTGCTTTTTGACAATTCACCAAAGAGACAAAAAGCTTTTAAGTTCAGCTTAATATTTGAATTTGGGACTATACACTAGAACAGAGTTTAGATATGTTCAGTTAATATAGCACAGAGAATATTCAAACCCTGAACAACTCATACATTGACAATTTAGAGACTAAGAAGGTCGAGAATCAACTTGGATATGGCTTTAAATGCAAACCAATTAAGTTTTTATTATGTATATATTGTACAATCACCATCAGCATTACATTTGGTGTATCAATGCCAAGTGTGATCTCCAAGTAGAGCACTGAGCAAGAGGAAGAAAATTGAACCAACATGACCAGATGTAATTCAGTCTCTACTTTAAAGTTAAGCAATCAATCTTTAATTTTACACTTGCTTTATGAATGAAAATGATCACATTTATAAAGCTTGTTAGCTTGTGCAAATTTAAGATGCTGTGATAGAATGTCCTTATACTGACCAGGCAGCAGACTAATCACTTTAAACTCAGCAAATGAGGTTCTTCCTTGGCTCCAGAAATTTGCATTCATTAAATAAATAAACTAAACTTAATTCCAAGTTGTGACACTCCCTCCTTGGGAGGGAGGATGCAGTTATTATGTGACACACTTAAATAGGCAATTCAAATATACAAAAAAGGAGCAAAAATAGACTTACTTTGTTATGAATGCAATGTGCATTTAGATGTATAGCCTTTGGTTTTGTCTGTTATCTTTGCAATATCTTGTGCTGATTGTTGATGTATTCCTAGGTTTTCCCTCCTGCTCTACTTTCCTGCCATTCTTTGACCATGATTTCCCATATTCTCCTCTCTCAACTTGTCTCTATTCTTTGAAGGAGGTCAGTTAGCTCAGTGGCTGGACAGATGTCTTGTAATGTAACGGAATGAAAATAGGTGGGTTCAATTCTTGCACCAGCTGAGATTACCATGAAGGACTCTCTTTCTTAACCTTTTGCCTTGGCTGAGGCATGGTGACCCTCTGGTTAAACTACCGCCAGACTTCTCTCTCTAATGAGAGAGCAGCCTGTAGTCCAGTAAGACAACAGCGACTTTACTTTTACTCTATGATACATACGTTCATCATTCCACATTTGATCCCGTGCCATAACTATTTAGTTTAAACTTGCTCAACTTCCCTAGTTATGTGATTCACAAGGACATAGATCCAAGCATAGTTCATGTGAAGATCATCCCAAAAATAAGCTTCCACTTTCCCCAATATTGGTGCTAGTGGCCCAAAAATCAGGATTCCCATTACAAAAGCTGACAGAAGAACTTATTTAATTTAAAACAGTAATGGGGAGGGAACTACATGCAAAATTCTTCATTCATTTAATAGGTATCTGACATTGGCTCACTTACAGAATCACATAACACAAGAGACTGCCATCACAGCGAGTATTGCGCGGGGGTCAATTTGTGAAATGGTAAACCATCTGCCCTCTTTAAGCACATATATAAGATCCCATGTCACTATCTTGACAAAAAGTAAGAATGTTTTCCCCAGCATTCTAACCATTATCCCTTAATCAGCATTCCTAAAACAAATATTATAACATTTCTATCATAAGTTCTGCAATCTTGTGTCATATCTGACAGAGGATTTTATACTTTCTACTCATATGTTTGCTCTGTCACCATAACTACCCTCTCCTATTTAGCAATAGCATCTGGTCATTATCACACTGCCATTTGTGGGAGATCGCTGTGAAAAAGGTTGGCTACCACATTCCCTGCATTACAATAGTGACCATGCTTCAAAAGTACTTAGTTGACTGCAAAGCATTCTAAGATCACAGTGATCATAAAAACGTAACATATAAATACATGACCTTTTTATTACAGCTTGTTTCAAACCCTGCTTCAGTTCATCTGTTGGAATTTATACCCTTGTTACTTCTGGACTTCACGATTCAAGTGCCTTCCTGGCAGGCCTCCATCTTCCATAACGCAATCTTAGGCAATCCAATAATTCTGCTGCCTTTAAACTAACTTGCACCAAGTCCTATTCACCTGTAAGTCATAGTACCACAAGACCATAAAGGTATAGGAGCAAAATTCAGCCTTTAGGCCCATCAGGTCTGCACTGTGCCTGACATGTTTCTCAACCCCATTCTCCTGCCTTCTCTCCATAACCCTTGATCCCCTTACCAATCAAAAACCTGTCTGTCTGAAATACACTCAATGACTTGGCATCCACAGCTCTCTGCAGCAATGAGTTCCACTGATTAACTACCTTCTGGCTGAAGAAATTCCTCCTCAGCTCAGTTCTAAAGGGTCGTCCCTTCACTCTAAGGCTGTGCCTTCGTGTCCTAGTCTCTCCTACTAGTCAAAACATCTTCTCCATGTCCACTCTATACAGGCCTCTCAGTATTCTGTATTTCTCCCTCATCTTTCTAAACTCTGAGTGCAAACACAGAGTCCTCAACTGCTCCTCATATGACAAGCCTTTCATAGCCAGGATCATTCTTGTAAACTTCTCTGGACCTCCCCCAACACCTGCACATCCTTCCTTACATACAGGGCCTAAAGCTGCTCACAATATTCCAAATGTGTTTTAACCAGACCCTTATACAGACTCAGTAGAACATCTCTGCTCTTACATTCTAGCCCTCATGAAATGAATGCTAACATTGCACTTGCGTTCCTGATTACCAACTGAACCTGCAATGTTAACCTTAAGAGAATCCTGAACTAGGACTACATCCTTTTGTGCTTCAGCTTTCCGCAACCTTTCCCCATTTGAAAAATAGCCTATGCCTCTATTCTTCTTGCCAAAGTGCATAATCTCACACTTTCCCACATTATATTCCATCTGCCACTTCTTTGCCCATGTCCCTAGCATGCCCAAGTTCTTCCGCAGCCTCCCCATTCCTCAACATCAACTGTCCCTCCACCTAAATGTGTTATCTGCAAATTTAGCAACAATGCCCTCAGTTCCTTCATCTAGATTGTTAATGTATAACACAAATAGTTGTAGTCCAAAACAGACCCCTGCAGAACTCCGCTAGTCACTGGCTGCCATCCTAAAAAGGATATCTTTATCCCCACTCTCTGCCTTCTGCCAGTCAGCCAATTCTCCTTCCATGCCAATAGCTTGTCCCTAACATCATGGCCTCTTATCTTATTTAGCAGCCTTCTGTGCGGCACCTTGTCAAATGCTTTCTGGAAATCCAAGCAGATTACGGCCACTGGCTCTCCCTTGTCTAACTTGTCTATTACCTCCATGAAGAATTCTAACAGATTTGTCAGGTATGACCTCCCCTTGACAAAGCCTCCTGATTCAGCCCTATCTTACCATGCACTTCCAAGTATTCCGCAATCTCATCCTTAATAATGGACTCTAAAATCTTACCAACAACTGAGGTCAGCTAATTGGCCTATAACTTCCTGTGTTCTGCCTTCCTCCCTTCTTAACAGGGGTGTTACAATAGCCATTTTCAGTCCTCTGGAACACACTGACTCCAATAATTTTTGAAAGAAAGATTACCACCAATGCCTCTACAATCACCTCCCCATCTCCTTCAGAAATCTGGGGTGTAGTTCCTCTGGTCTGAGTGACTTATCCACCTTCAGACCTTTCAGCTTCCCCAGTACCTTTCCTTAATGATGGCCACTATACTCACCTCTGCCCCCTGACTCTCGAAGTTCTGATATGCTGCTGAAGTTTTCCACTCTGAAAACTGATACAAAGTACCTACTTGGGTCCTCTGCCATTTCTTTGGTCCCCATTACTACTTCTCCAGCCTCATTTTCCAACAGTCCAATGTCCAATACCTTTCTCTTACCTTTTAAATCATGTAGAAAAACCTCTTACAAATCTTCTTTTATATTACTAGCTAGCTTACCCTCGTATTTCCATCTTCGCACCCCCTCACCCCTGATTGCTTTTTTTGATTGTCTTCTGCTGGCTTTTAAAGACTTCCCACTAATCTGCACAACATTTATACTTTTTCTTTTGTTTTTATACTGTCCTTGAGTTTCCTTGGCAGCCTTCAGCCTCCCTTAGTCTGTTTCTTCTTCCTTGTGATGAATTTCTGCTGTGCATCCTGAATTGCCCCTAGCAACTCTGCCATTGCTGCTCCACTGTCTTGCCTGCTAGGCTCCCCTTCCAATCAACTCCGGTCACTTGCTCCCTCATGTCTTTGTAGTTACCTTAGATACCGTTACATCTGACTCAAATCTTCTCCCTTTCAGATTGCAGGGTGAATTCTATCATATTATGGTCACTGCCCCTAGGAGTGCCTTCGCTTTCAGCTCCCTTATCAAGTCTGCCTCATTACACATCACCAAATCCAGAATCACCTGTTCCCTAGTGGGCTCTACCACAAGCTGTTCATAAAAACATTGCACAGACATTCCACAAATCCCTTTTCTCGAGGTCTGCTACCAGCCTAATTTTCTCACGCCACCTGCATATTGAAGTTTCCCCCATGTTTATTGTAACAGCACCTTTTTACATGCATTTTCTATCTCCTGATTTATTTTCTTCCCTACATTCTGACTACTGCTAGGAGCCTGTACAATCCTCCCATCAGGGTCTTTTTTCCTTTATGGTTTCTCGATGCTGCCCACACACATTCTATGCCTCTAACTCTGTCACTTCTTGCTATTGATTTAATTTCATTTCTTACTAACAAGGCAACCCTGCTGTCTCTGCCCATCTGTCTGAACTTTTGATAGGATGTGTATCTTTGGATATTAAATTCTCAGCCCTGATCCTCTTGCAGCTCATCTCTGTGCTACACACAACAGTGTACCTGCCAATTTCAATTTGCACTACAAGCTCTTTTACCTTGTCTCATATACTGCAACACCCTCAGTCTTCTGTTAACCATTGCCTTCTCATAGTTGTCCTCTTATCTGCTGTGCCTGAAGTTCGATTCCTAATCATTTCCATTTTTTCTGTCCCATTACTAGTTCTAGAAACTTTCATAACCTCTGCTGAGCACCCCCCGTTTAACTTTTTCCATAATTTTCCATGCAACTGAACCCACCTGCTACTGTTTAGTTTAAGGTCCTATCCATAGCCCTAGTTTTACAGTGCAATTTGCAAGGACTCTGGTTCCAGCATGATTTAAGTGGAACCCGTCCCATTGAAACAGCTCCTCCTTCCCCAGTACTGGTGCCAATGTCCCATGAATACAAACCTGTTTCTCCCAGACCAATCCTTGAGCCACGTTTTAATCTTGTTAACCCTGTGCCAATTTGCTTGCAGCTCAGATAGTAACACAGAAATTACAATATTTTTGGTTTTGCTTTCTAATTTAGCCCCTAGATGCTCATATTCCCTCAGCAGAACCTCTTTCTACTAATATCATGGTATCTCTATGGACCATGACGACTGCATCTTTCCTCTTCCACTCCAAATTCTTCTGCAGCTCAGGCGAGATATCCTGAACGGGGGCACCGGCCAAGCAACACAGCCTTTGAGACTTTCAATCCTGGCCACAGAGAACAGTGTCTACTCTCCCGACTATACTATTTCAATTACAACTACTTTTCTCTCTTCTCCTCGATCTTCAATGGCTCCCTGTACCTCAGTCCTATGGTCGTCTTGCTCATCCTCACTATAGCCCGCACACTCATTCACACAGGGAGCAAGAATCTCAAACTTGTTAGACAAGCTCACGCCCTCCCTGATGTCTTGTAGTGCTCAAACCTCAGACTCCAGCTCATCACCTCTGAGCTGAAGTTCCTCAAGCAGCCAACACTTGGTGCATAAGTGGTCAGTACTAACCACAATGGGGTGCACCAGTTTCCACATCATTGCCTGACCTCTCAGCTCCTCAAAAAAAGGTCAAAATATTTTTTTGCCCACTGTACTCCTAACAGGTTCCCCTTCAGATTTTCGAGGGCTAATTTTTGATTTTGGGTCTTCCTTGTTCACTCCCCCTAATTCTTTTTATTAGGTGATATTGTGACTATGGGACTATATATTCTGCTTTTGAATTGCCATGTGGGTATATGGATTCTCAGAAACAGAATTAAAATTAATCAATAACCTTAATGATCAAACCCACCACTAAAGTTAAACCTACATCCAACAAGGAAAGTAGTATTAAATTTCCTAGGCACCAAAGCATGTCAATTCACCCAAGGCAACTGGCATAAGTTAACAAAAGGGGTTTTTTTTCCCCGAAATAACTGACATGTTTTTACACAAAAAAGCCACCAAAGAAACACATCTGCAGATTTTCAAGGTCACAGTTAATGTGTTTTCATTACACACGTCGAAATATTTTAACCAGGCAATTTTAACTCAGATCACAATCTCAAACTTAAATTTAACAATTGATGCAGCGTTCATTACAGTAGCGCCACAACAGTTCTCCGCACATAGACCTCCCAGATTTATGCAGTGTTAAACTAAAAAGATTAAAGTTAAACTTCAAGGTCTTCTCGAATTTAAAGTTCTCCTAGCTAGCCGAGTATGTTTTTTTTGGACAGGTTAAAACTGCTTTCTCTGCTTTGCAAGCTCCTTCTACCCCACGCCTTCCATCATCTCAGATCCAGCAACAGACTGCGAAACGATCGACCCCGCCAAACGACCAAACTTTGCAGCCAGCAAGTCAACGAACACATCCACCGCTATTCACTCCGCTCCCCAGCTGCTGCTCCTCCAATCGCAGGCTACTTCTCTCCCATGCTTGGGGCTACTAAACCTATCAACGGCAAACATGTTTGTGAAGCGGCCTGTTATTGGAGGATCATGACGAAAACAAACTCGCTGATTGAAGGAGCAAATCGACATACCATCTGCTTCTCTAACGTACGGGGATGACGCTGCTCTGATTGGTTGTCCCTTATAACTGAATCCTTTTCCCCAGGTGTCGTGGGGTTTTCGAAGGTGAGTTCTCCCACGGTTCCTGTGTATTTAGTGTTGTCTGTAAACCTCTCCCTTCAAGAATCTGAGAGATAGCAAGAACTGCAGATGCTGGAGTCAGAGATAACACAGTATGGAGC
>NC_063357.1:43016521-43102032 GCF_021869965.1 Rhincodon typus | reverse complement strand
ACCTTATCAATCCCATTAGTCAGATTTCTCATTCTTCTGAACTCTAGTGAGTACAAGCCCAACTATTTAACCACTCCTTGTACACCAGCCCTTTAATCTCTGGATGAGAAACGCTAAGAGTAAAAGGTTGGGAGGAACAATGAAAGTGCAAAACAGTGAATGAGAGAAAAAAGGGGAGAGACTGCAACAGAAAAGTTGACAATATGAAAATGGGTGAGAAATTGTGAGAAACTGACAGAGAATGAGAACTTGAGAGAGGGATAAAATAATTGTCAAAGGCTTTCAGAAGTCATCAAAAGTATCTGTCGTCTCTCTTACACTGATAGCGTGATCAGCTACAGTCCCATTTGAATACAGAAGTGTTCAGCTTCTGATTTAGAATCTAGTTTGGAAGCATTTCAATATCTTAAAAATTGTTTTCTGTAAGATATCCAATTTTGTGTTCTATTTGGCCCATTTGTTAGAACTGTTTTAGGAGGAATACTGCTGTTGCATTTTGTTACACTGAAGCTTTTCCCATGCTTGTGCTGTCAAAATTGAGGATTTCTGCATTTTGTGCTAAAACAAAGGATTCCCATCTTCTGTGAGTAATATGGATGATTCCTGCCTTCTACACAGCTTCTCTGAATGTATTCCGATAATTGCAGCCTTCATAAATTTCGAGACAACACTGCGTGGAGCTGGAGGAACACAGCAGACCAGGCACCATCAGAGGAGCAGGAAAATTGACATTTCAGATCGGGACCCTTCTTCAGAAATGGGGGAGAAAGGAGATGTGGCTGTAGTACTGGGTTTGTTTAATTATGTGGTCAAAGAGTTTCAGGACAGAGGAGATTACCAGTGGGTTGCAGTGGGAAAGAGATCTACTTACATCTTTCTGGAGGGAGGAGGACAATTTATTCAAGGTGGGCATCCTTGGAAGAGGCTTCGAAGTAGGGTTATAAATCACTCGGAGATAGCAAGAACTGCAGGTGCTGGAGTCAGAGTCAATACAGTGTGGAGCTGGAGGAACACAGCAGGCCAGGCAGCATCAGAGGAGCAGGAAAGTTGACGTTTCGGGTCGAGACCCTCCTTCAGAAATTTCTGTTTCTTTAAGGTTTTGCTGAATGAATCTTGCTGTTCATGGCTTTATAAGACAGATCCCATTGCATTAACAAAGTTCCCTAGACAATTCCTGTTATCTGCAATGCTGGCAATAATTCCCTATTGTTTCACAGTTTTCTCTTGGATGAGTTGCACAGTGTGTGGTTCAATTAAATGCTTCCTGATTTTAACATGAATTAAGTAATGGATCTCTCACCTTTTCCATGACCTCCACCACCACCTAACTTTCTTCTTTCATCAAACTTTGTCTGCTGAGTATTGTAAATTCCCATTTCCATAGAATGATAGAATCCCTACAATGTGGAAGCAGGCCACACAGCCCATCAAATCCACACCAACCCTCTGAATAACATCCTACCCAGACCCATCCCCTTACACTATCCCTGTAATCCTGCATTTTCCATGGCTAATCCACCTGACCTGCACATTTTGGACAGTGGGAGGAAACTGGAGCACCTGGAGGAAACCCACACAGACCCGAAGAGAACATGCAAACTCCACAGACAGTCACCTGAGGCTGGAATTGAACCTGGGTCCTCAGTGCTGTGAGGTAGCAATGTTAACCACTGAACCACTATGCTGCCCCTTTTAGTTATTTAATTCTGGCTTTACAATGTTCCCAGGTCTGCAAATTCATTTTAAATTGCTTCTGTGGCATTTGGCTTCCCTCATTATAGCTGTGTCTCGTGATGCCTGGTTGCCACGCTGGCAAACCTCAATCTGAACAGTGAGAACTTTGCTTCCTTCTAATTTTTACAGTCTATAAACTGCACCATGTTTTTAAAGATTACACCCCAACATACACCCAAACTAACCAAGAATTTCACCTTCATTCATGGAGCCTCTGACGTCCATTCCCTCTCTGGCAAACCCTCAACTCAGGACCATTCTTATAGATCATTGGCACACGATGCCATCTTCATGGGACTGATGTTCCAACTCTATGAAGCTTCCAGTTTACACTCCCAGTATCTCTTACCAGATCTGAAATGCTTTTTATTAATGACTGTGGATTCTGTGTTGTTGGATTTTACCATACTGTTCTCTTCTGCAGGGCTCTCAAATGTTCAACTTCTTTACCTATGGACTGCCTCCCTAAAGCTGCAATAAAAGAAAGATACTGAAGATGCTGTAAAAACTCAGCAGGTCTGGCAGCATCTGTAGAGACAGAAAAATAGTTAATGCTTTGAGACTGGGACAACTCATCTTCAGGCCCACAGCACCTTCCCCTGCAACCGTCGAAGGTGTAACTCCTGCCTATTTACCCCCTCCCTCTCTGGTATCCAAAAGCCCCAACACACCTTCCAGACCAAGCAGCACTTGACCTGCACTTCCCACAATCTAGTCTACTGCATTCGCTGCTCACAGTGGTCTCCTCTACATTGAGGAAATGAAAAATAGACTGGGTGACCGCTTTGAAGAACACCTATGTTCTTTGTGTAAAAAAGACCCTGAGCTTCCAGTTGCCTATCACTTCAACACATCACCTTCTTCCCAGGTGAACATCGCTGTCTCAGACTTGCTTCAGTGCTCCAGCAAAGCTCAGCGTAAGCTGGAAGAACAACACCTCATTTTCCGCTTGGGGACTCTGCAGCCTTCTGGACTTAATACGGAGTTCAATAACTTTAGGGCTTGAGGTCTCCCATGTCCTTGCCCATACCTCCACAGACCAGGCCTTGTTTTCAGATAGTCTGCTATTACATGCAACCCACTGTTAGCCACTAACGATCCCTATTAATAGCTATTTACCCTCCTAGCCAGATCATTATCCACTCCATTGTCCAACTGTTCTTCTCCCTCTTTGGGCTCTATCCCTGCCTATCATTTACTTCTCACCCCTTCCCCCCACCATATCTTCTGCATATAAACCGACATTTCCTTAGCTACTATTGGTTCTGAGGAAGGGTCATCGGACCTGAAACGTTAATTCTGATTTCTCTTCACAGATGCTGCCAGACCTGCTGAGCTTTTCCAGCAATTTCTATTTTTGTTTTAGATTCAGAACAAATTTAGCAAGTCTAAACTGGGCCTCTGTGAGGCATTGTGGCCATCAGCAACAACAGAATTGTGTTCAAATACAAATTTGTAATCTCATGGCCCTGCAAATTCCTCACTCTACCATTACCATCATGCGAAAGACCCAACTTTGGTTCAGTGAGGATTGTAGGGGGGCATGCCACACAAAGCACCAAGCTGACCTAAAAATGATATTCCACACGTGTTGAATCTAGAACACATACATTCTAAACAGTGGAAACAGAATGCTACAGACACAGCTAAAAGGATTTCACAACAATAATAAAGAACAGTACAGCACAGGAACAGACCCAAGACTGTGCTGACACATGACACCTTTCTAAACTAAAAACCTTCTGCTTATATGCAGTCCATATCCCTCTATTCCCTGCTTATCCATCTATCTGTCAAATTGCCTCTCAAAAGTTACTATTGTATCTGTCTCCACCACCTCTGGCAGTGCATTCTAGACACTTATCACCCTCTGCGTAAAAACATGCCTCTCACATCTCCTTCAAATTTTAGCCCTCACTTTCCTTAAGTCTGTGGCTCCTAGTAATTGACATTTCTACCCTGAGAAAAGGAATCTGACTATCCACTCTATCCTTGTCTCTCATAATTTTGTAAATTTCTATCAGGTCACTCTTCAGCCTCCAGCGTTCGAGTGAAAACAAGTTAAGTCCATCCAATCTCAAATCATAGCTAATGTCCTCCATACCAGGCAACATCCTGGTAAAGCTTTTCCGTAACCTCTCCAAAGCCTGCACATCCTGTTGTTGTGTGGCGACCAGAACTGTACATATGTACAAATCATATCAGAGCCATCCAGTCTTGTCACTTCCAGTGGCGAATGGTGGAGGGCAATTAAACAACTAACCAGTGGAGGAGGCTCCAAAACTATCCCCACACTATTTGGCACTAGCCAAACACAGTCCTTCTCCAGCTTCCAGCATTGCCAACCCGTCATGACCATGCTGGCACTTCTACTGTTCATTGACAACTTGCTTTGTTGGTCACTAGTCTGCATTATCATTATTAGCTGTATAGCACTGTGCTGCGTCAATCTCACATGTGCTCACCATGTGCCAGCAGCTTACACAGCAAACACATTACATACATAGCAAGCAAAGAGCCATGTAATCAACTCTTCTTCACTGAAGTACATGGAGACACTTGACAGGGGGTCCCAGCACAGTGACTGAAGGGAAGCTTCCTGTGCCAGTCCAAGAAATGATCCACAGTCAGGCAACTAATTAGGGATATCTTAGTCAGGGAGACTGTGCCACTGCAGGTCAGGGAGTGGGTCATGCTCAGTCCATGGGGATTCTAGAACTGGAGAAGGTTAATGCAGTTGGGGAGATGTGGAGGCACCGATCAGGGATCTGGGCACTCCTTGGTGGCCAGTCACATCAGGTGACACAGTGGGCCACAGTCAGTTTGTCAGATCCATGCACAGAAACTGAAGAGAAGTTGGGGGAGGAAATAGCCATAGCACTGAGCCTTGACAGTGTATTGCTTGAGACTAGGAGCTGCAGGTTCTGAGCAAGGAGGTAGTATGTATGTGAAGAGGGGCAGCATGGTTTTGAAGGGGTAGATACTGTAAAGCATGCTGGGAAGGGTGTAATACAGGAGGGGGAATTGTTCACAGTCAGAACACCTCGTCTTCAAGGACAGGGAGCAGTGAATGACCACTCCAGGTCTGGTCACTTCATATGCCTGTATGTGGGTGAGAAGGGTAGACAGGTTAGGTGAAGGTAGGCAGGTTGACTGGGGACTTGGAGGAGTGTGAAACCTGTGGGGTTGAGGGGATGGGTTACAAGGAAGGGGATGTGGATATTTGGTTGCTCACTAACATGGTCAGAATGAAGAGGATGCTCACTGTCACCTTTGATCATTCTGGAATGGAAAGTGTCCAATGGGAAGGAAATGGCTGCAGTACATTCAGAGTGGGCTGGGTAAGTGACTCAACCTAGGAGGGAGGAAGGGAGGGAGGGAGTTGCACCAGTGACTCCACATTGCGCTGTTAAAGTGGAACCATGTTGGAACAACATTGGTCACAAACCTGAGGAAACTGTAGCAGCTGCTTACTCCCTGGTCATCCTATACATCATTGCCCCTCTCTGGATGTGACACCTCCCTGGCACAGACACTGTTGGACAAGATTTGTAAGAGGGTGAGTAGTGTGATGGTGGAAGGCCTGGCCAACTCTGCAGTGTTTTGAGAGGAGACTGTCAAGTTGCCTGTATGTGGTTCTTCCTTCAGCTGGGTGCCTTCTGGCACCACCCTGTTTCCTCACAGGGACACCCAGACTGTGCTTAAGTTCCCGTGCCCTCCTTGTCGCCATGTCCTCAGCCCTGAGGACCAGTGGCTGGGGTGATGGACTGCAGATGAGTGTGACCCTAACACTACTGGACTTGCATCTCTATGGCAGCACCAACCCCAGCAGCAGGACAATCACGTGACTCATCGCACTGCTGCAGCCTCTGGGCAGTGAGGGCCTTTTGTCCCACATTCCCGTTCCTGTCTGCTGCTCCTGTCCCTCCCTGTGCATTTGGACAAAGTCTGTGATTTCTGACCCCACAGGGTCCTGTCCTGCCTGAGGCTCAGCAGGTCTCTGGTCTCTGGAGTGCCAGTGGCCTGGGCTGTTTCTTCCTCATCCAGCTGCGAAACGGTCACAATGACATTCTCAGCAGCTTGTGTTCCCACTTGCTGTGTCTAATGTTCCACCAATGTGTCAATGGTGGGGGTGTGAAGGAGGCAATCTTACCCTGGTTTTCTCTAATACATCAGTGCTGTTGTCCTCAGAGCTCCAGGAGGATGGTTCCTCTGCCACCAGCAGCTTCTCCACAGATGTCGTTGGGAGGGTAGCAGAACCTGCAAAACATGAGAAAGAGAAGGCGTTGTGACCAGTGGTTGGAAGTAAGATACAATCATTGAAAATGACAATGGGATCGAGACACAATGTCTCAAGAGAGGTCCGAGTCTTCTGCTGCAAGGGCCAGGGTTCTCTTCTTGTAGGGAGTGGGGTTATGGAGGTCACCACTCCTCACCCACGTGGGAACTCTCTGCCATGTTCTAGCTTATCTTCTCCTGTAATGAGAGAACGTGGTCAATGATTGAGGTGATAGTGGGTGGCACAGCTGTTACATTTTGGGGAAAAGGTGATGTGGTATAACGAAGGACTGAGGAGGACATAAAGAAGGCATGCAGGTTTAGTGGTGGAGGAGGTTGAGGGTGATGAGCGGGTGAGAGCAGATGCTGCAGGCTACAAAGTAGTTGGCTTTGGGTGCAGTAGCAGAGATACAGTGAGTGAAAGGCAGCAGAGAGGAGTGTGCCACTCATCCTGATGCAGCTAGAAAGCCATTTCTCTGCACTGCTGGCAGTTCCATGCACCCTGCTGATGGCAGTGACCCAGGTGACAACCTCAGACCAGGCTGCCAGAGTCTTGGTGGCACAAACTCCTCTGGCAGTCCTCTAGGAAGATGACTTCTCTCCTCGGAACATCTCATCCACCAGGTCCCTGTTGGAGAATCGTGGTACCATCTTCCCCTTCTCCACCATGTTCCAACTCTGTCCATCACCAAGCAGGACAATATCAGAATGCTAGTGCTCATCTGGATGCACATTTTCATTATATGGAGAAGGATATGGAAGATTGAAAAACTTTGGGAAATAAATAGTGACATCTTGAAAAATGTCTATATTACAGAGGAGGTGGTGCCGGATGTCTTAAAATACATAAAGCTGGATAAATCCCTGGGACCTGACCAGGTGTACTGTAGATATCTGTGGGAAGCTAGGGAAGGAATTGCTGGGACCCTTGCTAAGATATTTGTATCATTCATAGCCACAGGTGAGGTGCCGGAAGACTGGAAGTTGGCTAACGTTGTACAACTATTTAAGAAAGGTGGTAAGTAAAAGCCAGGGAACTATAGACCACTGAGCCTGATATCAGTAGTGGGCAAGTTATTGGAGGGATTCTGAGGGACAGGATTAAATGTATTTGGAAAGGCAAGGACTGATTCAGGATAGTCAACGTAGCTTTGTGCATGGGAAATCGTGTATCTCTAACTTGATTGAATCTTTTGAAGAAGTGACGAAGAGGACTGATGAAAGCACAGTGGTGGATGTGATCTATATGGACTTCAGTAAAGCATTCAACAAGGTTCCACAAGGTAGACTGTTTAGCAAGGTTAGATCACATGGAATTCAGGGAGAACTGGCCATGTGGATACAGAACTGGCTTGAAGGTAGAAGACAGAGGAGGATGGTGGTGGAAGGTTGCTTTTCAGGCTGGAGGCCTGTGACCAGCAGTGTGCCACAAGGATCGGTGCTGGGACCACTGCTTTTCATGATTTATATAAATTATTTGGTCGTGATCATAGGATGTATGGTTAGTAAGTTTGCAGATAACACCAAATTTGGAGGTATAGTGGACAGCAAAGGAGGTTACTTCAGAGTACAATCAGATCTCGATCAGCTGGGCCAATGGGCTGAGGAGTAGCAGATCGAGTTTAATTTAGATAAATCTGTGGCGTTACACTTTGGAAAGGCAAATCAAGCCTGGACTTATACACTTAATGGTAAAGTTCTGGGGAGTGTTGCCGAACAAAGAGACCTTGGAGTGCAGGTTTATAGTTCCTTGAAAGTGGAGTCACAGGTAGACAGGATAGTGAAGAAGGTGTTTGGTATGTTTGCCTTTATTGGTCAGTGCATTGAGTATAGGAGCTGGGAGGTAATGTTGCAGCTGTACAGGATATTGGTTTGGCCACTTTTGGAATACTGCATGCAATTCTGGTCTCCCTGCTTTAGGAAGGATGTCATGAAACTTGAAAAGGTTCAGAAAAGATTTACAAGGATGTTGCCAGGATTGGAGGGTTTGAGCTATAGGGAGAGGCTGATAAGGCTGGAGCTTTTTTTCCTGGAGCATCAGAGACTGAGGGGTGACCTTATAGAGATTTATAAATCATGAGGGGCATGGATAGGGCGAATAGCCAAGGTCTTTTCCCCAGGGTGGGGGAGTCTAAAACTAGAGGGCATAGGTTTAAGGTTAGAGGGGAAGGATTTAAAAGGGTCCCAGGAGGCAATGTTTTAACACAGGCCATTGCGTGTCTGGAATGAGATGGCAGAGGAATTGGTAGAGGCTTGCACAATTGCAAGGGCATCTGGATGGGTATATGAATAGGAAGGGTTTAGAGGGATATGGGCAAAATGCTGGCAAATGGGAGTAGATTAATTTAGGATGTCTGGTCGGCATGGATGAGTTGGCCTGAAGGGTCTGTTGCCCTGCTGTACATCTCTATGACTGTGACTCTATGATAATTGTTAGGGGGCCTGTAAATCACTCCCACTAGTGAATTCTTTCCCTAATCATTCCTTACGTGGCAGCCCTTGACATCAAGGCTGCATTCGACCGAGTGTGGCATCACGGAGTCCTGGCAAAACTGGAATCAATGGCTATCGGGGGAAAACTCTACGGTGGTTAGAGTCATACCTGATACATAGGAAGATGATTGTGGTTGCTGGAGATCAGTCATCTCAGCTCCAGGACATCTCTGCAGGAGTTCCTCAGGGTAGTGTCCTGGGCCCAACCATCTTTAGCTGCTTCATTATTAACCTTACCTCCATCATAAGGTCAAAAGTGGGGATGTTCACCAATGATTGCACAATGTTCAGAAACATTCGTGACTCCTCAGACACCGAAGCAGTCCATGTCCAAATGCAACAAGATCTGGATAATATCCAGGCTTGGGCTGACAAGTGGCAAGTAACATTCACGCCATACAAATGGCGGGCTATGACCATCGCTAACCACTGCCATGTCAGCTTTCCTGCTCATCTGATGCTGCCTGGCCTGCTGTGTTCCTCCAGCTCCACACTGTGTTATCACTGAAATTCCTATCTGTAAAAGTTTCTGTCTCTTGTAGGTTCTTCAGTGAGTCCACCTGCTGCTCCAGCTGATCCATATGGTCTGAGAGGAGCTTCAGGTGGACTGCAAACATTGTTGCCAGGGGCATTTAACTTCCCCCTAACCTCCCAGATCTCACAGGAAAAGCATACCACTCCACTGACTGCCATTGCTCCCCTTCTTTTAACTACTGGATTACGTGATATCAAGAAACGATTGGAGACACTAGATACTGCAAAGGCTATGGGTCCTGACAATATTCCGGCGAAAGTACTGAAGACTTGTGCTCCAGAACTTGCCACTCCCCTAGCCAAGCCGTTCCAGTACAGTTACAACTGGTATCTACCCGACAATGTGTAAAATTGCCCAAGTATGTCCTATGCACAAAAGGCAGGATAAATCCAACCCAGCCAATTACCGTCCCATTACTCTACTCTCAATCATCAGTGAAGTGATGGAAGGTGTCATCAACAAACAGTACCTGTTCAGCAACAACCTGTTCAGTGATGCCCAGTTTGGGTTCCGCCAGGGCCGCTCAGCTCTTGACCTCATTACAGCCTTGGTTGCCACATGGACAAAACAGCTGAATTCCAGAGATGAGGTGAGAGTGACAGCCCTCAATATCAAGGCTGCATTCGACCAAGTGTGGCATTAAGGAGCCCTATCAAAACTGGAATCGAGAGGTATTGGGGGCAAACTCTCCGGTGGTTGGATTCATACCTGACACATAGGAAGATGGTTGTAGTTGTTGGAGGTCAATCATCTCAGCTCCAGGACATCCCTGCAGGAGTTCCTCAGGGTAGTGTCCTAAGTCCAACCATCTTCAGCTGCTTCATCAATGACCATTCTTCTATCATAAGGTCAGAAATGGGGTTGTTCGCCAAGGATTGCACAATGTTCAGCACCATTCATGACTCCTCAGATACTGAAGCAGTCTATGTTCATATACAACAAGATCTGGACAATATCCAGGCTTGGGCTGACAAGTGGCAAGTAACATTCACGCCACACAAAATACCAGATAGCAGGTAGATAGTCGAGCAGATTGGTGGGAGAGAAGTCGGACAGGTCAAGGAGACGGGGATGAAGCTAGTAAAGGTGAGTGTAGGTAGGGAGTTGGGATGGGAGTTGGTCAGTGAGGAAGGAGGGGCGGGTAGGTGGGAAAGAAGACGGACAGGTCAATGAGGCAGGGATGAGAAGGGGCCTGGTCTTGGGATGAGGTCGGGAGATTTTGAAGCTAGTAAATTCCACGTTGAGACCATTGGGTTGTAAACTTCCAAGGCGGAATAGGTGGTTCTGTTCCTCCAGTTTCCGGATGGCATCGTTGTGACACTGGAGGAGGCCCAGGATGGACATGTTGTCCAGGGAGTGGGAGGGGGAGTTGAAGTGGTTTGCGACTGGGAGACGTTGTCATTTGTCGCGAACCAAGCGTAGATGCTCTACAAAGCGGTCGCCGAGCCTCCGCTTGGTCTCACCGACGTAGAGGACACCACATCGGGAACAGCGGATACCCTAAGCCTAACCCTAACCCTAACCCTAACCTGTCCGTCTTCTCTCCCACCTAACTGCTCCTGCCACTTCACTGACCAATCCCCACCTGTACCTACCTATACTCACCCTTACTAGCTTCATCCCTGCCTCCTTGACCTGTCTGTCTTCTCTCCCACCTATCCGCTTTACTGTCTACCTGCTATCACCACGCACCCCTCCATTTATTTCAGAGCCCCCTTCCCTCCCCCTTTTCTGAATAAGGGTCCAGACCCGAAACATCAGCTTTCCTGCACCTCTGATGCTGCCTGGCCTGCTGTGTTCCTCCAGCTCCACACTGTGTTATCTCAGACTCCAGCATCGGCAGTTCTTACTGTCTCGGAGTTTCAGTGATGTAGTCACAGCAAAGGTGCAGCCAGATAGATGGGTGACCCCTAGGAGGGGCAGGCAGGTAGGCAGTGCAGGAGTTCCTCTCTCAAACAGGTATACCATTTGGATACTGTTGGGGAAGAATGGCCTCTCAGGAGAAAGCAAGAGCAGCGGGCAGATCAGTGGCACCATGACTGGCTCTGTTGTACAGGGGGCTCTACAGTCAGTGGCACAGACAGGCATTTCTGTAGCTGGGTGTGAAGCTCCAGGATGGCGTGTTGCCTCCCTGGTGCCAGGGTCAAGGATATCTGTGAGCAGGCACAGAACATTTTGCAAAAGGAGCATGATCAGCCAGAGGTCGTGGTTGATATTGGTATTAATGACATATGCAGGGAGAGAGATAAGGTCCTGCAAAGGGAATTTACAGAGGTAGGTAGCAAGTTGAAAAGCAGGACCTCTAGGGTTGTAATCTCGTGCCTACTCTCTGAGCCATGTGCTAGTGAGGCCAGAAATAGGAAGATTATACGGTTGAATGCATGGCCACAGAGCTTGTGTAGAACGGAGGGCTTCAGATATTTAGATCTCTTCCAGGGCAGGAGGGACCCGTACGAGAAGTGTCACATGGGAAAGTTTAAAGTAGTTTCACGGGTGATGGGATCCAGAGCAGTAGGTCAGCATGTGGAGTGATTGAGGAGAAGGTAGAGGTTAAGACAAGTAATTCTAATAAGAAGAAAAGGCAGAGCCAGGATAATGAACATGGCAGGACTAGCGGTCTGATGTGTATTTATTTAACGCAAGGAATTTGCTTTTCTTGGATGGTGCGGTGACTCAACCGTTAGCATTGCTGCCTCACAGTGCCGGGGACCGGAGTTCAATTCCAGCCTTGGGCGACTGTCTGTGTGGCGTTTGCACAGTCTCCCTGTGTCTGTGTGGATTTTCTCTGGGTGTTCCGGTTTCCTCCCACAGTCCAAAAATGTGGAAGTTAGGTGGATTGGCCATGCTAAATTGCCCATAGTGTCCAGGGATGTGTAGGTCAGGTGGACTAGCCAAGGGAACTGCAGGGACAGGGAAGGGGGTAGTGAGTCTGGATGGGATGCTCTTCAGAGAGTTGGTTTGGACTTGTTGGGCCGAATGGCCTGTTTCCACACTGTAGGGATTCAATGAGTAAGGCAGATGAGTTTAGAGTTTGGATTAGAGCATGGAGCTATGAAGTTGTAGCCATTACAGAACAATTTAAAAGTAAGCAGGATGCCACTTAGATCCAAGATGAGGAGAAAATCATTTACTCAGAGAGAGTGTTGTGAACTGTCAGAATTCTCTACAACAGAGAACTGTGGAAGCTCAGTAATTAAATACATTTAAGATATGGATGGATAGATTTCTGATTACCTATGGTGTATATGGGCATTAGGTGGATAAACAGCATTGAAGTATTCGATTAGCCATATTTATATTGAACAGTGTGGCAGGCTTGACTCCTGTTCCGGTGTTCCTATGTTCCAAGAGGAACTTACAATTCTCTATTGACTTTCAGAGACTTGATTACATTCGTAAACTTGATGCTAACTCAGTGCCCTAGATGGATTTGCTGATTGAGAGAATGGGGAAAACCAATTATCTCACTGCCTTTGACCTGACCAAAGGGCACTGACAATTCCTCTTAAACAGAGTAGGTTTGCAAACCCTGGAGGACTTTCCTATCATTGCACAGGGGCAGAAGTGCATATCATATTCAAGATACAGTGCAGCAATCTGCTAAGAGTCCTTGGACAGCGCCTTTCCAAATCCACAGCCTCAGTCACCTACAGAAGGATGAGGACAACTGACACATGAGAAAACTATATCCTGCTGTATCCCCTCTTTGTTGGGCTAAAGGAGGAATGAAGGACAGTGCTGTACAGGGAGCCACTATGGACTCGATGTGACAAATGACCTCCATCTGTGCTGTAGTAATCCTGACTCAGAACTATGTCACTGTCACTTCAATGACACTGGGTCAAAATCCTGGAACTCTTTCCAAACAGCACTGTGGATATGCCACAGCACATGCAATGGCTCAAGAAGGTGGGTCACCCCCACCTTCTCAAAGGCAATTAATAATGGACAGTGAATGCTGGCCTCAGCAGTAATGCCCACATCCCACAAAACTAATATCAATGTGGAGACCATCAGTATTTCACCCACTGTAATTTGTATAGTTGATTAGGAATGAATTACAGTGATTGGGAGGTAGAACAATTTCCCTGTTATTCTGTTCCCTAAATTGTGCTACATTGACACAACTATATGTCGAAATTTTCTATTCAACTTGTTCACCTCTAGAGTAGGTGAGACTTGAACCTGAGCCTCCTGATAGGGACACTCTCACAGTATTACAAGACCCCCATGACAGTACATAGCCGAATGCTATAGGTGCTTTCCAACAGGGTTTTTTTTAATCAATTGAAAATGCATCAGAGTGTAGATACATCCACTAGGGGTAGCACAGCCACTGACAATTTGAAAGTCAGCTTCCTGAAAGACAATATTAGCAATTTCACAGTTGTAATTTAAATTACTGTGGATTGTAGCCTTTTATCCTCATTGTTAGTAAATTCGTTTTGAATCTGCACGAGATTGACTGTGGTATATTTTTTACTAGCTTTTTCCTTCTCTCCTTAGGTAACTGAAAGATTGTCACTGATAGACAATATTGTTGAATTGGACAGGGAAAATAGTTCACTTGGAATAACCCTGTCAGTGAGGTAATATAGACGGCTACACTGTCAGAAATTCTTATTATTTTGATTAACTGAAGTAACTCACTTTCAGCTTGTGGAGGAAGAACTTGCGTTTATGTAGCACCTTCTCAGACCCTTAGGATACTCCAAAGTGCTTCAATTAATTGCTTTTGAAAAGCCTATCACTGTTGTTTCACAGTCTAACTTAAAATTTAATTTGCCAAAGACCATGTCTAATTAATCTGCCATCAAGTGAAGAATACTTGCTTCAGACAGAAAACAAACTGCACTATTCTTCACACAGAATTACAGAATCCTTTATAATTAACTGAATAAGCAGACAGGAACGTTGGTTTAACTTCTCGTCTGAAATATGGCCCGTCTTACAGTACAGCATTCCGTCAGCTCTGAAATGTCAGCCGGGCTTATGTGCTCAAATCGCCAGAGAAAAGCTCGAACACACAATCTTCAACCCACGTGTATTGCCAGTAAGGGATGCTTTAGATACATTTAGCCATTCTTCCAACTCTTTTTATTTATTCAAGGGATGTTGCCATGACTGAGAGAGCCATCATTCATTGTCCATCCCTAATTTCCCCACAAAAAACAAAGAACTGCAGAGGCTGGAAATCTGAAACGAAAGCAGAAATTGCTGGAGAAACTCAGCAGAATTGGCAATATCTGTGGAAAGAAAACAGAGGTGACATTTCAGTTCCAGTGACCCTGAGTTGAGTTCTGAAGCAGGGTCACTTGACCCTAAACGTTAACATCTCCACAGATGCTTCCAGACGTGCTGAGTTTCGGTAGCAATTTTTGTTTTTCTTCCTAATTTCCTGACACAAGGTGATTGTGATTTAGAACCATAGAAATGATACAGCACAGAAGGGAGGCATTCAGCCCATCTTGTCCATGCTGACTCCAGAACACCCAGGTGCCCTTTCTAATCCCATCTTCCTGCACACTGCCCATAGCCCTGCAGCTTATAGCATTTAAGGTGCAGTTCCAGGTACTTTTTAAAAGAGTTCAGGGTCTCTGCCTCCACTATCAGCTCAGGCAGTGAATTCCAGACAGCAAGCACCCTCTGCATATAAAAATGGTTCTCCTCCTTTGGAGTGGCATGGTGGCTCAGTGGTTAGCAATGCTACTTCCCAGCACCAGAGACCCACGTTCAATCCCACCTTTGGGTGACTGTCTGTGTGGAGTTTGCACATTCTTTTGTGTCTGTGTGGGTTTCCTCCCCAGTCCAAAGATGTGCAGGTTAAATGGATTGGCTGTGCTATATTGTCCAGGAATGTGTAGATTAGGAAATGTAGGGTTACAGGGATAGAGTAGGGCAGTGAGCCAGGGTGGGATACTCTTCAGAGGGTCAATGTGGACTCAGTGGGCTGAATGGCCCACTTCCATACTGTTCTGATTCTCAAAGATATTGTGATTTTCATTAACAGCAGAAGAGTCGTCAGATCACTTGTCATAAATTTTCTAAAGCTAAAAGAAAGTCTTGCCGGAAGTTTGGAAGCAGTTGTGTACTTTGCAGATGTCTCTGAGTAGTGGTACTGGGGCTAGAATTGAAACCCTCTTGCCAATTCTTCCAGGGGTAGTAGGAGAGATCAAACTCCTCTCAGAAGGAGAAAGAGGGCCCTCAACAGGAGACTCTCATTGCTTAAAATCTCTTTTTTTAAACTCCTATTGAAGCTGATCTCAACTGACAAGTGACCAAAATGCAGGCCTTGGGTTTTGCCAAAAGTATGTCCATTGCCTTGTGTCATCTACATCTACAACTGCTTCTCATCACATTATCCCAGCACATCTTATATTCTTCTGGTATAGACATTCCATTCTGTTTTACATTCCGCCACACCCCATCCCCAAACTCCAAGCCCTTTCACTGCTCAGCATTTGTTGACAACATGTTACATCTTTAATATTTGTCAGCCCTAAGAAAAGGTCACTAGGCTGGAATTTTGAGGCGTGTCTTCCTGCAGAGGACCTGGGAGCATTGGGAGGACCTGTTCCCAACTGATGAGGGAAAGCCCTCTCAACTTATAATGGGGCGTGAAGTGAGGTTGCAGCAGAGATAATTAGTGGTGAGATGCAGCATAGAAGCTGGGTGTAATCTAGAAAGAGAGTGAATGATCTATTGTGCTCTGTGAGGGTAATTTTGAGTCAATCCAATGTGCACTGTGCTTATAGCAAGGGCAAGAGCAAAGGGGTCAGCAACTTGTAAGAAATTGTGAGGGCAGCCTCATGTTTGTCTCCTGCCTCAGTTGAAATGACAGTCAAGGAAAATCATAGAGATCTACAGCACGGGAAAAGGCCCTTTGGCCTATCTCATTTGTGCTGGTCAAAAACAACCACCTAATTATTCTAATCCTATTTTCCAGCACTTGGCCCATACCCTTGTATGCCTTGGCATCATAAGTGTACTTCTAAATACTTCTTAAATGTTATGAGGGTTTCTATCTCTACCACCCTTACAGGAAGTGAGTTCCAGATTCCCACTAACCTCTGGGTGAAAAAGTTTATTCTCACATCCCCTCTAAACCTCCTCCTCCTCCCCTTAAATCTATGCCTTTGGTCATTGATTTCTCCATCAATGTGAAAAGTCTCTTTCCCAAAAGTGACACTAGTGTATTTCAAATTTAAACTTCACTTGTCTACATTCCATAAGTCATTAGTTTCATTTTATTCATGAAGGCATCATTGTAATTTGCTGAGACTAATTTAGTCAGAAAGACAAATGTATATCCCTTGGTTTACACATGTTGATGATTACAATGGTGTTAATTATCTGTATTGTGGAAGAAAAGATGCATTTTATATTTACTTTTCACTCTTAATCTCACACTAATCTTCACATAAGCACCCAATATTATATTCTCCAATCTGTGTGACTTTCAAACCCAGCTGGCCATCCCATTAATATATTGTAAAGATCACACTCAGTAAAGATGATTGAAATGGAGTCATAGCGTCATACAGCACGGGAACAGACCATTCAGTCCAACTAGTCCATGTCGACCATAATCCCAAACTAAACTAGTCCCACCTGCTTGCACTTGGCCCATATCCCTCCAAACATTTCTTATTCATGTAATTATCTAAATGTCTTTTAAATGTTGTAACTGTACCTGCATCTGCCACTTTCTCTGGAATTTCATTCCACACACAAACCACTCTCTGTAAAAAAATTGCCCCTCATGTCTTTTTTAAATCTTTCTCATCTCACCTTAAAAATATGCCCCCTGGTCTTGAAATTCCCCACCTTATCTATACCCCTCATTATTTTATAAACCTCTGTAAGGTCACCCCTCAATCTCCTATGCTACGGTAAATGTCCCAGCCTATCCAGACTCTCCTCATAACTTAAACCCTCTACTCCTGGCAACATCCTGGTAAATCTCCTCTGAAACCTCTCCAGCTTAATAATATCCTTCCTATAACAGGGCAACCAGAACTGGATGCAGTAAAAGTATTTCTTCTATAACACGATAGTTGCGTTCTTGTATGACCTCAAGCTAAAGAAAATTGAGCTATAGAAAATTGCCATGGAAAATCGCATTATAGGGAAATTGCTATAGAAAATCACTATACCCATACAGTTGAAAGTTCCTGTTATCCAAACAGTGTCCGCTATTCATCAATAATGTTACAGCCAATTCGCATTAACGAAACACAAGTTATAGTAGAAATACCTGTACTCCAGAAGAGGCCTCACAACGTCTTGTACAACTTAACATGACATCCCTACTCCTGTACTCAAAGGACTGAGCAATGAAGGCAAATGTGCTAAATACCTTCTTAACCACACTATCTACATGTGATGCAAACTTCAAAGTATTAGGTACCTGAACCCTGCGTTCCTCCGATATACAACACTACCCAAGGCTCTACTTATAATTGTATAAATCCTGCCCGTGCTTGTTTTGCCAAAATGCAATACCTTGCATTTATCCAAATTAAACTCCTTCTGCTACTCTTCCATCCATTGATCCAACTGATCATTACCTTTTTGTAATCTTAGATAACTTCCTTCACTGTCCACTTTATCACCAATTTTGGTGTCATCCGCAAAGTGACTAACCACGTCTTCTATATTCTCATCTAAATCATTTATATAAATGACAAAAAGCAGTGGACCCAGCATTGATCCCTGTGGAACCCTCAGGTCACAGGCCTGTATTCCAAAAAACAATCCTCCACCATCTCCTGCCATTAAGCCAATTTTGTATCCAATTGGCAAGCTCACTCTGAATCTGATGTGATCTAACTTACTAATTAGTCTACCATGTGGAACCTTGTCAAAGGCTTTACTAAAGTCCAAGTAAACAATATCTACCGCTCTGCCCTCATCAGTTGTCTTGGTTACTTCCTCAAAAAGCTCAATCAACTTTGTGAGATACGATTTCCCTCCATGACTCTATGAAATGGTAAAGGTGAAATTAAACCCTGTAAAGATTCCACCAACCAATGTCATGAGACGGATCCACATATGGACAGTACTAACACTGCCTTTAGGCCCTTCATTCTTTTTTTACCTTGACGACCATTCCCACCATTCCTCACACCACATCGAGGATGCCAAGTCCTTTTTCACCTCATTCCTCCTTTCCCTTGACACCACCCTCTGTGGTCACCTGGATCCCATTCCCAGCCCTCAAGGTCCTGACCCCACCCCACATCCTCCACCAACACCCAACTCAGACTTGATCTTGCGTGTCCCAAGGCTCCATGCAAGCTGTCACTCTCCCATTTCCCTACCTTGTGCCCTTGAGTTCAACAAGGAAACCTGCTGCTATCAGACACAACTGCACAAGCAAACTGTTGCATGGCAGCTTTGCAAATTTGGCACCCTGACATTCTCATGCTCTGCCGAATTAATTCTGATGTTGGAGCATAATTACAAAAAAAAGTAATATAAAGAGTATTCATAATAACAGATATATTGCAAGTAAAAACCATATGGGGTATCATGAGGTCTGTTCTACCAAAACATGCTGCTGACAATCTCTGAACTCAAACCGACAATCAGGAAAGCAAAATGATAGTTCTTATCTGATTCAGTTACCTCTCCTACCATATTTCCCACTCTTCCAAGGAGGGAAAACATTTCCTACGTTACCACACTTCAAAAGTGCTTATTTAGCTGTGAAATATTTTCAGTTGTACAGTGGTCTTGGAAAGCACTACTTAAATACAAGCCTTTCTTTATTTTTCTGACAGGACTAACCTACTATTTGTTCTGGAGACATCACGTATAATTCTATTTGTGCCTCATGTCCATTCACACTTACTGCGAGAGTCATGGAACCCCTACCATGTGAAAGCAGGCCATTCAGCCCATCAAGTCCACACCAACCCTCCGAAGAGCATTCCACCCAGACCTACCCCCTGTATTCTATCCTATCCCTGTAACCCTGCATTACCCATGGCTAATCCAACTAGCCTGCACATCCCTAGACACTATGGGCAATTTAGCACTGCCAATCCATCCAACCTGCACATCTTTGGACTGTGGGAGGAAACCGGAGCACCCGATGGAAACCCACACAGACCTAGGGAGAACATGCAAATTCCACACAGTCAGTCGCCTAGTTTGACCCCATTTTCCAACACTTGGTCCATAACCTTGTATGCCTTGGCATCACAATCTGAACTGCTAAATACTTAAATATTGTGAAAGTTTTGGGATTAATATGTCTTTTTCAGGTTGGAAAGATGTAACTAGGTGTGCCACAAGATTAGTCCAAGCTCTCAATTATTTACTATCTATATTCATGACTTGGAAGGGGTGATAGAGTGTAATGTTTCCAAAATTTGCTGACAATAAAAAAAAGTTGGGAGGACATGCTATGATGAGGACATAAGAATCCACAAGGAGATATCATTAGTTTGAGTGGGTGGATAAAAATTTGGCAGATGTAATTTAATGTGGTGAGGTCATGTACTTTGGTTGGAAACATCAAAAGGTAGGCTATTATTTAATTGGAAAGGGACTCCAAAACAAGTGCAGCATAACCTCCCCGCTCTTAAACTCTATGCCTCAGCTAATAAAGGCAATAAACCATTTGCCTTCTTAACCATTTTATCCACCTGCAGGTAGAAAGGACTGTAGATGCTGTCAGAGTCAATAAAATGTGGAGCTGGAGGAGCACAGCAGGCTAGACAGCATCTGAAGAACAGGAAAGTCAATGTTTTGGGTCTCACCTGTCCTGTTACCTTAAGGGGCCGGAATTCATGTACATCAAGATCCATGTGATTCTCGGTGCTTTGCTGGGTCCTACCATTTGTTATGTATTTCTATGCCTTGTTGGTCCTGCATCATCTCACATTTACCCAGATTGAATTCCATTTGCCTTTGACCAACCCATCTATATACTCCTGTACTCCAAGACAATCCTTCTCATCCCAGCAATTTTTACATCAAATGCAAAATCACTGATCAACCCTCCTACATTCAAGTCAAAATCATTTTTATAAACCACAAACCCCAACATTGACCCCTGTGGGACCCCACTGGACACAGGCTTCCAGTAACAAAAGTATTCTTCAACGATCACTTTCTGCTTCCTGCCGCTAAGGCAATTCTCAATTAATTTGACAAATTTCCCTGGATCCCAAGGGCTCTTACATTTACCATAGGTTTCCCATGTAGGACCTTATCAAACGACCTGCTGATGTCCAAGTACATCAAAAACATTGTCCCTCATTGACACACCTGGTCACCTCTTTGAAAAATTCAATCAATTTGGTTAGATGTGACCTCGGCATAACAAAACTATGCTGACTGTTCTTGATTAATCCCTGCCTCTCCAAACGCAAATTATTTTTGTCCCTCAGAATTGCTGAGAAATATTCTCACCACCACCAAGGTTAGACTAACTAGCTGTAGTTTCCTGATTTACCCCTTTCTTCCTTCTTAAATAATACATTGGCTGTCCTCCAGTTCTCTGGCACCTCTTCTGTGGCCAGAGGAGGAATGAAAATTAATGCCAGCCCCCCTGCTATTTCCTCCCTCACCTCATGCAACACCTTGGGATACATTTCTACTGGCCCTGGATATTTATCTGCCTTTAAGCCTGCCAGACCACTCAGAACCACCTCTCAGTCGATGCTAACTTCTTTAAATATACCACAGTCCTTCTCCCTGATTTCCAGACCCACATCGTCCCCCTCATAGTGAACACTGACACAAGTTAGTCATTTAGAACCCTTTATACATAGTTCTCCTATAACATGATAGTTGCGTTCTTGTGTGACCTTGCGCTATGGAACATCACGCTATAAAAAGTCACATTTTCTGGGGAAATCGCTATACCTGTAATGCAGAAAATTTGCATTATCCAAACAGCGTCCATTATTCATCAGAGATAACAAGGTGTAGAGCTGGATGAACACAGCAGGCCAAGCAGCATCACAGGAGCAGGAAGACTGACGTTTCGGGCCTAGACCCTTCTTCAGAAATGGGGGAGGGGAAGGGGGTTCTGAAATAAATAGGGAGAGAGGGGGAGGCGGATAGAAGATGGATAGAGGAGAAGATAGGTGGAGAGGAAACAAACAGGTCAAAGAGGCGGGGATGGAGCCAGTAAAGGTGAGTGTAGGTGGGGAGGTAGGGAGGAGATAGGTCAGTCCAGGGAGGACGGACAGGTCAAGGGGGCGGGATGAGGTTAGCAGGTAGAAAATGGGGGTGCAGCTTGAGGTGGGAGGAGGGGATAGGTGGGAGGAAGAACAGGTTAGGGAGGCGGGAACGAGCTGGGCTGGTTTTGGGATGCAGTAGGGGGAGGGGAGATTTTGAAGCTTGTGAAGTCCACATTGATACCATTGGGCTGCAGGGTTTCCAAGCGGAATATGAGTTGCTGTTCCTGCAACCTTCGGGTGGCATCGTTGTGGCACTGCAGGAGGCCCAGGATGGACATGACGTCTGAGGAATGGGAGGGGGAGTTGAAATGGTTCGTGACTGGGAGGTGCAGTTGTTTATTGCGAACCAAGCGTCCACTATTCATCAATCGCGTTACAGCCAAATCACGTTAATGAAACACAGGTTATAGCAGAAGTACCTGTACCATATATACTCATGTAAAAGTCAAATTTTTTAGATTGTTTTTTAAGGTTAAATTTATGGGGTCGACTGATACATGGATACTACTTTTGAGGGGCTGAAATTCATGTTACAGTCCAAAATACCATATCATTAGCAGAATCCCAATTGATCCTCTGAATGAATAAAGAAAAAAAGCACAATAAATTACAGTAATTACAGTAATATCTTATCTTCTAGTTCAGTAGGCAGCTTTTGTGCAATCTTGGTTCTCTGCTGAAATACTATGTCATGCCTTCTGATGAACCTTGTGCACCATCCAGCACTCACCTTAAAATCTGAAATTCCACCCTTTGATTCGTTTTGTGCATGGATTCAGATGGCTTCACGACCAACCATTCTCCATTTTGACGATTTTCAAGTACCCACTCAGCAACATTTTTCTCCATTTGTGGTCATTTGCTAGGTTTACCTCTGTTGGCACACTTTTGTTTTGGAATTGTCTAAAGTTGGTTTGATATCTTGCTCCAGTCTCAAGTTTCTCCAAAACACAAAATTCTCTTGCTGCTACATAGTTATTTGTCTTCTCTGCAACTTCAATAACTTTCAGTTTAAATGCTGCTGTGTATTTTTTGTTTCTTTCTGGAGGACATTTTTGCACAAAATTATGAAGAAATTTCAAAGCACATAGTAGCATGAAAAAAAATTCATTTCCTCATTGTAACATTTATTTACAGGATAATACCTTGACTCACAAATGTTTATCTGTTGTCTGTGAAGAACTAGGGTCGACTTTTACATGAGATATATGGAAAATTCCAGATATTTTGGCCAAAAATAGGGTATCAACTTTAACATGAGATCAACTTTTACTTGAGTTCATATGGTATGTCCTCCACACACAAATTAATGGGCCCTACTGTTTCTCTAGTTACTTTTTACCCTTTATGTACTTGTAAATTAACTTAAGATTTTCCTTCAGTTTACCTGCCATTATCCTTTCAAATCTCTGTATGCTTTCCCTTTTACCTTTTTAAGTTCCCTCTTGCACCTTCAATACCCCTCTAGGACTTCTGCTATTTTGAGCCCTCGGTCATGGAATGAAGGGATTGAGGAATTTATCAAGTATAGCTAAGTAGCTTATTCATTCAAGTTTAGAAGAATGAGGGGTGATTTTATTGAAACACACTGAGGGGGAAGGAAACTGCTTTCTTAACCTAGTCTGGACTACATATGACTCCAGACCCACAAAAATGTGATTGACTTTTAACTTCCCTCTGGGTAATCAGGAATGGGCAATAAATGCAGCCTTACCCAGAGAT
The DNA here is from genome assembly GCF_021869965.1 of Rhincodon typus. Taxonomy (NCBI): domain Eukaryota; kingdom Metazoa; phylum Chordata; class Chondrichthyes; order Orectolobiformes; family Rhincodontidae; genus Rhincodon; species Rhincodon typus. The sequence continues at coordinate 43,079,070 of NC_063357.1, read as the reverse complement.
GCTGACATCCCGTGAATGTATACAAACAACAAAGTCCGGCAACGTCAAAGCAGTTCAAGGAACATAAACATCAGCAGCCTGCCTCCAGCAAGATTGCAGTTGCCTGGAACACACACTGGTATAGCTACTGAGCATGTGTGTAGGGAGCAAGGTCACATGGTGTTAGATCACATGGGACTGGTTCTTGAGGGCTACAGTCCTCTCTTATTGGCCTCACTGTACAGTCCTGTTCAATAAAGCCTGTTATTGTGACTCCTGTTATTACACACAGTTCATTACAGCACATTACAAAGAGCACAGACACATCAGGCTGGTACAGCTGTTAAAATTATTAATATTTTCTTCAACGTTCTGCCAATATTTATGAACATGTGGTGATGAGTAACTAATCTGTTCTTGTGATTTGGTTGAGAGATTGCTGTTGGCCAATACACTGATAACTCTTGCTGTTCTTCACAGTCACACCATGGGATCTTCTACATCCCCCTGAACAGGCAGATGGAGCCTTGGTCTTACATTTCCTCTGAAGGACAGCTCCTCCCACAGTGGGGCTGTCCTTCAGCCTTGGCTTCTCTTTGCAAGTGCTGGAGACGGATGTGAAGTGGGAGGTTCAGAGGTGAGAGGTGCTACCCTCTGAGCCATAGCTCACACACCAAATATTGTTGCTTATTTGTGATTAAGGAGCGTACGAACTGTCACCCACCCATCTTCTATTCTGTGAGTCAGTCTTTGTGAAAGGCTTCCAGAATTCTGGGACCCTCAGTCACATGTGGGGAATGTTACTGCTGGAATATGGCTCTATCTGTGGAAAGGAGCAGATTAGAATCACAAGCGTGGTTGTTGTATCAGAATTGTAACATGGCATATAACATTTGTGGTCAGGAAGGTAGCTAACAGACAATGCTGGAAGCAACTGAAAATCAAGTTAGTGTGGGCCTCCTTAGTATGGGAGCTGTAGATAAAAGGGGGGAGGGGTGGAGACGGTTTGGAGGTGATAGGTGGTCACTGGTAATAGGTGCAACCTGGTTTCACCGAGTACCTCCACCTGGCCTGTAACCGCTAACCTAACCTCCTGCTCCCCCTCCAACATATCCGTCCTCGGCCTCCTCCAGTGTTGCAGCAACTCGCAACGCAAATTTGAAGAACAACATCTTATCTTCTGCCTGGACAACTAAAGCCCGGAGGACTCAACATTGAGTTCTCTAATTTCAAATAACCTTCCCACCCATCCCCCGCCTCCCCTTCCAGCCCCACCTCCTCCCTTCCATTCCACCTTCTGACCCTCCCTTCCAACCACCAGCCAGATTCATCCCTCCCATCGACCAAACTATCACCACCATTCTGCATCCAACCCTTACCCCCCTTTGCCTGCAGCTCCCCCTACCCCCACATCCAGTTCCGAAGAAGCGTTATACCCGAAATGTTGACTTCTCCTTTCCTCCAGATGCTGCCTGGCTTGCTGTGTTCTTCCAGCCTCCTGTTTATCTAACTGTTTAAACTTGCCTGGCCACCTTCAGAGGATAATGTATATGAACCCTGAGGTCCCTCTGCTCCTGTACTCCCCTCAAAGTTGTACCATTGAGTCTGTAAAACAAAAAAAAACAGAAATAACAGAAATGAAAAAACTTCAGATGCTGTAAATCAGAAACAAAAACAGAAATTAACTGTGGATGCGGTAAATCAGAGGAAGAGTCACTCGACCGGAACTGTTAACATTGACTTCTCTTCACAGATACTGCCAGACCTGGGGACCATTAAGCCTTTTTGTCTCTCCATATTTCTTCTACCAAAATGTGTTATCTCACATTTCTTTATAATGAATTTCATCTGCCAGATATCTGCCCATTTGACCAACTTGTCAATAGCCCTCTGAATTCACCCAGCATCAACTTCACACCTCACTATTCTTCCTAGCTCAGTACCATTTGCAACTTTAGAGATTTTGCCCTCAACACCCATCTCCAAATCATTTATATAAATCAGAAAAAGCCAGGGTCCCAAACCAATCCTTAGGGAACCCCACTTTCAACTTGGCTCCAATCTGAGAAATGTCCATCTATACCTACCCTCTGTTTCATATCTTTTAGCCAACATCGAATCCATGCTGCCAAGGACCATCAATTCCAAACATTTTTAATTTGCTAACCAACCTGCCATTTGGCATCGTATCAAATGCTTTCTGAAAGTCTAAATATACAACATCCACAGCATTATCCTCATCTACTCAAAGAACTCAATTAAATTTGTCAGACATGACCTGTCCTTGACAAAGCCACGTTGATTGACTCGTATTAATTTATTTTTCTCTAAGTGTATATTTATCCTGTGTTATGACCTCCATCAGTTTTCCCACTGCTGATGTAAAGCTGACAGGTTTGTAGTTTCCTGGGTTATCGTTTATCGCTTTCTTAAACAACGACGCCACATTTGCAATCCTCTGGTCCCCGGCACTACTCCTTTGTTCAAAGAGGCCGGGAAAATTTCTGTCAATGGCTCTGCGATTTGCTCCTTTAACTTTCTCAGTAATCTGGGATGCGTCTCATCCAGGCTTGGCGACTTCTCTACCTGGATTGCTGGCAGCCTTTTTAGCGTTTCTTCTTGACTACCATTATACTGTTCAGGTGCTCAACACCCACATTTTCAACTAGGCCATTGTCACCATCTTCTGATTTGCTAAAGACAGAAGCAAAATATTTATACAGTATTTCTGCCATAATTCTTTGTTTCAGTGAGCAGCTTTCCCTACTTGTTCCTTACGGCCCCGCTCTATCCTTCAATAATCTTTTACTATTAACATATTTGAAGACTATTTTAATACTTGTTTTAGCACAACCTCCTGTCCTTTCATCATGCTTCCTCTTAGCCTTCCTTATTTCAGCCTTAGTCTTTCTCCTGCATTTGAGGTACCCTTCCTGATTCTGTTGCTATTGTTATTCTGGTATGCATCACATGCCTCCTTTTTCTTGCTTATTTTCTCATCAATATCCTTAGTTATCCAGGGTACTTTAGCTTTGGGTATCCTGCTACTGGGTGGAAGAATCATCAAGTCTAGAGATAACAAAGCCATGGATGAGGGTTTCGGTAACAGATGAACAGGAATGGAATTGGAAGATGTTACTGAGGTGGGAAAATAACAGTATAGTCATATAAGCAGAAAAAAAGGTGCCAACAAATATGACTCTAAGTTGGTGGACAATCGGTTTCAACATGAGAGGCAGTTAGCAGGAGGAAGAATGAAGTCAGTGCTAGAATAAAAAACAAAGAAAGGAGTTTGACAGTAAATGTTGAGAGGATATTTCTCCTCATGGGAGAGTCTAAGACTAGAGGGCATAGCCACAGAATAAAGGGGCACCAATTTAAGACTGAGATGAGGAGGAATTTCTCTTGGAGGATCAAGTGTCTTTGGAACTCCTTGCCATAGAAAGCTGTGGGATAGAGTCCTTGAGTACATTTAAGGCTGAGATAGATAGATTCTTGATCATTAAAGGAATCAAGGGTAATGGGGAAATGGCAGAAAAGTGGACATGAATGTTGGTTAAGCCATAATTCTATTGAATGGTGCAGCAGGCTTAAGGGGCTGAACAACTTATTCCTGTTCCTATTTCTTGTGGTCTTATGGGCCAAGAACAGTATTCAGAGTACAATAGGGAAAGTGTGGTTCTGCAAGGGTCAATGCTGGGACATTCTAATTTATTACTTATATTTCTACATTAGACACTTCTCAAAGATACAATTTCCAAATTTACAAATGAAACCAAATTGGGGAAATACTGGAAACCATTATTAAGGAAGAAGCAGCAGGACAGTTAGAAAGTGATAATACAGTCAAGCAGAGCCAACATAAGCCAACAAAAAGAAAATTTCTGTTTAACAAGTTTATCAGAATTGTTTGAAGATGTGAAAAGCAGGGGGATAAAAGGGAACCTATATGTATAGTTTAATTCAATTTTCAGTAGTTATTCAATAAGAAGTCCCCTAAAAGAGTTCATGGTGTTTGGATTAATATATCAGCAATGCTGGAGTATTGGCTCAAACAGAAGACAGGGCTGGGATAAATGGATCATTTTAAGGTTGGTAAACTAAATTAGTGGAAAGCTACGAGGATCAACTATTTACGGTTTAAATCAATGGCTTGGATGAAGGCAATATTTGTCGAAGCAAAATTTGCTGATGATACAAAGAAAGATCAGAAAGTATGTTGTGAGAATATTAAAGTCCATAAATGGATATAGATAGATTAGTTAAGTTGACAAAAATAGTGATGGATGGAATGTAAAGTAAATAAATGTGAAGTTGTCCATTTTGGCGGATAGAATAGAAAAGTGGAGAGAGAATGCAAAAAGGCTCTGCATCAGAGGGATCTGGATGTCCTTTTATGTTAGCATACAGTTCTGTTAGGAAGGCAAATAGAATGTTAGCCTTTACTGCAAGTGGGATAGAGTATAAAAGTAAGGAAGTTCTTGCACATCCACTCAAAGAGTTTGTGAGACAGTATCTAGGGTATTGTGTACAGTTTTTGTCCCCTTGCTTAAGAAGCATTTGAAGCTCTTCAGGGAAGGTTCACTCAAATGATTCCAGGGATGAAGGGGTTTATCTTCTGAGGAATGGTTAAGCAGTATGGGCCCTGTACCCACTGATATTTAGAAAAATGAAAGATGATCTTATTAACTACAACGTCAAATTCTGTGACATTCTCAGGGTAGATATTGAGAGAATGTTTCCCGTAATGGGTGAATGTAGAACCAAGGGGCACAGCTTAAAAACAAGGGATGCCATAGTGTGGACCTAGATGAACACAGCAGGCCAGGCAGCATCAGAGGAGCAGGAAAATTGACGGTTCGGGTCGGGACCCTCAACTCCACATTGTGTTATCTCTGACTCCAGCATCTGCAGTTCTTGCTATCTCTTAAAAACAAGGGGCCTCCTATTTAAGACTGAGATGAGGAAGAATTTTGTCTCTTGGAATGTTGTTAATCTTTGACATTATATATCCCACAGATTAGTGAAGGTCATTAAATATGTTCAAGATCGAATTAGACAGATCTTTATTTTACAAGGGAATCAAGGGTGATGGGAACAGGCTGCAATCAGATCATACATGATCTTATTGAATAGTACTGTAGCCTTGAGAGACCAAATGGCCTACTCCATCCCTTATTTCTTATATTCATATTGTAGGAACATAGGAGCAGATGTAGGCTATTCAGCCCCTCAAGCCTGTTCGACCATTCAGTGGCTGATCTGTGGCCTAGCTCCATATACCTGTCTTTAGCCCAAATCTCTCCATACCTTTTTTTGACGAAAAATTATCTGTCTCACATTTAAAATTAACAATTGATCCAACATCTGCCATTTATGCAAGAGAGGTTCAAACCTCTACTACTGTCTACATGTAAAAGGGCTTCCTAACATCTCTCCAGAATGGTCAGGCCCTAATTCTCAGATTATGTCCCCTGATTCTAGAATGCCCAAATATTGGAATAGTTTATCTTTATCTACCCTGGTTTTATGTAGTCAAGAGAAGGACTAGCACAAGTTAAAAGATGTTAATAAACTTTCCACTTTACAGCAGCTACTGAACTAAGTACTAACTGGCTATAAAACACTTTGAGAATGTCTGTTGGTCTTTCTTTCTTTCTAATTTGAAGACTTAACAAACTAGAAAATAAGAATCTAAATGAGGTAGCACAGCAAAGAAATCTGGGAATACAATTGCTCAAATCATTAAAAGCAGTGATGCAGCTTAATAAAGGCTCTACAAAATAAACCAAGCCCTTAGGGTTTAATTCCTAAATGAAAGGAAATGAACAGTTATACCGAAGCTTTATCAACCTTGATTAGGCTACAGTCAGAGTACTATGTGTAATTGTGGTCACCACATAATAAATAGGATATAGAGACATTGGAGATGACACAAATTTACACAGATGATGCCAGGACTGAGTGGTTACTGCTATCAGGAAAGGCTGAACAGACTTTCTTGAAAATGAAAGATTGAGGATTAAGGATCTTTAAAAGGTTGAAAGGTTTTGATAGACAGAGAAAATTGGACTTTGAAAGGGTTGTAGAGTTGATACCAGATGTGGCTGGGAATTCAAAGCCTGGGTCCCAGAGGTTATCTTGGGACCCCTGATGCTTCCAGGACAGTTTTGAATTTTGAAGTGGATGTTGGAGAAGGGTAGGAAACAGAAATATGTTCAGTGCGGCAGCTCACAACCACCTTCTAAAGGGCAGCTAGAGAAAGGCAATAAATGCTGGTCCAGCCAGTGATGCCCACATCTCACAGATGAATAACAAAAGTTGAATTGACTGGCATATTCTAACTTAACTTCAGTTACTTTGCTCTGGCATGCTGGAATGTCCATTCTCTTTATCATTAATTCTTGCAGTTTAGTGTAAGCCCAATATTTACCACTTTGCTTTGTGGTTGTCTCGATTAATTTTTACAAGTTTCACTTGTTGCATTGTCATGTTGCTGGTGATGCTCCCTCCTACATTTATAACCATTCCTTCCTCCATTTCCTCTGGGAATGCATAGGAGCATTCAAAGTAGTAATCACCATGGGGGCTTGTAGTCATTGAAACTGGTTAAGGTATTCTCCTTTTTTTTTTATTCATTAATGGGATGAGGGCGTTGCTGGCTAAGCAGCATTTATTGCCCATCCCTAATTGCCCAGAGTCAACCACATTGCTGTGGGTCTGGAGTCACACGTAGGCCAGACCAGGTAAGGAGGGCAGTTTCCTTCCCTAAAGAACATTAGTGAACCAGATGGATTTTTCCAACAATCAACAATGGATTCATGATCGTCATTAGATTCTTAATTCCAGATATTTTATTGAATTCAAATTCCACCATCTGCCATGGCAGGATTGACCTTAAAATTCTTTTACCCTTTTCAACCAGGATGGTGTTATGTATGGTAGGTTTTGGACCCTTGAACATAGAATCCCTACAGTGTGGAAACAGGCCATTTGGCCCAACAAGACCACACCACCGCTCCAAAGAGCAGCCCACCCAGACCCATTATCCTACCCCTGATTTCCAATATCTAACCCACCTAACCTAAACATCCCTGGGCACTATGGGCAATTTAGCATGGCCAATCCACCTACCCTGCACATCTTTGGACCGTGGGAGGAAACCCACGCAAACATGGGGAGAGTGCACAAACTCTACACAGACAGTCGCCTGAGGGTGGAATTGAACCCAGGTGCCCGGCACTGTGAGGCAGCAGTACTAACCACTGAGCCACCATGCTGCCCTTCTTTTTTACATATTCAATCTGTATTTATAATTCAGAATAGATACACCAGTGAAATGTACATACAATTGACAGACCACCATATCTTTAACAAACTATTACAAAAGATATCAAACCCTTAACATTCCAATTCTCGTACTGAAGAATAAATGCTTAGGTTCAATTAGGACACCATCCCCCCAAATTAGTGAGTGGTAGAACTGGATGAATCAGTAAGGGATTCAGTTAATCAAATAACACCTCAGTATAAGTGAAATCATATCTACAGCTCTGCTCCTTTATACAAAAGGACATCAACCCCTGCTGGAACTGGAGAAAGTTCTGAAACAATAAACATGGAGCTAATCAGCAACTCCATGGCCTCAAGGGAAACCATGCTGAAAGGAAGTATACGTTAGAAACCCAAACTACTGTGCTATCCCGACTTAATCTCGTTTTGAAAGCAGCTCCCTGCCCAGTGCGAGCAGTGGATTAGAGAATTTGGCTTGCCATTCCCTGTGGAATTCAGGAAAAGGGACTGTGAGGAACTTGCACAGTTTGACATAGGAAATGAGGAGTTATTGGAGCCTCTGTCAGCCTTAAAGCAGACGAATCCCCTAGTCCAGATGACTTCCATCCCAGGCTGCTGTGGGAGATGAGGCAGAAAATTGCAGGGGCTCTGACACAAATTTTTAATTCCTCTCTGGTCATGGGGGAAGTGCCAGAGGACTGGAGGATGGCTAATGTGGTTCCACTTTTCAAGAAGGATGGTAGAGATGAACCAGGAAATTACAGACCGGTGAGCCTCGCATCAGGGGCAGAGAAACTGTTAGAGAAAATTCTGAAGGAGAGAATTATTATCCACTTGGAAAGGCAAGGGTTCATTAGAAATTGTCAGCATGAATTTGTCAGAGGGAAGTCATGCATAATAAATTTGTTAGAATTTTTCAAAAATGTGATCAATGGTGTGGATGAGGTTGATGCAGTTTATATGGATTTTAACAAGGCTTTTGACATAGGAGACTGATTGAGAAGGCTAAAGCACATGGAATTGAGGGAAATATGGTGAAATTGATCAGAAACTGGCTTAATAATAGGACAAAAAGGGTAGTGGTAGATGGCTGTTTGAGTGACTGGAGGCCAGTGTCCAGCGGTATACCACAAGGATCATTACTGGGACACTTATTGTTTGTTATATACATAAATGATATAGATGAAAATGTGGAGGAATATTAAGCAAGTTTGCAGGCAACACCCAGATTAGTAGAGTGAATAATAGTGAAGAAGATGTTTGTAGGTTACAGGAAGATATAGATGGGTTGGTCAGATTGGCATCGGGGTGGCAGCTGGTACTTAACATTGATAAGTGTGAGGTGATGCACTTTGGAAGAAGAAATAAGATGAGTATTAGGACACTGGGTAGCTTAGAGGAACATAGGGATCTTGGCATAATTATTCAAAGATCCCTGAAGTTGGCAGAGCACATGAGCAGGATAGTTAAGAAGATATATGGGACACTTGCTTTCATCAGTCCTGGCATACAGTATAAGAACAAGGAGGCAATGTTGAAATTCTACAGAGTGTTGGTTAAGCCACAGCTGGAGTACTGTGTGTGGTTCTGGTCATCTCAAGGCTGCGATAGCACTGAGGGGGTGCAGAGGAGGTTCACTAGGATGTTGCCTGGAATGGAGAAATTGAACTAAAAGGAGAAACTAGATGGGCTTGGATTGTTTTCTTTAGAGCAGAGAAGGTTGAGGGGGGAGATTATAAGTTTATAGGGAGTATGAACAGGGTGGATAGAGAACAGTTATTCCTCTTGATGGAGGGGTCAATTACAAGGGGACATAGTTTTGGGGTAAGGGGCAGGAGATTCAGATTTGAGAAAAACTTTTTCACTCAGAAAGTTGTGGGAATCTGGAATGCACTGCCTGGGAAAGTAGTAGAGGCCGAAAACATTACAACCTTTAAAAAATATTTGGATGAGCACTTGAAATATCATAACATTCAGGATATGGGACAAGTGCAGGAAATTGGAATTAGTGCACCTTTAGTGGCAGTTATTGTCAGTGCGGTCTCGATGGGCCAAAGGGCCTTTTCTGCACTGTATAACTCTGACTTTAATTGCTTTAAATGTGAGTGATTGCATGCACATGTATCTCCTGTCTTGGTTATCTGCAGAATTCTCAGACTTTGTTGCACTTTCTGCAGGGCTTCTTCCTGGGAGACTGTAGTGTTTGCTATTTCCTGTGTTTCTACTTCTGGCTCTGGGTTTTCAGTGTAGTCACTCTTCAAATACGGGGGCATTGGCTTTCGCTCGTCAGCACTGTGAGTACAATTTCAGTTCACTCAACTGACATTGGCTTCCTAATCATAATTGTTTGCTGATAGATTTATTCACGCAATTACTTTTGTGGGTCTTATTCTACACAAACTCAGTGTCTTAAAGTATTGACTTTGGTTTGATGGTTGCACCTTTGGTAATACTGGTTATAGTTTTAAATTGTTTACGTTGTATCCTGGCCACAGAACGCGATTTCAGTAGCCAGCTGCCTGCGGTGACATGATTTCCTTTCAATTTTTGGGAAAGTATTTGTCATTCAGCCACTGTCTTCAGTTTGGGAAGCATAGGCACATTGGCAAGATTGGCTGGTTGTTAGAACAGAATGTGTGTGTGGTGTACTGCAGAACACAGATTGCAGAGCTCAGACGAGCTATCTGATAAATGTCTTATTTTACAAAAGACTCAAGTTATTTAAAGAAAAGGTGGTGGTTGCATTGAGATAAATTAGAAATCCGCTTCGTGGAATGTCGAAATGGCTGTTGAACAGTCTGTATTCAGTTCACTGTTGCCAATACATTAGCCATGAACCACTTGGACCGATTGGGAATCCAGGCACAGCTAATTTCATTTGATTGGGAAACAGAAAAAAGTAGAAACATTGGCGTAAATAACTGTAAACTCACACAGTGGGCAGAATTTAATGTCCTCCAGTGAGGTGCATTTGGTGGAAAAGGGGCAGTGCCTTCTCCCTTCTGCCCTCATTAAGTCCATAGGGGAAGGTCCCCACCAGCAAAGCTGAGCAAGCTGTGAATGACTGTCAGCTCTCACGGACTGGGATATCACCCCAGACTTCTTGATCCCATAAATGCCCAATGTTGCCCTGTTAAGTTCCTGATTGGCATCTAATTTGGCTGGTATTCCCAAAAAGATGCTCTTGCCTAATCTCCATTTGGTGGGCAAGACCCCATCATCTCCATTAATATTGTCAATGTGTAAATATGAGCTCTAACATCATTGTGCATTTGTTGGTGAAATGATGAAATGAGAGCCAGATTACAGATCTGTTGTTCCATCACTACATTCCCATCACTTAAGCACCAACAAGCTGTATCGATCAGAACCGATATCTGTCACCCATAGTCTCATCTCACCCTTCCATACTGATGCAAGTCTCGCACCTACAGTTCTCAACATGCACATCAAATCTCAACATCAAATATAACAACTACATATCAAATAGATCACAGCACACTCACTGATACACATTACTGTCTGCCGCAGGAGAATGTGATGTACAACCAGAAGCTGAACAGTGAGTGGTTAGGGCTTGGAGTGTACTGTCTAAGAGTGTGGTAAAGATAGGTTCAATCAAGACTTTCAAGAGAGAACTAGACTGGTTCTGGAAAGGAATATGGGGAGACAGCTGGGGAATTAAGTGAATTGCTCATTCAGAGAGTTGGTACAGACATGAAGGACCAAATGGTCTCCTTCTACTGTAACAATTTTAAGATTCTGTTTTCAGCAGGGGCTAACAGTTTCCCTTGGGGAAGATGGCATTGGCCATCAATGAGAGCCCACGGCTAAGGCTGTGTCCGGTGGTTATTCTGAACGCATGGAAGATGATGGCATCCCTATAATCTTCCTTCTCACATCCCACTTCCATCTTAGACCAACTGTGTTCTGATCTACATGCTGCAGATACAGTCATATGCCCTTCTCCCTTACCCTGTGCCTTTCCCATTTCAGATCCCCAGGAAATGACATAAAGGCAGATCATAATGATTGGTGATGATGCACTGTCACACAATTCCGCAGCCACCGGCTCAGATACTGACATTGTGGAGTTTGTGAAGGCAGGGTCAGTAGCTGGAGACACTCTGGGTATGGGACACCTGCACAGAACAAGGATGGTACAGGTGTCAGCTCACAGGAGGGTGAGGTTGCACACAGGTCCTGCTGCAGATAAGCACTGTGATGTGACATCCTACAGATGGACATACACAAAATGGCCAGTGCATTGGGCCACCTCCTGGAAAACTTGTGGTCAATGTCGAGGAACATGGGGATATCTGGCTACCTAGCACCTTGGCAGACATGGAAATGTTCACACACTTGTGAGACCTAACTCTGACGGCCAGTGTCCTCAAGTTCCCATTGCAATACGAGCAGTGGCCACCGAGTATCTGAATAACAATGGGAAATCAGACTAGTCTTGTTGCAGGCTCAGACTCCTGCCATCATTTCTGCGGGTTACGGGGAGTAAAGTGCTTTCTGACTGTCACAGCAAACCAGTCAATCTGATCTCTAATAGATCACCATAAATGCTGAGGCACTGACCTGAGAGACTGACAGGGATCTCCAACCCTGCTGTTCTGCCTTATCCTTACTGTTGCCTGTTGCCCCAGGCTATTGCCATCTTTGACAAGATGGTGCAGCCCATACCTGAGCCTCCTATATCTAGAGCTGTTGCAGGTTGTCCCCCAAGCCTACCTAACACTTCCTCTGATGAAGTGTCAACCAGCCTTGGGTAGCACTACATTAGAGAACTAGACCAACTAGAGGCATCTGCAAGAATGGAAGGCAATGGCCTACTAGCATTATAGCTGGACTATTAATCCAGAGACCTAGGTTTGAATCTTGCCATGGGAATGGAGGAATTTGAATTCAATAACAGTTGTGTATGAAATGAGCTGCCAAAGGAAGTGGTGGAGGCTGGTACTCTTACAACATTCAAAAGGCATCTGGATGTGAACATGCATAGGAAGGGTTTAGAGGGATATGGGTCAAATGTTGACAAAAGGGACTAGATTAATTTAGGATATCTGGTCGGCATGGATGAGTTGGACTGAAGAGTCTCTTTCCATGCTGTACAGCTCTAGGACTCTATCTGGAATTAAGAGTCTAATGGTGACCACAAAACCAGAAAGAGCAGAAGATTCCATCTCATGACCCCAGTAATGGATTACAGTATTTTCCTTCCTACTGCTGCCAGGATAACTAACCTTTAACTCCCTGTGTTTTTTATTTTCCTAATTGTTACAAGACAGGCTTATGCAGGCTATCTTCCAGTCTTTGGGAACTGTTTTAGAACCCAAGGAATTCTGGAAGACAAAGGGCAATACATCCACCAACAGTGCAGCTGTGTCTTTTCATATCCTATGATGGAAGTCATCAGATCCAGGGGGTTTGTTGTCACTTAGTCCCATGCATTTCTGTACTATTTCTACACTTGTGCTGCTTTATTTTAGTTCCTCATTCTCACCAGACTCTTGGTTTGAGTTATAGGAAGAGACTAAATAGGCTGGGACTTTTTTCACTGGATTGTCAGAGATTGAGGGGTGACCTTATAGAGGCTTATAAAATCATGAGGGGCATATGTAAGGTGAATAGCAAAGGTCTTTTTCCTAGGGTGGGTCAGTTCAAAATTAGGGGCCATATTTTTAAAGAGAGAGGGGAAAGATTTGAAAGGATCTGAGGGGCAACTTTTTCACACAGAGAGTGGTCTGTATGTGGAATGAACTGACAGAGGAAGTGGTAGATGCAGGTACAGTTACAACATGTGAAAAAAATTTGGACAGGTACATGGATAGGAAAGGTTCGGAGGGATGTTGGCCAAATACAGGCAAATGGGACCAGTTAAATTTGGGAAACAGCATGGACAAGTTGGACTAAATGGTTTATTTCCGTTCTGTATGACTATGAATCTATGAATCCATTGTTGATTGTTGGAGAAACCCACCTGGTTCCTTTAACGACATTAGTGGGAGATGGTGCAATTTGAATTCAATGACAATCTTGAATTAAGAGTCTAATGGTCATCACAAATCCATTGGTGATTGTTGGAAAAACCCATCTGGTTCACTAATGTCCTTTAGGGAAGGAAACTGCCATCCTTACCTGGTCTGACTGCAAACCCAAAGCAGTGTGATTATCTCTTAACAGCCTTCTGAGCAATTAAGGATGGGCAATAAATGCTGACCTAGCCAGTGATGCCCTCATCCCATGAATGAATAAAAAAAAGACCAGCATGAAGCAAACATATGAGGGCAACTATTGACTTTTCTCTGGAATATGGCATGGCTTCACTTATAGATTTTGCCTTGGAATGTTTATTTTGTATTGGCCTTTATTTTTGCCAAGCTATAGTCAGTGACAAAGGACAGGTAAGGTGTGGGACATTTGATGAATGGGGAATTGATGTTGTGATTGCTGTTCTAGAGAGTTCTGTATGGATGGGCCATCAGATAGGGGCTTTCTCAGTTGCTTCATCCTCTTCCAGTCCGCCTGCCCTTTACCTGCTAACTGTAGAGCTTGTGGCGAGGACCATCCCCCTGCAATTCCCAACTTCTGCAGGAGGCAGCAAACTATCAGTAGTCTTTACATGCTGTCTGCTAAGGGCTCCTCCAGAGCAATCCAGGCAGTGGACGATTTGGCTCTGCATCGCAGTCTGCAAGATGATGCAAATATTGCCAGGGCCAGCCTGGAAGCCTCCAGGTACATACACCTTCTTTGCCACAGTCACATTCATGGTCACTGGCAATGCCATCCTTTGCCAGCTCCAATTTTGTAGATGTGATTGCAGCAAAAGACAGATTTGAATGAGGATGTCCTTACTAATGTGCAGACATCTCATTCATTCTTCCAAACTGTGGTTCATATCAGAGAATTGCTGTCTGAAGATCCTGGGAGGATAGGACCACCAATATAAATGTCCTTCTCTGACTTCCTCTTTAAGCAGCTTGACTTCCTCTGTGTGACCTCTAATCATTCTCTGAGTCTTGTTGCATTTTGAGGGGAATGTCCACTGGTCTATGCATGACTGGGAGCTACAGGTTTGTGCAGAAACCTTGGAATCAAGAAAAATTCCTTTGACACCTGCCACAACGTTAGGGTTTTGCAACTTTAAACAATATATATTGTACCAAGCATGTAATTGCATTATGAATGGAGCTGGTGAGGGGCCCTTTCTACTACTGAACATGCTTTTGGCCACGTGAAGTTTGAGAGGGCAATTACTTAACACCAAAATGGAATCAAATTGGCATTTCACAGCAATGGCTGTGCTGACCTGCCTACTCTGCATATTTCTGGTCATCATTCACTGTGTCCATGCCCTCACCATTATGGTGTCTGGTGTGATTCATCCAAAAGTGTGTACACTCTTGATGCTATTTTGGATAAAGCACTTGTAGCAATGAAGCAATTGGGCGGCACGGTGGCACAGTGGCACAGTGGTTAGCACTGCTGCCTCACAGCACCGGGGACCCGGGTTTGATTCCAGCTTCGGGCAACTGCCTGTGTGGAGTTTGCACATTCTCCCCGCGTCTGCGTGAGTTTCCTCCGCGTGCTCTGGTTTCCTCGAACCGTCCAAAGATGTGCAGGTTAGGTGGATTGGCCATGCTAAATTGCCCATAGTGTTCAGGGATGTGTAGATTAGGTGGGTTATAAGGGGATGGGTCTGGGTGGGATGGTCTGAGGTTTGGTGTGGACTTGTTGGGACAAAGGGCCTGTTTCCACACTGTAGGGATTCTATGATGATAAACCAGTGCACTGACTGCAAAGTGTATTGACAACCACCTCACTTCATTCAGAGTGCATCACACTCTATGACTTTGGCCAATTCTTCGAATTGTCCTTCCTTCAAAATTGACCTGCTGAACACTGTATACATTGTTGTTAGGAATATTTCAATATCATACATAATTGAGGCCCATTTCTATTTGATGTAGATCTTTGCTACGAGCAACTCAATGCTTTTCCGACAAATGTTTGATTTCATATGGAAAGAATTGTGAGGGACAGGATTTACATGTATTTGGAAAGGCAAGGACTGCTTAGGGAGAGTCAAAGTGGCTTTGTGCATGGGAAATCATGTCTCACTAACTTGATTAAGTTCTTTGAAGAAGTGACGAAGAGGTGATGAAGGCAGAGCATTGGACATTGTCCATTTGGACTTCAGTAGGGCATGCGACAAGGTTCTGGTTAACAGGTTAGATCACATGGAATATAAGGAGAACTAGCCATTTGGATACATGACTGGCGCAAAGGTAGGAAACAGAGGGTGGTGGTAGAGGGTTGCTTTTCGGACTAAAGACCTGTGACCAGCGGTGTGCCTCAAGGATCAGTGCTGGGTCCACTACTTTGGGTCCACTGCCTTTCGTCATTTATGTAATGATTTGGATGTGAATGTGGGAGGTGTGGTTAGTAAGTTTACAGATGACACCAAAATTGGTGGTGTAGTGGACAGCGAAAAATGTTACCTTATAGCACAACAGGACCTTGATCAGATAGGCTGATGGGCCGAGGAGTGGCAGATGGAGTTTACTTTAAATAAATGTGAGGTGCTGCATTTGGTAGGGAAAATCAAGGCAGGACTTATACACTTAATGGTAAGCTCCTGGTGAGTGCTGCCGAACAAAGAGACCTTGGAGTGCAGGTTCATAGTACCTTAAAAGTGGTATCACAGGTAGACGGGGTAGTGAAGAAGGCTTTTGGTACGTTTGCCTTTATTGGTCAGTGCATCGGGTATAGAAGTTGGGAGGTCATGTTGCAGCTGTGTAGGATGGTAGTCAGGCTGCTTTTGGAATATGTGTTCAATTCTGATCTCGCTGCTATAGAAAGGATGTTGTGAAACTTGAAAGGGTTCAAGAAAGATTTATGAGGATGTTGCCAGGTTTGGAGGGTTTGAGCTATTAGGGGAGGTTGAATAGACTGGGGCTATTTTCCCTGGAGTGTCAGAGGCTGAGGGGTGACCTTATAGAAATTTATAAAATCATGAAGGGCATGGAAAGAATGAATTGCCAAGGCCTTTTTCCCAGGATTGGGGAGTCCAAAACTAGAGGGCATAGGTTAAGGCAAGAGGGGAAATATTTAAAAGGGGCTTAAGGGGCAACTTTTTCATGCAGAGGGTGGTGCATGTATGGAATGAACTGCCAGAGGAAGTGGCAGAGGCTGGTAATTACAATATTTAAAAGGCATCTGGATGGGTATATGAATAGGAAGGTTTTAGAGGGATATGGGCCGAATGCTGGCAAATGGGACAAGATTAATTTAGGATATCTGGTCGGCATGGATGGGTTGGACCAAAGGGTCTGTTTCCATGCTGTACAGCTCTATGACTCTTTATCGCAACACTGTCCCTCCTCCATTTTTCTTTCCAACCATAGCAGAATCTCCATCTGATGTAAATATCATCATCTTCTGCAAAACAAGATCAATGTTAACATAAAATTTGCTAGAAACAAAAACAAAGTTGCTGGGAAAGCTCAGCAGGCCTGGCAGCATCTGTGAAGGAGAAAACAGAGTTAACGTTTCGGGTCCGGTGACCCTTCCTCAGAACTGATGGCAACTGGGAAAACGTCAGTTTATATGCAGAAAATAGGTAGGTGGGTGGGGTAGGGAGTAAACAATAGGATAGAGCCCAAAGAGAGAGAAAGACAGTTGGACAGACAAAGGCAAGAGGGGAAATATTTAAAAGGGGCTTAAGGGGCAACTTTTTCATGCAGAGGGTGGTGCATGTATGGAATGAACTGCCAGAGGAAGTGGCTGGGGCTGGTAATTACAATATTTAAAAGGCATCTGGATGGGTATATGAATAGAAAGGTTTTAGAGGGATATGGGCCAAATGCTGGCAAATGGGACAAGATTAATTTAGGATATCTGGTCAGCATGGACGGGTTGGACCAAAGAGTCTGTTTCCATGCCATTACACACCCCCTGTTGTTAGTCACTAACAGTCCCCATTAACAACTATTCACTCTCCCAGCCTGATCGTTAGCAACTCCTTTGTCTGTCCAACTGTCTTTCCCTCTCTTTGGGCTCTATCCTATTGTTTACTCCCTACCCCACCCACCTACCTATTTTCTGCATATAAACTGACGTTTTCCCAGTCGCCATCAGTTCTGAGGAAGGGTCACCGGACCCGAAACGTTAACTCTGTTTTCTCCTTCACAGATGCTGCCAGGCCTGCTGAGCTTTCCCAGCAACTTTGTTTTTGTTCCCGATTTACAGCATCTGCAGTTCTTTTGGTTTTTATAACATTTGCTAGATTACTCTCACAATAGAGACACTGTTACAAGCAGTCAGTGTTAAAATTCCTGCAAATACGTTTATGTAAACAACTACAGATTCTAGTCACAACTTGATGTACAAAATCAACATGTTTTTGCGCTGGACCGTCTGTACTTTTGTCTATTTTCAACATAAGAAAATGTGATTTACATTACTCATCGAGGAACTGGCTGTCTGATGAAGCTAATACATTTCATGAATGCAAGGGTGTAATTCTTGCTGTGCTTGCTCTCAGTAATCACTGTGTACTTCACCACATGATCATACAAGTCTTGAACAGAAAGCATGAATGCATTCATCTTTACAGCAAATACAACATTCTCAATTAAAACACTCAGCATATTCGGATTTGTTGCCCTCTATACATTCCACTTCACCTCATGACCTCCTGAATTGTAAAATTCTCTCTTTATTGTAGTTTCATAAACTAATAACAGAATCCACGGGCACTTTTTGGTCAAAAACTGCTTTAGGGAGCCCCATTTCCAAACCAACCATATTTCTCAGTGCTGTACTCACCTCCACTGTTTGCTTTAGAGCACAGGACATTGCCATTTTCACAAGAAGTGAAAATCTCACCGATTTTTACCTTCCCATTTGTGAGCTGAAGATGGTTGTGATAATCTCAGGAAGCCATTTCTCTTACAATGGTGCACAGATCTCCCTTCTATGAAGCATGAAAACTCCTTCGCATTTTTTTGAACATCACTTTCTTGATAAGTTAAAACTACGAAAGAAAAAAGTAACTTGCAACTTACATTATATCCTTCTCAGCAGCAATGCTGCTTGCCAAATCCTCCTGATAACTGCAGTTCCCTTCCCACTCCTAGACCCTCCAGGTTAGGAATCACTTCCCCCTCCGTGAGCCAACCTCTCACTGTTTCCTGATCTGGACTTGTGTTCCCATTCAAGATCCAGATTCAATCAGAAGCAGGAGTTCTGAGGTTGTAGAGGTGTGAGTGCCAGAGGCTTTGAGGTGCTGGGCATCATGCGGTGTGCAGGACATAATGGAATGTGCGTGAATTTTCATAGCTGCTGTGCAGTCACACAACTACACCACTTAGAGGGTTCCTTACCTCTAACCATTACCATCACTCTCTGTTCACTAGCTCTGGATGATTTCTTAAATTTTGACTCTTTTGTTTTATTTTTCTGTTGTTTCTAAAATTCTGGTTTTGTGACCAAGATGGCACCGGAGAACAGTGACTTTGTACATTTTTCACTGTACGCATGTATTTCTAAAATTGAGTACATGTGACAATAAAATTTAATTCTAATTCTAATTCTATTCCTAATTCTAGTAACCAAAGGGCATTCTCCCCTTTTCTACTGCTTTTAGAGGTGAAGGCAGCTCACCAGAGCAGAGAGCGAGAGGCTGATAACAGCTATTAACCTTCACATTTCCACCCAAAGAACGAATGACAGTGACGGACAAGAAATGGCATTGTGGCTCCCTGCCCTGTCCAAACAACAACATGTACATCCCAATTCATACATCCATCTCATTCAAAAACCATCCTGGAACAAGTGAAAACCCTAGTCAAACAGAGAAAACCAATTAGAAAATTCATCCCCAATTCCCTCAATGACTAGAAATGGTCCAGGAGTCATAGCCATACAGCACAGAAACAAACCCTTCAGTTGAACCAGTCCACACCGACCATGTTCCCAAACTAAACTAAACTTCCACTTGCCTGTGTTTGGCCCATATCCCTCCAAACCAACGCTACTCATGTACTTATCCAAATGTCTTTTAAACGTTATAACTGTCCCTGTCTGGCAGTTCATTCCACACACTATCCACTCTCTGTGTAAAAAAGTTGCCCCTCTTGTTCTTTTTAAATCTTTCTCCTCTCACCTTAAAAATATGTCCCCTAGTTTTGAACTCACCCACCTTAGGAAAATGACCCTTGTCATCCACCTTATATATGCCCCTTATGATTTTATAAACCTCAATAAGGTCGCACCTCAACCTCCTACACTCCAGAGAAGGAAGTCCCAGTCTTTCCAGTCTATTTTTATATTTCAAATCCTCCATTCCCTGTAGCATCCTGTTAATCTTTTCTAAACCCTATCTGGCTTAATAATATCCTTCCTATAACAGGGGGACCAGAACTGGACGCAATACTCCAGAAGAGGCCTCATCAACATCCTGTACAACCTCAACATCACGTCTCAACTCCTATTCTCAAAGGTCTGAGAAATGAAGGCAAGCATGCTAAATGCCTTCTTAACTACCCTATCTACAAGTGACACAAATTTCAAAGAATAATGTACCTGAACCCTTGTCTCAGTCCTTGATCATTCTGTATGGTGCATGCTTCTCTTTTATACAAAGTCAGAAGTCACATGACACCAGGTTATAGTCCAACAGGTTTATTTAAAATTACAAGCTTTTGGAGTGCTGATGAAGGAGCAGTGCTTCAAAAGCTTGTGATTTTTAAAAAAAGCCTGTTGGACTACAACCTAGTGTCATGTGACTTCTGACTTTGTCCACCCCAGTCCAACACTGGCATCTCCACATCATTTATATAAGGAGATCTCCACGCTAACCAGAAGCTTCCCAATGGGGGGAGAGATCAATGAATCATTCTTTACTGCATGAACCTGGTCTGCTGATCCCTGAGATAAATACAACTTCCTCATATCTAACCCATTTCTGGTCTTACACAAGTTGTAAGGGTCACTATGGTTCTCACTGACTTCCTATTTACAGGAATCATACCACCAACACAGTCAAAGTCTGGTCCACCCATCATCTATGTATCTTGACTGAGTCACTTCCAAGTCTAGGCTTTTGTAGAATATAAAAAAGGATAAAGTATAGACCCAGGTCATTGAGTTCATCCAAATAACTATCGTACTTAAATTGGGAATTCACCTTGTGGTTCGCCTCTAAACTTCTTCCAAAACCTAAATAAGGTATGGACATCCCAGCTGGGCATGGTACTTGAACTGAGACCCATCCAAGGATGAAATACAGAGATAGTAGGAACTGCCGATGCTGGAGAATCTGAGATAACACAGTGTAGAGCTGGATGAACACAGCAGGCCAAGCAGCATCAGAGAAGCAGGAAAGCTGACGTTTATTAAGGATGAATTACTGTGTTTTATTTAATAAATGGACCTGACTCAATCTAGCTGTAGCTGTTTTCAATATAATTAGAGCCTGTGCAGTAGAGGGTCCTCTTACTCCCGACAAGGAGGACAGAACGGGGCTTCCAGGGAGATAAGCCAGATTGGGAGATGGAGACAGGGATGTAAAAGGGTCAGTTTTACCTCTGGGTTCATCATCATATTCTGCTTCCTTTTCTGTTTATCTGAAGAATGTGTGTGTCACTGTCCTCGTGGTGTAGGTACACACTATTTAAGAAAGGATTTCCAGGTTTTTGACCCAGTGACAATATGTTTTTAGGTCAGGACTGTCTATAGCTTTAGAGGGAAGCTTGCAGTTGGTGGTGTTTCCATACATCTTAAGTAGAGTTTGTGAGTTTGGAACATGCCATTGATGAAATTTTAACAAATTATTACAACACACTTTGTAACGTGGTACCCTCTGCTGCCACTATGTATTGATGTTGGAAGAAATGGATATTTAAGGTTGTGGATGTGGTGCCAATCAAGTGGGCTGCTTTCTCCTGGACGGTGTCAAGCTTATTGAGTGTTGTTGGAGCTGCATCCATCCAGGCAAGTGGGGAGTATTCCAACACACTTCTGACTTGTAACTTGTAGATGGTGGACATGCTCTGGGGAGTCAGGAAGTGAGTTACTCACCTCAGAAATCCCATCCAGAGGGTATAAAAACATGAAAAACTGGTAATAGGTGGAAATGCATATACTGACCATACTGGAAATCCATTGTGAACTGTACAAGGCAAATTGAACCAGTATATGTCATTCACAAGTTTTACTGGTTTTCTTTCTGAGTGCCCTCCAATCTGCTCCTGCACTCACAGGATTTATAAACATAACAAGAAGTACTGGAAAAGTTCAGCAGGTCCAGCAGCATCTATGGAGAGACATCAGAGTTAACATGTCAGGTTGAGTTACCCTTTCTCAGAACTTACAGGATTTATAGAATGGTCCGGTTATGTTTCTGATAGTGCCAAGCCTCAGGATCCTGATGTTTGAGAATCAATTATAGTAATGTTAAATTTCAAACAGAGATGGTAAGATTATTTTGTTAGAGATGGTCACTTGTGTGACATAAATATTACTTGCCTCCATGGGTACAGCCTGAATGATGTCCAGGTCTTGTCTGCGTTGGGTACATTGCCTGAGAAATTGCAAATGGAGCTGAATACTGTGAAATCCTCAGTGAACATTTTGACTTTATAATGTCAGGGATTAATGATGAAGTAGCTTAGGTAGTTTGGGGCTGATACACGCCCTGAGGAATTTATGCAGTGTTGTTCTTGGACTGTGATGATTGGTCTCCATCAATCATAACCAAGTCCCTTTGCACTAGGCATGACTCTAACCAATGGAAAATTCTCGCTCAGGTTTCCACTGGCTCCAATTGCAGAAGGATTCCTTGCAGCCACACTTCGTCAAATGTTGTCTTGATGACAAATGTAATCACACCGGCTTATCCCTGAAATTCATGTTTGACTGTGATGAGGTCTTCGAGTGAAAGCCTCTGGCAGAACCCAAACTGAGCATCTGTTACTGAGTAAGTGACACTTGACAGCAGAGTCGATAACATCTTCCATCACTTTGCTGTGATTGGGAGGAGACTTTAGGGAGCAGTAATTGACTGGATTAGATTTGTTCTTCTTCCTCTGGACAGCATATACCCCCTGGGTAACTTTCCATTTAGTGGCTAGATGACAGTACATGGCTGTATTGGAATAGTTGCGCTAGGGATATGGCTGGCTATGGAGCATAAGCCTTCAGCATTACAGGGATATTTTCTAGACCCATATCCTCGGCTGTGACCTTGCATGATTAAACATGGTGCCATACTGGGCTATGACACGCTACAGATTGATACCTCTTCAAAACATCTGTATTCTTAATCGGCAATAATAATTCCCATAGTTATTGATTTATTATTAAATGTGAATTAGGGTGCTAGCAGTGGACTTCAGGATTAGACAGCAAATCAGGAAAGGAGTTCATTCCCACTCACTGAGGCAACATATTTCCTTCGGAAAGTTATCTGTTTGGTGGAGGAATCTTAGCAGCCCCATTATTGTGCAGTGCTTAGGACATATATAAACTACTTTACAACATTGTTGGCATAGGGCCACACGCAGACAGGCAAGTTCGATTCTAGGAAAAACAGTCTTGAAACCCTTTTTTTGCATACACAAACAAACTAGCACTAGTTTCAGCAGCTATATTTCAGCTGGGATGAGCATTTCAGAAATTTCATATATATTGGGCATTTAAAAACCTGTCATGTTGATGTAAAGCTGGCATTGGAACCAGGAAGATCCAGGTCCATTACTGTGTGGCCAACAGCTGTTAGTGCAAACAGCTCCTTAGTGTAAACCCCTTTGTAATCATGTTTAATGAAGCAACATTTTGCTCAGAAAGTTTGACATTGATTCCATCATAAAATTTAACCTGCTAGCATTTCAAATGTTAGCAAATTCAATGCTGGGTTTATTGAAAGCCGTTAGATTGCTCTGAGAGATCACTTTCTTCAACATGCTGTTATGGTTCTGGATTGTAATGGGTCTATATCACATGTCTGAGCTGGAATTATTAATGCATTTGATAATTCTGTCAGAAACTAAGGGATATAGGATAAATTGTAGAATCTTATAATACTGAAAGAGTCCATTTGGTCCAGCATGCATTGGATAGCTTTTCGAAAGGTCTGTCTAATCTGACTCACTCTCCTGCCCTTTCTGTTTAGTCCTGCAAAATTTTGTTTTCCAAGTATTTATTCAACTTCCATTTGAAAGTCAGTATTGAATCTGTTTGTGTTGTTCTTCTCCCCCAACCCCCTAATCCTCTCACATTCCAGATTACAACAGCATTGTTTAAGATTGCGTACAGTTCTGGTCACCGCATTATAGGAAGGATGTGGAAGCATTGGAAAGGGTGCAGAGGAGATTTACCAGGATGTTGCCTGGTATGGAGGGAAGGTCTTATGAGGAAAGGCTGAGGGTCTTGAGGCTGTTTTCGTTAGAGAGAAGAAGGTTAAGAGGTGACTTGATAGAGACATACAAGATGATCAGAGGATTAGATAGGGTGGACAGTGGGAGCCTTTTTCCTCGGATGGTGATGGCTAGCACGAGGGGACATAGCTTTAAATTGAGGGGTGATAGATATAGGACAGATGTCAGAGGTAGGTTCTTTACTCAGAGAGTAGTAAGGGCATGGAATGCCCTGCCTGCAAAAATAGTAGACTCGCCAACTTTAAGGGCATTTAAATGGTCATTGGATAAACATATGGACGATAATGGAATAGTTTAGGTTAGATGGGCTTCAGATTGGTTTCACAGGTCGGCGCAACATCGAGGGCTGAAGGGCCTGTACTGCGCTGTAATGTTCTATGTTCTATGTTCTATGTTCTAAGATGATTCTCCTCGTGTCTCTCCTTGTTTCCACACCACTTATTCTATATCTGTGTCCCTGCCGATAGAAACAGATTCTGCCTATCAACTTCATCAAAAGCCTTACTAAGTCTGAACACCTTGACTAAATCGCACATTTGACCATCTCTGATCTAAGAAGAACAATTCCAGCCTCTCCAGTCTTCTTCAAATTAACTGACGTTCCTCATCCTGTTCAATCTCCCCTCCACCCTTCCTTGTATGTGTTGTATATTTGATATCTCAGATCAATTCAGAGATGGCCCTAGCTTCTATGTGTGTTACAATGTTTATTCACAGTGCTGTAAAATGTCTGGATCATGTTTTACCCTGGCTTCTAATTCTTTAAATAGTATGTTGACATTTTTCTGAGTCCACACCCAGGCTTAACCAATCAAGTGTTAACAGCAAACAGAATCAAATAATCAAACACAGAAAACAATTGAATGTTATTGGCACCTTTCGCCTTTCCTGCTGCCACCAGCGAATCAAGTTGGAGTGAGGAAAGTTTGTCATGTTTATCATCCACTCTGCAAGGAAGTGCAATGATCAGAAGACTCAGAACCACAGTAGTATTCCCAGTCACTGAATAAGGCCTGTGTCCAACAGCATTTCTATTTTTGTATGGCTCGATGAGCATTCTGGCAACAATCAAATAGAGAAGACATAACACTAACTAATGGAACATTTCTTGCTCCCACTGTCTGCCAAAGAGGAAATTTGATTTGTAAGGCCTTGCATCATGAAAATACACTCAGCAAAGCCCGGGGATTTGTGCCAGAGTTTTAATTAACATAAGAATATAAGTAAGATGTACTATACAATTTTTTTAAAGATGAACATTTTCAAGAAGAAGCTAATATTGCACAATAAACCAGTGTGCTGCAGACACCATGCAGTGTCCCTGCTGTTTCATCATCACTTGTGCTTCCTCAAGTTGTACTTTTCTCATGCATTTGCAATAAATGGACTGTAGCCATCACCATCACCATCCAGACCCCCAACCCAAAATAAAATGGCAATTGCCTACTCTGTCATCTTTCCTGTCACTAGCACTGCCAGCTCTGGCTGCAGACTTACCTGGAGATCCATTCATGTGATACAACATCCAGTCACATGCTGCCCTGGAACATGCATTCTACCAATGGAATTGCATTCACTGAACCTTATAAAGGTTGTGTTCGGTGTCCATGTCTCTGTTTCTTCATGGTTTCACTCCAGCAGCTGTAGAGCACCAAGTTTCAGGAATCACAGAATTGTTATGGCTCAGGAGGCCATCTGGCCCATCGTGCCTGTACAGTTTCTATTACTCAGTGCTAATCCCCTGCCTTTTTCCCATATCCCTACACGTTACTTCTAACCAAATAACCATCCAATGTCCTCTTGTATGTCTCAATTGAACCTGCCTCCACCACCTTTCCAGGCCGTGCACTCCAAATCCTGATTCTTTTTCTCACATCATCTTTGCTTTGTTTGCACATCACATTAAATCTCATTTTTTTTAAATGAGCGGGAGCAGCTACTCTCTATTTACCAGTCCACTCCATTTGTGATTTGGAAAACCTCTAACAAATCGCTTCCCAGTCTTCCTCTCTCCAAGGAGAACAGTCCCAACTTCTTCAATCTATCCATATAACTGCAGTTCCAGGAACCAAGAGACCTCCAATGGTCCGCTGAAGTTGGAAGGGATAGGAGGATTAGGGGAAGAGGGAAGACTGTGGTGATGGGTGTGGTTAGGGGGGAAATCATGGGCAGGGACGGGGTGAGGTTGAGGGGGAGACTGTAGGAAGGAACGCTAAAGAGGGGAAATTTAGGCAGTATTTAGTGGTGCATGTATGAGCAGGAAATATGCAGGGTTTAAGTATGTGGAGGATCTGAGGATTGGGGGTGTGGGGGTGGGGTGGGGGGAGAGAATGATGGGAAATTTCTTTAGGCAGGTACTGAGGTCTTGGCTTCTTGACCTTGTGTTGGGTTTGTGAAATACTGTTGGGCTATCAGTGAGAGTAACAGGAATTCTCCTGAATTCGGAATCATACCAAATCTAGTCCTATCTTCACGTTTACTCACTGGCCACTGGGGCCTCCTGTTTCCCAAAAGCTTAAAGATGGCATTGGATGAGTTTGTTCAGTCTTTGACTCTGATGCAGGGCAGTGTTTTTGTCTGACTTAGCAGCACAAGGGAGGTCACCACGGGATGATGGTGAAAAGGCCAAGGGAGTGGTGGGATAGCGGGTGTGGCATAGGTCTCTCAACAGTGCAGAGTTGGGCAGGGAAGAGGGTGGGGCCTGTGCCTGAGTGCTCAAGGGGTAGCATAGCAAGGCACTGGTATGTTTGGTAGCTAGAGGGAGTGTGGGGGAAGGAGGTTTCTGAAGGCAGTCAGGCTTGGCATTTAGGCCAGGGTCCCTCATTGTGGGGATCTCATCCTATGTGTCAAAAGAAAAACAAAAGAACAAAACAGAAGTACAGCACAGGAATAGGCCCTTTGGCCCTCCAAGCCTGTGCTGATCATCATGCCTTAACTAAACTAAAAAACAAACCTTCTGCCCTTTTTCAGTCCATATCCCTCTATTCCCTCCCAATTCATGTAAGCACCCAGATACCTATTAAATGTCGCCAATTATGCCTGCTTCCACCATCTCCTCTGGCAGTGCATTCCAGGCTCCTATCACTCTCCTGCGTAAAAACTTTCCTCGCACATCTCCCTTAATGTTTTGCCCTCTCACCTTGAACCTGTGCCCCGTTGTAACTGAAAAAGCCTCTGACTATCCACCCTATCTGTACCTTTCATAATTTTGTAGACCTCTATCAGGTCTCCTCCTAGCCGTCTTTCCAGTGAGAACAATCCTGGTCTTTTTAACCCTTCCTCATAGTAAATGCCCTGGAGACCAGGCAACATCCTGGTGAACCGTCTCTGTACTCTCTCCAAAGCTTCCACGTCCTTCTGGGAATATGGCAACCAAAACTGCACACAATACTCCAAATGCAGCCTAACAAGAGTTTTATAGCTGCAAAATGGTTTGCCAACTCTTGTGCTCCATGCTGCCACCTGTATTGACACTTTTAGGGAACTGTGGACCTGCACATCCAGATCCATCTGTATGTTAATGTTCCTGAGAGTTCTGCCATTAACAGTATAATTCACACCTAAATTTGATCCTCCAAAATGCATCACTCGCATTTGAATCAGAGATAGTAGGAACTGCAGATGCTGGAGAATCCGAGACAACAAAGGTGCAGAGCTGGATGAACACAGCAGGCCAAGCACCATCATAGGAGCAGAAAGGCTGACGTTTCACGCCTAGACCCTTCATCAGAAAAGGGGGAGGGGAAGGGGGTTCTGAAATAAATAGGGAGGGAGTGGGAGGCGGATAGAAGATGGATAGAGGAGAGGATAGGTGGAGAGGAAACAAACAGGTCGAAGAGGCGGGGATGGAGCCAGTAAAGGACGGACAGGTCAAGGGGGCGGGATGAGGTTAGTTGGTAGGAGATGGGGGTGCGGTTTGAGGTGGGAGGAGGGGATAGGTGGGAGGAAGAACAGGCTAGGGAGGCAGGGACGAGCTGGACTGGTTTTGGGATGCGGTAGGGGGAGGGGAGATTTTGAAGCTTGTGAAATCCACATTGATACCATTGGGCTGCAGGGTTCCCAAGCGGAATATGTGTTGCTGTTCCTGCAACCTTCGGGTGGCATCGTTGTGGCACTGCAGGAGGCCCAGGATGGACATGTCGTCTGAGGAATGGGAGGGCGAGTTGAAATCTACCGACTAACCTCATCCCGCCCCCTTGACCTGTCAGTCCTTTACTGGCTCCATCCCCGCCTCTTCAACCTGTTTGTTTCCTCTCCACCTATCCTCTCCTCTATCCATCTTCTATCCGCCTCCCACTCTCTCCCTATTTATTTCAGAACCCCCTTCCCCTCCCCCTTTTCTGATGAAGGGTCTAGGCCCAAAACATCAGCCTTTCTGCTCCTATGATGCTGCTTGGCCTGCTGTGTTCATCCAGCCCTGCACCTTGTTGTCTCATCACTCGCATTTGTCTGGATTAAACTCTATCTGCCATTTCTGTGCCGAAATTGCCAATCTATATCCTATTGTATCCTTTCACAATCGTCGGCACTATCGGCAACTCTACCAATCTTTGTGCCATCTGCAAACTTACTAATCAGATCACCCATATTTTCTTCCAGATCATTTATATATACTACAAACAACAGAGGACCTAAGACTGATCCCTGTGGAACACCAATAGTTACCAATCTCCATTCTGAAAAACGCCCTTCCATCGCTAATCTCTGTCCTCTATGAGCAAGCTAGTTTCGCATCCATCTAGCCAGCCTACCCTGAATCCTATGTGATCTTAGTTTTTGTACCAATCTGCCAAGTGGATTTTATCAAATGCCTTACTAAAGTCCATATAAACTATATCCACAGCTCTTCCCTCATCAATTATTTTGTCACCTCTTCACCTTGTCACCTCCTGGGGGGGCAGCTGCACCACAACATGGCAGAACAACTATTGGGCAAAAGGTCTTCAGTTTGAAGCAAAGGTGGTACCAGTTCCAGGTCAACTGTCTCTGAGGGAGGGGCAAGGGACTGTGAGGGATGATGGAAGGATGCTCCAGGGTGATAGCACAAGGGTCAAGGGTGAAGGATGAAAGGTTGAGGGTGAGGGGCTCTGAATCAAAGATGGTTGGATGTTCCAGTGTGATTGGGGAAGGAGCAGTGTAATGTTAAGAGGGTTGAGACAGATGGGAGGAAGCCGAATGGGGACAGTGGGAGATTGGAGGTGGTTAAGTTCCAACTACAGGGACATAGTGTTAGTAATCCCCAATATGGCTGCTAAGAAACTGCCACCTTGCTGGAGATCAGGGGTTACCAAGCAACCTTTATCTCACAGGAGATCAGGTTGTTATGGGAGGAACCACTGTGGAAGACTGGTGATTCCCATTGGTCATCTGCAGCTACTCTAGGAATGAATTTTTTTTTAAAAGCTCAGTAAGATTGTTACCTTAAAGGCAATCTGGCCAACTAACAGCTAAAATCAGGAAATTAATGTCGGTCTGAGCAAAAGTCATTTCGCATACAAGCACTGGAGTGTCTTCCTGGATCTGTTATGGGTGGCTCAATTCACTTTTCTGGAGTTAATGATAATAGACTTCAAATCCTAATTTTACCAGATAATGAAAGGACAATATATAAATAAAGAACAGGAGAGGGAACAATGGATCCTTAGGGATTCCAATGTCATGGTTCAGGTGCACTGATAAAGAAGTCATTATATGAGATGCTTTGCTGGATTTGCATCAGGACAAATGGAGCCCAGCAGTCCCATCGAGCAGGGTAACAGAGGAAAGCTGTTGGAGGGGGATGTTGCCAGTGACAGACCCCTGTAGTGATCTTGAGGAGGATGCAGACAGCCAGTGTACTATGTTCACAGAGGATGTGACTGTAAATTTGATGAGGGTTTCTCCTGTACTTTGGCAAGGAGACAGTCTGTTTAGAGACAGTGAAACACACAAACACAACATTGGAGGGGACAACAGGTTCATTGTTGTCGGCAGGTTTGGATTGAGTTGCATCTCATGGCATGGAGTACAGTCAGTTCAGAGGGAGACAGTTTCCAATTGCAGATCGGGGGGCAGAGAAATTAAGGTAACTGATGTAACAGTTCTCAATGAACAGGTTGAGTGTGAGTAAAAGGCCAGAGGGAGGGGTCCAGGGATAGCGTTGGAGGCAGATGAAAGGGTCTGTGGGATTAGGAGAGAACTCCTGTGTAAAGAAATGGACATGGAGGCGAAGGTGACAGAAGAAGAGTTCAACCTCATGTTGTGCCTGAAATTCTGTGTGTGTGTGTGTGTGTGTGTGTGTGTGTGTGTGTGTGTTGGGGGAGTGCACAGTGTATGCATGAATCACAGAAGATTAGTATGTAGGTACAGTAAGTTATCAGGAAAGTTAATAGAATGTTGTCATTTATCTCAAGGCCAATTGAATACAAGAGCAGTTTATGCTTCATTTATACAGGGCACAGGTGATTCTGCAATTGGAACACTGTGCCCAGTGTTGGTCACCTTATTTAAAGAAGGATATCAATGCAGTTCAGAGAAGGCTTATTAAACTAATACCTGAAATACCTGAAACTATTAAATTAATACCTGAAATGGGAGAATTGTCTTATGAGAAAATGTTGGACAGACTAAGATTGCAACCACTGGAGTTTAGAAGAATAAGAGTGGTCTTAAATGAAGCATATAAAATCCGGAAGGGTCTTGAGAGGATATTTCCTGTTTTGGGACAATGTAAAAGTAGGTATCAGTGTTTAAGAATCAGGGATCCTTCCATTTAAAACAGAGATGAGGAATATTTATTTCTCTCATAAGTTTGTGAGTCTTTGGAATTTTCTTCCTGAAACGGTGGTGAAAGCAAAGGTTTTAAATATATTTAAAGCCGAGAGGGCTAGATTCTTGTTAAACAAGAATAAAAAGGGGTATAGATAAGGTGAAAGGCAGGTGTCTTTTCCCTAGGGTGGGAGATTTCAAGACTAAGGGGCATATTTTTAAGGTGAGAAGAGAATTTTTTTTTAAAAGACATGCGGGGCAATTTTTCCATACAGAGAGTGTTTCTTGTGTGGAATGAACTTCCAGAGGAAGTGATGGATGTGGGTACAGTTACAATGTTTAAAAGACATTTAGATAAATACATGAATAAGAAAGGTTTGGAGGGATATGGGTCAAATGCAGGCAGGTGGAACTAGTTTAGTTTGGGATTATGGTCAGCGTGGACTGGTTGAACCGAAGGGTCTGTTTCTGTGCCGTGTGACTCTTGGGCTGTGCAGAAGTGTGAATCTGAGCTATGTAGATCATATTGAATGGCGAAGTCGGTTTAAGGGCTGAATGAGCTATGCCAGTTTCTGATTCCATCTGTATGTTTGAGAAGCTGAAGGATCTTGGAAGTTCTAGTATATGAATTGCAAAAGTTAGTACGTAAGTACAGCAAATAATCAGGAAAGCTAACAAAATGTCATAATTTATCTTGTGGGAGATTCAGTATGAAAGTAAGGAGGTTATGTTTCACTTATACAGAGCACTGGTGAGACGGCATCTGGAGGACAGTGTACAGTGTTGGTCTCCTTATTTAAGGTAGGAGGTAAATGTGTTGAAAACAGTTTAGAGAAGGTTTACTTGACTAACAGCAAATTAGGGATGTAGCAGTTGTGTTGTGAAAAATGTTGGACATACTAGACTTGTATCCACTGGAGTTTAGAAGAGTAAAAGGTGACTTGATTGAAACATGTAAAATTCTGTAGGGTTTTGAAATTGCGGGGCCCCTAGCAGAGATATTTGAATCATTGACAGCCATAGATGAGGTGCCAGAAGACTGGAGGGTGGCTAATGTTGTGCCATGATTTAAGAAATGCTGCAAGGAAAATCCAGGGAACTACAGACCAATGAGCCTGATGTCAATGATGGTTAAGTTATTGGGAGATTATGAGAGACAGGATGTACATGCATTTGGAAAGACAAGGACTGATTAGTTAAAGTCAGCATGGCTTTGTGTGTAGCTTGTCTCACAAATTTAATGGGTTTTTTGAAGAGGTGACCAAGAAGATGGATGAGGGCTGTACAGTAGACATCTTAAAGGACTTTAGCAAGGCCTTTGACAAGGTATCTCACAGTAGACTGGTTACATTTAGGTTTGATTACATGGAACCAGGGAGAACTACACAATTTGATACAAAATTGACTTGATGGTAGGAGACAGGCAGTGGTGGTAGAGGGTTGTTTTTCAGACTGGAGGCCTGTGACTAGTGATGTGCCACAAGGATTGGTGCTGGGTCCACTTTTGTTCATCATTTATATAAACAATTTGGATGAGAATATAGGAAGCATGATTAGTGAGTTTGCAGACGACACCAAAATTGGTGATAGAGTGGACAGTGAGGCAGGTTATATAAGCATACAGTGGAATCTTGAGCAACTGGGTCAGAGGGCTGACGAATGACAGATGGAGCTTTATCCAGATAAATGTGAGATGTTGCATTTTGGTAAGACCAACCAAGGCAGGACCTACACAATTAATGGCTGGGCCCTGGGGAGTATTGTCAAACACTAAGGGTGCAGGTACACAGTTCCTTGAAAGTGGCGTCACAGGTAGACAGGGTGTGAAGAGATGTCAGCACACATGCCTTCATCAGTCAGAGCATTGAGTACAGGGACATCATGTTACGGCTGAACAAACCACTTGGTGTACTGCATACAGTTCTGGTTGCTCTGCTATAGGAACAATGTTATTAAACTGGAAAGGGAGCAAAAAAAAATTTACAAAGATGTTACGAAGACTGGAAAGTTTGAGTTATAGGGAGAGGCTGGATAGGCTGGACTTTTTTCCCTGGAGAGTCGGAGGCGGAGGGGTGACCTAATCGAGGTTTATAAAATCACGAAGGGCAAAGATAAGACGAACAGCCAAGGTCTTTTTCCATGGGTAGGGAAGTTCAAAACTAGAGGGCATAGGTTTAAGGTGAGAGAGGAAAGATTTAAAAGGGACCTAAGGAGCAACTTTTTCACACAGAGGGTGACAGAGGAAGTGATGGAGGCTGGTACAATAACAATATTTAAAAGGCACCTGGATAGATATATAAATAGGAAGGGTTTAGAGGGATATGGGCCTTGGCTATTCACCCTATCTGTGCCCCTTATGATTTTATAAACCTCTATAAGATCACCCCTTGCAGTCGGACACTTGAGTTGTTGCAGTGCACCTTGTAGATAGGGCAGACTGCTGCTACTGTATGTCGATGGCAGAAGGAGTGAATGTTTAAGGTGATAAATGGGATACTAAACAAGTGGTCTGCTAGTTTCGGTCTTCTTGAGTGTTGTTGGAGCCTCATTTATCCAAACAATAAATTGAGCTTCATTGGTGACCAACAAAAGGCAAGACAGTGAGGAAAAGGGACAGAGAGGTAAAATGGCAGGCACCCAGAAGCTCAGGATCATGTGTGTGATCGCCCAGTCTACATTTGCTCTCCTATGTGGAGAAGACTGCGTTGTTTGCCCTTAATAGATTTTAACACAGGGAGTGAGATATTGTAGGCAATGTTTGATAAAAGAGCCATAATAAATTCAAGTTAAAATAGTCAAAGGTTTAGATACAATCACCTACTTAATGTTCTAATCCTTCAGAGATTGTTAAAGTCTATTTAAGATGAAGGGAAGAATTGGCCTGAAAAGATTCTGTAAGAATTTGAAGAAACACCTGCTCCAGTTAAAGATTCATTTACAAAGTTACTCCTGGTATCTGTTGTGGCCTATTTGATGCTTCCAGCTGCACATACAATAAAGGGTGTAAATAGGAAAAACAGAAAAGAATATCTGGTGTTAACTTCATTGAATAATGGAATATTAAACATTTAGGTGCCACCATGCTTTTCTTTAAATGTGATCTATCGATGTAGAAGGGGCTGTAATTCCAATCCAAAACTTTTCCCCACAGATGGTTGAGGAAGCATCCTGTCTCAAGCCTGCCTTTGTTTGTGACAGTTCTTTAGTGATAGAATGAAATTTTACAGATATGTATCAACTCTAAGTTATTCCTTTATTTTCCTAGCTTAAATTAAGAAAGATTTTAATGTTAACTATTACCTTATTTCTTTACTTTTCTACTTCTGTGAAGTAATGCTTAACTTTTTAACTCTGTTTCTCTTACTACTTTGCTCCTAAGTTTTTTTGTACCCAGATTGCACATGGTATGATGACATTATATACTTTTCACTGAACTGTTGTACTTTGTGCTTGAGTACATGTGACAATAAAGTCTAAATCTGTTATTAATAGTGGACAAGTCAGATCCCAAAGCAAAAGCTCAACTGACAGATCAAAAGTTTTATTTTGGCAATTTGTTTACTGTGTTCAGTCACTGAATATATTCACAAGAGGTTACAAATATACTTTTAACAATCGTTAACAGTTAACTGTCCATTTGTCATGGCTGTTGTTGGTTTATATCTGGCAAATGTCTGCATTTTCCCTGCATCTTTAGATAATGTTCCTTCATGAGCCTCTCAAACAATCTGCTAAAATGGCTCAGTTATTTCTTAAACATGGATTCATTAAACTCCTCTTTCATAACCTTCTTTTTCTGAAGCTTCCTCTTATTGACATTAAACCACATAGGACTTCTAATCTCCTGCCCTGATTAAACAGCACTGCTGCTCTTACAGGCTTTTTCACCCTGAATAACTTGCTTCTAGCAGTAAGAAACCTGTAGTCATGAACTTCTGATTAGTTCTATACTTCGAAGGGAAACTATTTCTGTGTCTGTGACTTTGTGTCACAGGACACCTTGTTGCTGGGCAACAGCCTGATTTTTACTCTCTTCTACATTTGTTTTTCTAAAGCATTGAATCATTCACCTCAAGATTATTCTTTTTGAAACTATCTAATTTAAATGCATGTAAACACATTTCCAGACATTCTCCCCACTCACAGAACTCAAAATGAAACTGAGTCTTTCCCTTTTTAACCCGCACAACATGGAAACACAAATCAGACATAAAGCTATTACATAGTTGTAATTCCATTAGAAACCAAGTAATGTTATCCCACCCAGTTGTCAAGGCTTATTTCTGAGTCAAAAGCAGAGGATTCAGAAATAGAAGGTTAGGGAAGTGAAGTTCAATTAATCCACATGAGAAATAAGTGAGCTGGGTTGGTGGATTGTTTGAGGGTTTCATGAAGAGATGTTAACTAAAGTGAAGGTTTATATTTCACTCCAGAGTATCGAGCACAAAGCATAAACTGACACTTCTGATGCAGTCCTGAGGAAGTGCTACATTGCCCAAGGTGTAAAGAGATATAAAATGAGGGCCCTGCCTACCATATCTGTGGATGTAAAGGCTCCCATGGCTATAATTAAAAATTAGCAAAGCAGTTAATCTGCCCCTCAACTACCATCATTAAAACTTGCTAAATATCGCAATGCTGCTTGCCAGACATTGATGAGTTAAACTGACTGCTATGTTTCCTGACATTACACTAGTGACCACATTTTAGAGCCTTCTCTTTAGCAGAGAGTATCCAGCTTGGTCTTTACCTGTGCAGTGACAAACCGTTGTCTTATTTAGAAAGAAGTATTGCATTGAGCTCCATACTTAAAAGATCCAGGTGCTGCAAGAAGCTTATTCTACCAGATCTGTCAAACTCATTATCATCCCACACTCTATGTGGGTATCGCTGAGCTTCCTGCAAGTGGTTACGTTGCATTTTGAAAGAGGAACCGTCGGTTATTTTAGGTCTGTAACTATGGGGCTTTCCAAACTCAATTCTCAGAGAAATTACAGAGGAAAAAGGATGTAACTGACAGCCTACTGTCTCTCCAAGTGTCTGACTTGTAGACCACAGCTTCTTCCAACCTCCCTTACGAGCCAGTCGGTGCAACGATGGTCTTAATCCATAGTGGCTAGGCAATAGCAGGCTTCAGTTCTCCACTGGGATTTGAGATAACACGATGTAGAGCTGGATGAACACAGCAGGCCAAGCAGCATCAGAGGAGCAGGAAGACTGATGTTTCGGGCCTAGACCCTTCTTCAGAAATGGGGGAGGGGAAGGGGGTTCTGAAATAAATAGGGAGAGAGGGGGAGGTGGATAGAAGATGGATAGAGGAGAAGATAGGTGGAGAGGAGACAGACATGTCAAAGAGGTGGGGATGGAGCCAGTAAAGGTGAGTGTAGGTGGGGAGGTAGGGAGGAGATAGGTCAGTCCAGGGAGGACGGACAGGTCAAGGGGGCGGGATGAGGTTAGTAGGTAGGAGATGGGGGTGCGGCTTGAGGTGGGAGGAGGGGATAGGTGTGAGGAAGGACAGGTTAGGGAGGCGGGGACAAGCTGGGCTGGTTTTGGGATGCGGTAGGGGGAGGGGAGATTTTGAAGCTTGTGAAGCCCACATTGATACCATTTCATTGCAGGGTTCCCAAGCGGAATATGAGTTGCTGTTCCTGCAACCTTCGGGTAGCATCGTTGTGGCACTGCAGGAGGCCCAGGATGGACATGTCGTCTGAGGAATGGGAGGGCGAGTTGAAATGGTTCACGACTGGGAGGTGCAGTTGTTTAGTGCGAACCGAGCGTAAGTGTTCTGCAAAGCGGTCCCCAAGCCTCCGCTTGGTTTCCCCGATGTAGAGGAGGCCACAACGGGAACAGCGGATACAGTATACCACATTAGCAGGTGTGCAGATAAAAGGCCCTCCACTTCTTCCTGTGATGGTGCTGTGGCTTTAAGAGGTTTATTTTGTACTGGTTTCATTTAACAGAGTGATTGAATGAAAGGTGACAAGCAGTTTGTGGTAATGTAAACAGCTTGTGAGGACTTGGGGGAGTTTTTAAACTTTGAACAGTAGAAGCAGCCTGGATGGGTGTGGCCAACTCTCACAGACCAGGGTCTCTAGGTTTTTTAAAAACTGAAAGAACCGCGGATGTTGCAAATCAGGAACAAAAACAAAGTTGCTGGAAAAGCTCAGCAGGTCTGGCAGCATCTGTGAAGGAAAAAGTAGAGTTAACGTTTCAGGTCCGGTGACCCTTCCTCAGAACTGATGGTGGCTGGGAAAACGTCAGTTTATATGCAGAAAAAAGGCTAGGGGGATGGGGTAGGGAGTAAACAATAGGTTAGAGCCCAAAGAAAGAGAAGAGCAGTTGGACAGACAAAGGAGTTGATAACGATGGCTGGGAGGGTGAATAGTTGTTAATGGGGACTATTAGTGACTAATAACAGGTAGTGTGTGATGGCAGGCCATGTGGTCACAAGGCCTGGTGTGTGGGGTAGAGGGCTGGGACATGGGAGAGTGTAGGCCTTAAAATTATTGAACTCAATATTGAGTCAGAGGGCTACAGGGCCCCCAAGTGGAAAATGAGGTGTTGTTCTTCTAGCTTGCGTTGAGCTTCGCTGGAACACTGCAGCAAGCCAGAGACAGACATGTTCGTCAAGGAACAGGGTGATGCATTAAAGTGGCAGGCAACAGGTAGTTCAAGGTCTTTTTGTGAGCAGAACATAGATGTTCTGCGAAGTGGTCCCTCAGTCTACGCTTCGTTTCCCCTTAAGTAGAGGGGACCGCATTTTGAGCAGCGAAAGCAGTAGACTAGATTCTGGGAAGTGCAGGTGAGGTGTCGCTTCACCTGAAAGGTATGTTTGAGTCCTTGGATACTGGGGAGTGAGGAGTTAAATGGGCAGGTGTGGAATGAAATGTGAATGAAGTGTGGACCAGTGTGTCCCAGAGGGAACAGTCCCTGCGGAAGGCGGACAAGGGAGGGGAGGGGACTATGTGTCTGGTGGTGGCATCTTGCTGGAGGTGGTGGAAATGATGCCTGATAATCTTCTGGGTGTAGATGCTGGTGGGATGGTAGGTAAGGACAAGGGGAACCCTATCGCTTTTGCGGGTGGGAAGAGAAGGGGTGAGGGCGGAAGTGCGAGAGATGCGTTGGGCCTGTTTGAGGGCCCTGTCGACAACGGTGCTGGGAAGTCCTCATTTGAGGAAGAAGGTGGACATTTTGGAGGCTCCCTTGTCGAAGTTGGCCTCATCTGAACATATATGATGGCGACGGAGGAACTGAAAGAATGGGATGGAGTCTTTATAGGAAGTGGAGTGTGAGGATGTATAGTCCAGGTAGCTGTGGGAGTCAGTGACATTATTAGTGGCCAGTCTATCCCCAGAAATGGAAACAGAAATGTCGAGGAAGGGAAGGGAGGAGTCAGAGATAGACCAGGTGAAAGTGAGGGTAGGGTGGAAATTGGAAGCGAAATTGATGATGCTTTCCAATTCTGGATGAGAGAGGAAAGCAGCACCGATGATATCATTGATGTATCGGAGAAAGAGTTGTGGGTGGGGGCCGGAATCCTCACACCCCACTTCCTGTGAAGACTCCATCCCATTCTCTCAGTTCCTCCATCTCCACCATATATGGTCAGATGAGGCCAACCTTGACAAGGGAGCATCCGAAATGTCCATCTTCTTCCTCAAACGGGGATTTCCCAGTTCCGTGTTTGACAGGGCCCTTAACTGGGTCCGACCCATCTCCCGCACT
Source organism: Rhincodon typus (assembly GCF_021869965.1). Classification (NCBI taxonomy): domain Eukaryota; kingdom Metazoa; phylum Chordata; class Chondrichthyes; order Orectolobiformes; family Rhincodontidae; genus Rhincodon; species Rhincodon typus. The sequence goes on along the minus strand of NC_063357.1, from coordinate 43,040,875 downwards.
TCTGCCTTCACCCCTTCTCTTCCCTCCCCCCGCAACAGCAATAGGGTTCCCCTTATCCTTACCTACCATCCCACCAGCATCCACATCCAGAAATCATCAGGCACCGGGGAAAGCAATGGTCTAGTGGTATTATCACTGGACTGTTAATCCAGAGACCCAGAGAACATTCTGGGGACCTGGCTTCAAATCCTGCCACGGCAGATGGTGGAATTTGAATTCAATAAAATATCTGGAATTAAAAATCTAATGATGACCGTGATTCCATCATTGATTGTCAGGAAAAACCCATCTGGTTCACTAATGTCCTTTAGGGAAGGAAACTGCCATCCTTACCTGGTCTGGCCTACATGTGACTCCAGACCCACAGCAATGTGGTTGACTCTCAACTGCCCACTGGGCAATAAATGCTGCCTAACCACTGACACCTTCATCACCATGAATGAATAAAGAAATAAAAGGTCCGTGACCTCTAGCAAGATGCCACCACCAGACACATATTCCCCTCCCCTCTCTTGTCTGCCTTCTGCAGGGACCGTTCCCTCCGGGACACCCTGGTCCATACTTCCTTCACCCCAACACCTCCCCACAGCCCTATGGCACCTTCCCCTGTAACCGGCGAAGGTGCAACACCTGCCCATTTACCTCCTCCCTCCCCAGTATCCAAGGGCCCAAACATACCTTCCAGGTGAAGCAACACTTCACCTGCACTTCCCAGAATTTAGTCTACTGCATTCACTGCTCACAATGTGGTCTCCTCTACCTTGGGGAAATGAAGCGTAGACTTGGCAACCGCTTTGCGGAACATCTACGTTCTACTCGCAAAAAAGACCCTGAACTACCTATTGCCTGCCACTTCAATGCACCACCCTGCTCCCTGGCCAACATCTCTGTCTCTGGTTTGCTGCAGTGTTCCAGCGAAGCTCAATGCAAGCTGGAAAAACAGCTCATTTTCCGCTTGGGGACCCTGCAGCCCTCCAGACTCAATATTGCGTTCAATAATTTTAGGGCCTAAACTCTCCCATGTCCCAGACCCCTACCCCACACACCAGGCCTTGTTACCACATAGCCTGCCATCACACACTGCCTGTTATTAGTCACTAATAGTCCCCTTTAACAACTATTCACCCTCCCAGCCATCGTTATCAACTCCTTTGTCTGTCCAACTGCTCTTCTCTTTCTTTGGGCTCTAACCTATTGTTTACTCCCTACCCCATCCCCCTCCCCTTTTTTCTGCATATAAACTGACGTTTTCCCAACCACCATCAGTTCTGAGGAAGGGTCACCAGACCCTAAACGTTAACTCTGTTTTCTCCTTCACAGATGCTGCCAGACCTGCTGAGCTTTGCGAGCCACTTTGTTTTTGTTTCTAGTTTTTTTCTTAGCTTTTAGATTCAGCAGAAGGTGCTGGAGTCTTGAAGAAGTAAAAGCTATTTTTCTCCCTCTCTCAGTTACAGCTAGAAGCTTAGGTTTCTCTTTCTACTGTGGGCATTGCATGTGAGAAAATCTGATTTCTGAATTTGCCTGTTTCCCAAGGGGTGTGTTTATGGGATGTTACTATATTGGAACAGTTAATTAGTAATGGTTGCTGTATCTATTGCTCTGTTAAGTTTTCGAATAGAGTTAAGCTATTCTAGGTTCTTCTTTCTTTCATTCTGTTTTAACTATAGTGTTAGAATAAATTGTGTTTTGCTTAATGTTGAATAGCTTGACCAGTTGAATTGCATGTGGAACATAGTACTTTACATTTGCCTTTAAAATAAGAAAAAGTTAGGGTCTAGGCTACCTTCTTAAAATATTTTAAGAGGGTCTGGTCTGGTCCGTAACAATTACAACCTTGGTTTAAACATGGACAAAAGACCTGAATTCCAGAGGTGAGGTGAGAGTGACAGTCTTTGACTTCAGAGCAGCATTTGGCCAAGAGTGGCATCAAGAAACCTTAGCAAAACTGGCATCAATGGGAATCAGGGGGCAAACTATCTGCTGGTTGAAGTGATACCTGGCACATAGGAAAATGTGGTTGCTGGAGGTCAGTCCTCTCAGCTCCAGGACATCTCTGCAGATGTTCCTCAGGAAAGTGTCCTTGGCCCAACTATCTTCTGTCTACCACAAGATCAGAAGTGGCGCTCAGCAGTTTGGAATTCCTTTGTGGTATTGGTTTAATTGGCTAAACAGCAGCTGAGAGTTGTAAGCCATTCTTCCCTTTAAAACCCCTTTTTGTAAGTCTTGTGAGGGCATTTTCCTGAAATGTGATTTCAGCTTCGTTTATATAATCTACAGGTTTTGTCTGTAGATTATATAAATACAGGTCGGTGGCTGCTTTTTACAGGCAGTGGCTTTTCCTTTGGAGCTCAGAGTTGTGGGGGAGGGGATCTTAATTTTTCCAGTTGATGTTTTATCGATCAGCACTGACTCCTTAATTCAAAATTGCTCAGTTATAAAGGCAGTTGGGTTCAATACTGTGGGTGCCATGTGACCAGCTTCTTGAAGAAGGAGCAGTAGTTACAATTGAGACAAAGGTTTGCGTTGCAGGTAGTCAACTGCCCGTGGCCCATTCGGGTACAATTGGAAAGTTATTAACACACCATGTGGGATGGCTGTAACCCACAATTCTATAACGGCTTTCTTCGATTGGAGGCAATTATCTCTGTAGCAGATTGTAACACAGCAGTTAGCATTCAAGACCCATCGGGAGGTACCTGAACGTTGATTGGCTGACACTGACTTAGATAAAGTTTCTGGAAAGTAGTTGCTAAGTTTGTCACATGATTATAGCAGCCATCTTTGTTGGACTGTTCACTATGTTTTCCACTCACTGAATGTATATAGGTATGTATCAACAATTGATTCTTACTCTATTTGTGACATCTGTCTTACTCTATTCTGAGTGTTTCAAATGACTTAGCTTCCACTTCTCTCTGGGGAAGAGAATTGCAAAAGTTAATACCCCTTGAGAGAAGAAATTTATCCTTACTTCCATCTTGAAAGGGAGACCCCTCATTTTGAAACGGTACCCCTAGCTTCGGGGAAACATGCTTCTTTTAAAAATGATTCATTGTGACCATCACTGGCTGAGCCAGCATTTATTGCCCATCCCTAATTACCGTCAGGGCAGTTACAGTCAACCACATTACTTGGATCTGGAGTCACATATAGGCCAGACCAGGTAAGGATGGAAAATTTCTTTCTCTAAGGAACATTAGTGAACCAGATGCGATTTTCCCCCAACATCAGTAACAGTTTCATCAGTCTTTTAAATCCAGATTTTAATTGAATTCAAATTCCAACATCTGCCATGTTGGGATTCAAACCCAGGTTCCCAGAACATCAGCTTGGTATCCAGATTAATGGTCTAGTGATAATACCACTAGGTCATCTCCTCTCCACTATCCTCAGCGTCTATCCTGTCATGTGCCCTCAGAGACAGTTCACTTGATTGACATCCATCCACCAACTAAATCATCCATTATCTCCACCAGTAAGATAGACTGGCAGCAGTGAGTACCATCCAAAAGATGCGCATGCAGCAACTCACCACAGCTCCTTCCACAGCACCCTCCAAACCCGCTACCTCTACCACGTAGAAAGACAAGGGCAGCACCACCACCTACAAATACCCATCCATGCTGCACTTGGAAATACATCACTGTTTCTTCACTGTTGTGGGGACAAAGCCGTGGAACTCCTTTCCAAGCAGCACTGGGAGTGTCCCTACAACACAAGGATCGCAGTGGTTTAAGAAGGCAAAAATTTACCACCACCTTCTCAAGAGCAATTATGTGTGGGCAATAAGTCTTGGCCACATCAATGATGCTACATCCCAGGAATGAGAAAACGCTGCACCTATCTAGATTGTGTTATTGTTTTATAATAAATGTTAGAAATGGAGATCGTAGAGTTGAGTCACCATAGGATCTGTTATAATAGAAACAGTCAATGGGGCTGAGACCAGCTGCGTCAGTGGAGAGTGGTAGATTAGTGTTCACCTTTCAGTTACGGTGGGAAGAGTGACACAGGAATGTGGACGGCCAATAAAGGCAGCTGGATGTAAGGAGCCACATAACCATGGACTGTGCAAGAAAGAGTCTCAGAGGTATGACGGGATTTGAACAGAGTAATCAGACTGGGCATTTAAGGTAGTTAACCTGATGAAGGGCTTTTCTGATGAAGGGTCTAGGCCCGAAACGTCAGCCTTTCTGCTCCTATGATGCTGCTTGGCCTGCTGTGTTCATCCAGCTCTGCACCTTGTTAACCTGAAAGGTTGCTGAATGACAGTAACAGGAACAAAAGCTTCAAGAACAGCAGCCAACTCATCACCAGGAATTTTGATTCCAGCAAATGTTTCAGATTATTACCATGCTGTACTCATTTTTCTTTCTTTTTAGTTTACAGGATGGCTGCAATGCGCCAGTATTTTTGGCTGTGGCTGGGACTTAGTATAATCGTTCTCAACGTTTTTGTTGTCCTCATATTCTACCTGATCTGCAGGAGACTAGGTAAAACAAGTCATTTTGCTTTTTTGACAAATGTTTCCTTTTCCCCCTGACATTCCTCTTGGTGTTTTATGTTAGTAAGAGATTGATCTGAGTATAATCCCACAATACACGTTGCTGCAGAGAATCCAGAGGCTTTCCATTTTGTTAGTAACTTGTGTCTGATTTAAACCATCTATACTCGAGTAAAAGTCAATCGCATGTAAAAGTCAACTCCCCATTTTTGGTCAAAGATCTGGAATTTTCCATATATCTAATGTAAATGCCAACCCCAGTTCTTCACAGACAACAGATGAACATTTGTGAATCAAGGTATTATCCTGTACATAAATGTTACAATGAGGAAATGAACTTCTCTTTTCATGCTACTATGTGCTTTGAAATTTCTTCATAATTTTGCGTTAAAAAAAGCCCTCCATTAAAAAAAACAAAGAAAATACACAGCAGCGTTTAAACTAAAAGTTATTGAAGTTGCAGAGAAGACAAATAACTGTGTAGCTGCAAGAGAATTTTGTGTTTTGGAGAAACTTGTGAGAGACTGGAGAAAGATAACAAACCAACTTTAGACAATGCCAAAACAAAAGTGTGCCAACAGAGGTAAACCTAGCAAGTGGCCACAATTGGAGAAAAAAGTTGCTGAGTGGGTACTTCAAAATCGTCAAAATGGAGAATGTGTTAGTCTTGAAGCCATCTGAATCCATGCACGAAACGAATCAAAGAAAGTTGGAACTTTGGATTTTAAGGCGAGTGCTGGATGGTGCACAAGTTTCATGAGAGGCATGACATAGTATTTCGGCAGAGAACTTAGATTGCACAAAGGCTGCCTACTGAACTAGAAGATAAGATATTACAGTAATTACCGTAATTGTGTTTTATTTCTTCATTTGTTTAGAGATCAATTGGCCTGCTGCTAATGATACGGTATTTTGGACAGTGACATGAATTTCAACCCCTTAGGAGTAGTATCCATGTAATAGTCGACCCCATAAATTTAACCTTAACAAATAATCTAACAATATTGACTTTTATGTGAGTATACACCAAGTTGTAAGTGACGGCATGAGTTGAATATTTCATGAATTACTCTATTCCAATGATTTCATTGGATTATAGCGTGTTCCCTGGGTGAACAGTGGCACAGTGGGTAGAATCCCTGACTCAGAGAGAGAAGCTCCAGGATTGAGTGCCACTCCAGCACTTGATGGCCAAGGAAGCTGTGCTCCTAACATGGACAAAACAGGCTGAGCGTCAATCTGAAACCCTTCAAAGACAGCAGGCAATAATATCAGGAGCAAGAACAGTCTGCACACGACTAAACACAAAGAAAATAGATTAGTCTATACCTAGTTAGAGCAGAGCCTGGTCTATCTACAATTACCAGTTACAGCAGTATTTTGTATCAATATATCAATGCCCCTCAGCCCTTCAAGTCTGTGCCAGAAAGACCAGGAGTGGGATAAGTAGTAACTTTACTACTTTGTAGTTACTTTGAAGTCTAAGCCCAAAGACAGGTTAGTACTCTGCCTCACAGCCCCAGGGACCCAGGTTCGATTTCAGACCTGAGCGAAGACTGTGTGGAGTTTACACATTCTTCACGTATCTGCGTGGGTTTCCTCCGGGTGCTCCGGTTTCCTCCCACAGTCCAAAGACATGCAGATTAGATGGATTGGCTGTGGGAACTGCGGGGTTATGAAGATAGAGTGGACAGCTGCATCTGGATGGGATGTTTCTTGGAGTGTCAGTTCAGACTTGATGGGCGAAATGGCCTCTTTCTGCTCTGTAGAGAATCTATGATTCTATGACCTTGCCTGCTCTCTAACCTGTCTGTCTTGAATCCAAACTCATAATGTGGCATCAAACCATGCAATAAAAGCTACAAGTTGCTGCAGGTTCATTTGATTTGAAAGTGTTCACTTGTGTCCAGCTAACGATATGTATATGTAAATATACAAAGTCATACCCTCAGCCAATGGCATTATAAATTGAGTATTTTTGATAATACATTTCATAACAATCCAATATACTTCTATTGCAGGTTGCTATCAAAGTGAAATGAGAATTAAAAAATTCTTCAGTCTAAGGTAAATTGAATAATGGGAAACCTGTGTATTTTAATTTCAACATCAGTCTCATCTTTTTTTCTGGTTTCATCACAGAGTGTGCTGAAGACATTCCTCATTTTTGAAGTTTAGTCGCATTGGAAAGAGAAGGGTTTCTCTGATTTACCAGAACACACCGAATCTCCAAAACTCAGCTGGTCCCTATCCTCTTATCACCTTTGTCTTTCCAATACTAACATTCCCAAGAGGGACAATTCACCTTTCTTGGGTCACCTCTGCCACAGTGCTCCAGTGTGACCAATACATTCATTTCCTAGAATTACTGGTTTTTCCCTCTGGGCTGCCACTGTTATTGAGATTAAGAGACATACTGTCAGGAAGAGAGCTGCAACTGAAAGATATCCCCCACCCTGGCTGCCCCTTCAATGACATCCTCCACATCACCCACTCCCTGCCGTCACTCACTTGAGGCTTGGGGTCCAGTGACAATTGAAGGCCTCAAACAGGTAATACTGACAGTAACCACCACCTTCCCAGTAGCGCTGCTGTTCAGTCAAGCTGCCTTTAGCTCTTTAGCTGTCTGCTCTTAGCCAGTGGGACTTCTGTCCAGGAGGGTGGGTTCTTGATCCCGAGGGAAGACCAACCATAGCCAAATAAGTGGAACAAGATCTGGTGAGGCTTCCTTAAAGAAGGCAAAGCAAGGCAATTACTCGCTCCCCAGCCAGCTGCAGACATCTCTGTCACTTCCACACGATCCTGTCCAAAGAACATTAAATACATTGAACAGTCTGCTGCTAATTACAGGGGAATGGGGGCAGGTGGAGACCACATTGAGGAGAGTTTTTTAAAAATTTTACTCATGGGACATGGGCGTCACTGGCTGGCCAGCAGTTATTTCCCATCCCTAGTTGCCCTTGAGAAGGTGGTGGTGAGTTGCCTTCTCAAGCCACTGCAGATAATGTGCTGCAGGTTGACCCACAATGCCCTTAGGGAGGGAAATCCAGGATTTTATTACAATGACACTAAAGGAGAAGCGATATATTTCTGTCAGGATGGTGATTGGCTTCGAGGGGAACTTGAAGGTGCTGACTAAGGAGCCTCAGTGAATTTCTGCAGTGCACCTTGTAGATAGTACGCACTGCTGCTACTGAGCATCGGTGCTGGAGGGAGTTCGTGTTTGTGAATGTGTAGCTGATCAATCCGACTGCTCTGACCTGGATGGTCTTGAATATTATTGGAGCTGCACCCATCCAGATGAGTGGGGAATACTCCATCACATTCCTGACTTGTACCTTGTAGATGGTGGACAGACTTTGGGGAGTCAAGTGGTGAGTTACTCGCCATAATATTTCAAGCCTCTGACCTGCTCTTTAGCCACTGTGTTTATATGCCTAGTCCAGTTGAGTTTCTGGTCAATGATAACCTCCTGGGTGTTGATAGTGGGAAGGTAATGTTATTGGATATCAAGGGGCAATAGTTATATTCTCTCTTATTGGAGATGGTCATTGCCTGGCATTTGTGTGGCGCGCATGTTACTTGCCACTGAGTAAAAAAGCTCCAGCTTCAGGGGAGAGGATCCAGCAACAACAGCGTCTCCGACTTCCAAGAGAGTTCTATGTGTCTTTTACTGGCTGAAGATGCAAGGAATGCAGTCTAGGACCTGCATTGACATGTTAATGAGTTTGAAGACTGCTCCCGGGGGCAACATTAAATCCAGCAGGTGACCTGCCCACCTCTAAATCATATTCAATTCTACCAGGAGTAGGATGAACTGCCCACCAGTGGGCCAATGGAGCCCATAATTAGATATTTTAAAAACCCACTTTAAGGACACCATCCCACTGCCACTGGTACTGAATTGGGGTGGCAGATTCTCACATCAAGTGACTGGGTACAGGCTGGTAGTAGACTAACCCTCCTCAATTGGCATCCTGGGTCCTTTGGAATACCCCACAAAGTGCAACCCCTTCCTTATGTTTACCCAAACCCTGTCCCCATTCCCCTTGCTGCCCCCAAACACTAATGGTTAACTGTTCCTTTAGGATTTGCCTCCCCATTGTGTGAGTGCAGAGCTAGCAAATGCCCGACGGAAATGCCAAATGTCAGAAAGACTTGGCTGCCAGTTTGCCTCTGATTGGCTAGCAGCTCCTGGGCCATTTTAGTGCAGGTGGCACCATCTCCACACCCTGTACCATTCCATCCTTACACTCTGAGACCGAAGGCCTATAACAGGCTGGCTCAGGAATGATGAAGGGAAGTGGCTGCACCAATCAGTGTAACCTCTAGCACTTCAAGAATTGCCACAGCAGCCAAGAGATTTAATGACCTCCATGTCAGTCAAGGCACTGCCCGCAACACATAAACTGTAATAATGATACAGGCTCACTCACCTTGTCTCTTATAGGAAAGATTTGCATTTCTATGCTGGCAAGGCTAGTTATGGAAGAAAAGGGAAGCAGTATCTTATTTAAATGGCCAGAGATTGTTGAGCTCTGAGGTACAGAGGGATCTGGTGTCCTGGCACATGAATCATATAAAGTTGGTACATAAGTGCAGCAAGTGATTAGGAAGACAAATGCAATTTTGTTGTTTAGTACAAGGGGAATAGAATATAAGATCAGAGATGCTTTGTTACAGTTATACAGTATTGACCAGGTCATTTCTGAAGGTACAGTTTTGGCCCTTTATTTCTGAAAAGGTGTAAATGTTTAGAAGCAGTTCAGAGAAGATTCAATTAATTGATTTCGATGATGGAGGGATTTTCTGATGAGGAAAGGATGGACAGGTAGGACCTGCATCTTTTGGAGTTTAGAAGCATGAGAAATTATTTCATTGAAGCATACTGAGGTATTTCTCAGGATGGATGCTGAAAGGTTGTTTCTTCTTATGAGTGAGATTAGAGCTAGGGGATATAATTTTTAAAAATGTATTGCTCAATTAAGATGGGGATGAGGAGAGACTGTTCTCATTGAGTATTTTGAAGATTGCTTGAGAACTTGATAAAGGGCATTGGGATTAGGCAGAAAACTTGAGGCCACAATCAGACCTGATAGGATAGTATTGTATTGAATGGTAGAGGAGTCTCAAGAGGCTGACTAGCCATGTCCCACTCCTAAGGAAAAAACTGCTCCTATGATGCTGCTTGGCCTGCTGTGTTCATCCAGCTCTGCACCTTGTTGTCTCACATGTTTGTCTGTTTTTGGATAATGGACCAGAATGCTTAACTCCCACAGTTCACCCGGCCCCTATTTAAACGCAGGCTCCTCAGAATACCACATGCTACACTTCTGTTTCAATTTATTCTGTTAACAACCCTAAAGACTTACCAGAATAATTCAAAGGAAAATCCAGCCTCATGGTTTGGGAGGTGAATAACTTGGGGTTGTAAAATGTAACTGATTAATCTCATCTGGTCAATTACAGCAGTGACAAGAAATGGTAATGTTTATTTTACACACCAAAGCCCACAGAATGCTTTTGAATGTCTACCTGGTGTTAATCAACACCCACGTCTGTATTTCTCCTTCATTTGCAGTTCCTGGACAAACATTTCACAGGTGAACAATTCCCTAGGCCGCGCAGGGAATAATGCCTATCAGCTCAATAACACAGATGATGATGGTACGTTCTGCTCTGTTATCTCACTTTTCAGTCTGAGACACAGGAAGAAGAACATGTGGGGTGGACCATTCAGTTTCTGTCCCAAGTGGAGATTTTGACCTATAGGGAGAGGCTGAATAGGCTGAGGCTATTTTCCTTAGAGCATCGAAGGCTGAGGTGTGCCCTTATAGAGGTTTATAAAATCATGAGGGGCACAGATAGGGTGAATAGTCAAAGTCTTTTCCCCAGGGTAGGGGAGTCCAAAACTAGAGGGCATAGGTTTAAAGGTGAGAGGGGTAAGGTTTAAAAGAGATCTGAGGGGCAATTTTTTCACGCAGAGGGTGGTGGGTGGATAGAATAAGCTGCCAGAGGAAATGAAGGAGGCTGGTACAATTACAGCATTTAAAAGGCATCAGGATGGATATATGAATAGGAAAGGTGTAGAACATTATGGGCGAATTGCTGGCAAATGGGACTGGGCTAATTTAGGATATCTGGTCGGCATGGATCAGTTGGACCAAAGGGTCTGTTTCCATGCTCTACAGCTCTATGACTTTATGGAGCAGGGCCCTCCCGTTCGAAGGTGTCATCGCAAGGCCTGAACAATTGATTACATATTAGTGATCGATAGGCACCTAACTGTGGCTTGGAAATTGTGTGCCTCCTAAAGTGAGTGGTTTGCCAGGCTATACTGCCAGTCAGCCAGTCATCTCTACTTCTGAACCAGGAGGCCCAGGTTCAAGTTTCACCTGCTGCTGAGATGTACAATAACATCTCAGAATAGGTTAAATAAAAATACCTCTAACTCTGAGAGAAGAGATTCAGAGAAGAGTGTTTCTACAGAGCCAGGCCTGAGACCTATAGCTGTGATAATACAACCTCCTCTGGTTAAATAAAATGATCCTAATTGGTAACTGCCTTAATTGTCCCCTATTGTTAGTGAAATATCATCCAGTCTGCAACTTCAGGGTCAGAGTCAAAGTGTGCAAGTCAGGATCAATGATTCAAGAAACGGAAGCTCCATCTCAGCTCTCAGTCTGAAGGAGTGATATCTGCAACAGAATACTGTGTCATGCACTGTATACAGGGCCAAGTCAAATCTGACAACATTATTTCTGTCTTGCAGACAATACAGTCAACAAGTCATCCAGCATGGACAATATATCACATAGCTATGAGGATCCACCTGATTTTGAGAAGATTTCGAATAATGGATACATTGATGTTCATCCAGAAGATGATGAAAGTTATGATGATGTAATTGCCCCAGGATGGGTTGATGAAGACTATGATGATGTAGCATAGAACATAGAACAGTAGGGTACCATGTCCTCCCTGACCATGATGCCATTCTAAACCAATCCCATTTGCCTGTACATGGTCTGTATCACGCTATTAGCTGCCTGTTAATGTGTCCATCTAAATGTCTCTTACACATTGTTATCATATCTGCTTCTACCACTTCCCCTGGCAGCATGTTCAAAATCTTGACTTACATATCTCTTTTAAACTTGCCCCTTCTCACCTTAAACCCATGTCCTCTAATATTTGATATTTCCACCCTGGAAACAAGACTCTGACTATCCATCCTATCCATGCCTCTATAATTTTATATACTTCTCTCAGGTTATGCCTTAGCTTCCATAAAACTCTAGCAAAAACAATCAAGTTTGTCCAACCTCTCCTTATAGCTAATACACTCCAATCCAGGCAACATCCTGGTAAAACTTTTTGCATCCTTTCCAAAGCCTCCACACCCTTCCTATAGTGTGGTGACCAGAACTGCACAGAGTACTCCAAATGTAGCCTAGGTAAAGTCTTATACAGCTGAAATATGAATTGCCAACTTTTATACTCAGTGCCCCAACTGATGAATGCAATCTTGCCATATGCTTTCTTTACCACCACATCCACTTTCATGCAGCTATCGACTTGCATCCCAAGATCCCTCCATTTATCATTGCTCTTAAGCATCCTGCCATTTACTGTATAATTTCCTCTTACATTTGATCTCCTAAAATACATCACCTCACACTTGTCTGGATTAAACTCTATCTGCCATTTTTCTGTCCAACTTTTCCAATTGATCTATGTCCTGTTGCATCCCCTCAGGCCCTGAGGACTTATCTACCTTAATGTTTTTCAGGACAACCAACGCCTCCACCTTCTTAATATCAATATGGCCTAGAATATCAACATAACCCTCCCTAATCTAACCATCCTTCTCCTTAGTGAATACCAATGCAAAGTACTCATTAAGGATCTCACCCACTTCCTTTGACTCCATGCATAAATTGCCTCCTTTGTCCATGAGTGGACCTACCCTTTTCCTAGCTACCCTCTAGTCCTAATATACATATAAAATAACTTGAGATTCTCCTTAATTCTACTTGCCAAGGATATTTCATGGCTTCTTTTAGCCCTCCTAATTCCTTGTTTAAGTCCTTTCCTGTTTCCTTTATATTAATCAAAGGGCTTGTCTGATGGCAATTTCCCAAACCTTTTGACTGAACTTCCAATATCTCTTGCCATTCAGAGTTCCTGAATCTAGCTATTGTTTTCTTTCCTCTTCACGGGAACATGTTGGTCCTGAAGTCTGATCAACTGGCCTTTAAAAAATCCTGCATATCATATTCAGTTTAGCCTCAAACAACCACCCCTCAAACTAATTTTTCTAGTTCTTGCCTAACAATGTGCAATTAGCCTTCCTCCAATTTAGCACTTTCACCCAAGGACCTTTTCTTACCTTATCCATAACTGTCTTAAAATTTATGGAATTATGATCTCTGTTCCCAAAATGCTTCCCTGCTAAAACCTGGCCAGGCTCATTCCCCAATACAAGGTTCCCTTCCCTAGTTGGATTATTTCCATATTGTTTCAAGCTTCCCTTCTGGATGCATCTAACACTAAGGGATCTAGGTTAATTGGCCCATCAGTTCCAGCATTAGCTCTCGGAAAGGGCTACCTAATTAGTTTCCCTTCCCTGAGGACTTCAAATTGTGCACCACATATAGTGCAGCCAAAGCCTAACAAGTGACTTGTAATTCAGCATAAATCTCCTTCATTTAGAATCTATGTGCCTATCTCTAAAACTGAGGATCTCATAAGCACTTTCATGGATTTCACAAGTTTCAAAATCTCCCCTCCCCCCACCGCATCCCAAAACCAGTCCAACTCGTCCCTGCCTCCCTAACCTGTTCTTCCTCCCACCTATCCCCTCCTCCCACCTCAAGCCGCACCTCCATCTCCTACCGACCAACCTCATCCCGCCCCCTTGACCTGTCCGTCCTCCCTGGACTGACCTATCCCCTTCCTAACTCCCTACCTACACTCACCTTTCCTGGCCCCATCCCCGCCTCTTCGACCTGTTTGTTTCCTCTCCACCTATCCTCTCCTCTATCCCTCTTCTATCCGCCTCCCACTCTCTCCCTATTTATTTCAGAACCCCCTTCCCCTCCCCCTTTTCTGATGAAGGGTCTAGGCCCGAAACGTCAGCCTCTCTGCTCCTATGATGCTGCTTGGCCTGCTGTGTTCATCCAGCCCTGCACCTTGTTGTCTCGGATTCTCCAGCATCTGCAGTTCCTACTATCTCTTGTACTTGTAACGTCACTTTCAAAGATTTTAAATTCTAAGGCAAGCATGCTGACAGTTCACTCTTCTACTGTGACATGTAATAAGTGAAGTTTTAGCATTTTCTGTATCTCTAATTTTGTGCTCTCTATAGTCATTGTCTGAACAACATAGCATTTACATTTAGTGAAAGTTATAAGGATTATAATGCATTCTACACAGCATCATGGAGCTGCTGCTGCATTAAAGCTTTAAGATTCAGTTTATGGATGGGAATGAATATGTTTTGAAGGCTCTGTTTGACTCTGGGTATTGGGGACAGTCTCAGCAAAGTAGTGGAGCATGGATCGTGGACCACACTGCATCAATAGAGCAAGAACTGCCAGGAGGGACTGTGTGTCTGCTGAAGAATTGCATTGTTATCATTCTGACAGGAGATCATTTTGTACTGGTGGTGAACATAGAACATAGAACAGTACAGCCCTTCGGCCCACGATGTTGTATGAACAGTGAAGGTATGAACAGTGACGAAGATCAAATGGGTATACATTGAAAGCCTTCTCTTCATCACTAAATGTACCTCTCAATTCTACATTGGCCAATGAGATGTCATTCACCTTCCTCTGTTTGATGTGGAGGTGCCAGTGTTGGACTGGGTGGGCAAAGTCAGAAGTCACATGATACCAGTTTACAGTCCAACAGGTTTATTTGAAATCACAAGCTTTCAGAGAACTGCTCCTTTGTCAGGTGAAGTCACTTCTAACTTCTAACTTCTAACATCATCTGTTTGAACAGTGACATGAGTTTGGTGCAATTTCAATTCTAATCTCTGCCAACAAGAATGACCAGGAACTGTGTCTTGGAATACCAATCAGAATAGCTGGTATAAGGATGCCAAGTGGGTGGCTAGGGCAAAGTATGGTACTTTGATTGAGCTGAAAGTAAAGCAGGTCATTGGAGTAACTGTGGAGGGAATGTGATCCTCTACACGTGTGGGAGAGTTCAGCTGCAAGTCTTACACATCTTTCTTCAGAAGCAAGTGAATTCCCAAAGAGAATCTGCCATAGTTTTTGGAGAATAACAGTGTGCATAAACAATAATTGGGAGAATGACACCTGACTACACAAAGCTTCTCCGAGAGAAATGATCGAAAAATCACCTGACTTAAAGACTTCTGAGGCAGTTGAAGCACACACTTGTATCTGTTTCTGTAGCTTGTTCATTTGGAACAGGTTGTTACCCTATCAGGGGCTACAGTTTGTGGGATCCAGCTCCCTTAATGTGAAGAAAAAAAAACCTGAAAGAACTGAAGGGTCACTTGACCTGAAGCATTAACTCTGATTTCTCTCAACAGATGCTGCCAGACCTGCTGAGGTTTTCTAGAAATTTCTGTTTTTGGCTCTTTACGTGATACAGGGCTGACCAGAAGACTTTTCCATCCCTCTAACCTGCCAGTTGTTTGCCTGAAGGATTCAAAAGTTAATATTCAAACTATTTGCCATTTTGAATGGATCACCTGTGGCCATCAGGCCCTGGGGTAGGACTTGAGCCAGGACTTTCTGGCTCAGTAGAAGGGATGCTACAAGATTTCCTCAAAACCATCCTGAGAATTTGACAAACAATCTG
Source organism: Rhincodon typus (assembly GCF_021869965.1). Lineage (NCBI taxonomy): Eukaryota > Metazoa > Chordata > Chondrichthyes > Orectolobiformes > Rhincodontidae > Rhincodon > Rhincodon typus. The sequence continues at coordinate 43,025,529 of NC_063357.1, read as the reverse complement.
GGGTTTTTAACTAGTCTCCTCACAATGTTTGCTTTGGTAACTCTCCATGCCCACTATATAAATATGGAGATGAGACAACAGCAGTGACCGTGCACCAACATTGAGCTGTTGAACGAATGAGAACGTCCTGCACTAATAGAGCTCTGCCTACCTTGGGCAATATGCAAAGTGCCAAATGGGCAAATTGCCAATATGATGGAACAATGCTTCACTTCCCAATGCACACTTGACATTTATGACATTCCAGCTGAGGTAGATGTGCACAACTTCTGAAAAAGTAATTGGACCAAGTGTGAGCAGCTTCCAGGAGTTATATCAACAGCTGCATCAAGGACACTCCATTCACCGGAAGATCAATTCCTGGAACATCAAAGTAGCAAAGATCAAGATTCAACTCCTGAACACCTGCAAACATGAGGAAGTGCAAAGTGTGTTAGGCCTGTATCTTTTGGAGTTTCGAAGAGTCAGAGGTGACTTAACTGAAACTTATAAACTCCTGAGGGGACTTCACTGGGTGGATGTTGAAAGGGTGTTCCCTATTGTGGGTGAATCTACAACTTGCGTCATTGTTTAAAAATAAAGGGGTACCCATTTAAAACAGAGATGAGGAAACTTTTTTTTTCCACTCCGAGGGTTCAAGGGTCTTTGAAATTTCCTTTCTCAAAAGATAGCAGATACAGAATCATAATTGTTATTGTTAAGGCAGAGGTAGATAGATTCTTGATTGCCAAAGGGTTGAAAGATTATCGGAGATATGCAGAAATGTAGAGTAGAGGTTAAAATCAGATCAGCCATGATCTTATTGAACTGCAGAGCAAGGGCTGAGTGGCCTACTCCTTTTCCTTATTCGTATGAATTGGGATTCAGATGAATTAGGAGTGAGTATGCCATTTAATTTAATCACAGCTGACTTTTACCTCATATTCATCAATCCAGCATTGCTCCAAATTCCTTGATACTTAATCTAACAAAAATCTGTCAGTTTATCTTAGTGTCCACTGACTCCCACTATCCACAGCCTTTCTGGGGAGTGAGTTTAAGATTTCCTTTTGTCAAATTTTGTTTTTAACTGTCCCCATTAGAGGATATTGTTTGCCTGAATCTACTCTTAATCATGTTAAATACCGTCATCTTTACAAACGCAAGGAAATATTAGCCAAGTTTTGAAATTTGTTCACAGAATTTAATCCTTTAAACCCTGGCACCATTCATAGAGTCATACAGCATGGAAACAGACTCTTCGGTCCAACACATCAGTGCTGACCAGGTATGCTCAACTGAACTAATCCCATTTGCCTGCGTTTGGCCCAAATCCCTCTAAACTTTTCCTATTCATCTACCTATCCAAATATCTTTTAAATGCTGTAATTGTACTCTACTATTTCCTCTGAGCTGTCTCTTGCTCCTGAGGCACTGATAACTGACTGCAGTTACTCCAGCTGGGGTCTGTGTAACTGATGCACTCTTTCACTTTAGGATTCCAGCAGCTCTTCCCCTGAAGTGACAGTGCCTTGATAACTGTACACGTGCCTTAATAGAACAAACCAAGGCTAAAATCCTCAATGACAAAAAAATCATTTTGGAAGCACAAATGGAAATATAAAATGTTTATCCATAGATCGGTGAGAGATACTTGTTGGAATTCTGTAAATAGGCCTCCTCTCTGACTAATACTCAGTGCGTACCAGTATAAGACCACAATTGCTCAAAGCTGTCTCTGTTGGATTTATTTTTGCTGGATGTTATCTCTGATTGTGTGTAAATATAATTCTGTACAATACCTTTTAATATTATAAGTTTGAATGTGTTAAATTTAAAAGTTTTGGCTATTGTTATGTCAAGCTTGTATGATTGTAGACATCTCAATGGCTGTCAGGTCAAAGAGTCAAATGATATGCTTTATATGTCACTAATATTTGGTATGTACCTTCTTAAAAATGTGCAAATAAATTATATCATAGAGCATGCTATTGCTGTCAGTGTGTGTCAGTTCACTACACTGTGAGCCGCTTCTCAGTGAATTGCTGCCACCAACTTCTTCAAGTATAGGAGATGACAGGGCCTGCTCAGAGGAAACTCACTTCTTGGTCCAAATATAAGAGTCTTTTCTGGTAAACAAGATAGATATTTTCTTACCACCTGTTTGGAAACGTTGATTACCACCACTGCGTCATGCTTCTGGCATTCCCGGTATTATTCCACTCAGACTCATAGACAAGTTTTGTCATTGACTTTTTTTAAATTTAAAGAAAGCATTGATAATATTGCCTCTGTTGTTTTGGAAGAAAGAAATATTTGAATGAGATGAGGTGAGAGTGAAAACCCCCGACATCAAGGCCACATTTGACCAAGTGTGGCATCAGTTTTGGTCTCCTTTTCTGTGGAAGGATGCTCTTGCTCTTGAGTGAGTGCAGCGAAGGTTTACTAGGCTGATTCTGGGGATAGGGGGTCTGACGTATGAAGAGAGATTGACTAGGTTGGGATTGTTTTCACTAGAGTTCAGACAAATGAGGGGGGATCTCATAGAGACTTATAAAATTCTAACAGGACTGGACAGGGTAGATGCAGGGAGGGTGTTCCCGATGGTGTGAGTGTCCAGAGCCAGGGGTCACAGTATGAGGATTTGGGTTAGACCATTTAGGACAGAGATGAGGAGACATTTCTTCACCCAAAGAGTGGTGAGCCTGTGGAAATCATTATCACAGGAAGTAGTTGATGCCAAAACTTTGAATGTATTCAAGAGGCGACTAGATATAGGGGAGGCGATGGCCGAGTGGTATTATCGCTGGACTGTTAATCCAGAGACCAGACAACATTCTGGGGACCCAGGTTTGAATCCTGCCATGGCAGATGGTGGAATTTGAATTCAATAAATATCTGGAATTAAGAATCTAATGATGATCGTGAATCTATTGTCAATTGTCGGAAAAACCCATCTGGTTCACTAATGTCCTTTAGGGATGAAAACTGCCACCTTTACCTGGTCTGGCCTACATGTGACTCCAGACCCACAGCAATGTGGTTGATTCTTAACTGCCCTCTGAGCAATTAGGGATGGGCAATAAATGCTGCCTAGCCAGTGATGGCCCTCATCCCGTGAATGAATAAAGAAAAAGAAACTTGGGGTGAATAGGATCAAAGGTTATGCAGAGAAAGCAGGATTAGGCTATTGAGTTGGATGATCAGCCATGATCGTGAAAACTGGCGGAGCAGGCTCGAAGGGCTGAATGGCCTCGTCCTGCTCCTATCTTCTATGTTTCTACATTTCTATAAGGAGCCTTATAAGGGAATCAGGGCAAAAACTCTTTGCTGGTTAAGTCATAACTGGCACACAGGAAGATGGTCATTGTTGTTGGAGGTCAGTCATCTCAGCTCCAGGACATCTCTACAGGTGTGCCTCAGGGTAGCATCCTAGGCCCAACCATCATCAGCTGCTTCATCAATGACCTTCTTTCCATCTCAAGGTTAGAAGTGGGGATGTTCGCAGATGATTGCACAATTTTCAGCACCATTCGCAGCAACTCAGATACTGATACAGTCCATGTTCAAATGCAGCAAAACCTGGACAATATTCAGGCTTGAGCTGACAAGTGGCAAATAACATTTGTGCCACACAATGCTAGGCAATGACCACCTCCAATCAGAGACAGTCTAACCACTGTCCCTTGACATTTTATTAAAGATTACCATCACCGAATCCTCCACTGTCAACATCCTGGGGATTACCATTGACCAGAAATTTCATGGCGACTTTGTGCACTTTTCGTTGTACTTATGTATTCCTATACTTAGTACATGTGAATAATAAATAAATCTAAATTTAGCATATAAACACACTGTCAACAAGAGCAGGTCACAGGTTAGGAATACCGCAGTGAGTAACTCACCTCCTGACTCCTCAAAGCCTGTCCACCATCTACGAGGGCACAAGTAAGGAATATGATGGAAAACACCTCACTTGCCTGCAGCCTCAGCAACACTCAAGAAGCCTGACACCATCCAGGACAAAGCAGCCGCTTGATTGGCACCACATCTGCAAGCATTCACTCCCTCCACCACCGACACTCAATAGCAGCAGTGTGTACTATCTACAAGATACACTGCAGAAATTCACTGAGGTTCCTTAGAAAGCACCTTCCAAACCCATGACCACTTCCATCCAGAAGGACAAGGGCAACAGATACGTGGGAACACCAGCAAGTTCCCCTCCAAGCCACTTACCACCCTGACGTGGAAATATATCGCTGTTCCTTCAGTCAAAATCCTGGAATTCCCTCCCTAAGGGCATAGTGGGTCAACCTACAGCACATGGACTGCAGCGGTTCAAGAAGGCAGTTCACCACCACCTTCACAAGCGCAAGTAGGGACAGGCAATAAATACTGGGCGAGTCAATGACTCCCATGAGTGAATATGCAAAACAATTAAAAAGAAACACACACCAAGTGAGGAATCATTCACAATGAACTTTTTTTTATTAGTAAATCTTAACAGAACTACAAAATTATAGTTCATTTAGATAGATCCAGCCTCTCGGTAACTATATTCGCAGTTAAAGACACAAGTTACATACATGGGGTAAAGGGTAACCTCAGGGTTAATAAGAGGGTGGAACTGCAGGACATTAATATCAGCAGAAAAGAATGTGATTAGGATAAAACCCCAGCACTCGGTTCATATCCTAGATTTCCCAAAGAGGCAGCTAGAGAGAGTGTGTGATTTCCCAAAGATTCGCTGATTCTAGAATATTCCAAGCAGATTCAAAGTTAGCAAATGTAACCGCACTTTTACAAGGAGAGAGAAAATAGGGAACTTAAGGCCAGTTAGCTCAAGATCAGTCATCAGGAAGTGCTGAATCTATTGTTAAGGAAGCCTTAATGATGCACGTACATAGTTTGATCAGCCAAACTGAACATGGCTTTACTAATGCAAAATCATGTTTGATAATTTACAGTAGTTTTTTTTCCAGGATGTAACTAGACTGGTAGTTAAAGGGGAACCCAGTAGATGTGGTCTACCTGGATCTCCAAAAGGCGCTTGATAAACTGCCACATGAAAGGTTTAAATACAAGATGGAGGCCATGGAATTGGAGGGCAATGTCTTAACGTAAATACAAGATTGGTTAATGGACAGGAAATGGACAGTTTGGATAAAGGGAGCATTTTCAAACTGGATATCATGGGGCCCAAAACAATCAGTGCTGAGCCGTTAGCTAGTTACAGTCTATATTAATGATATAGATGAAGAGAGGGGTAATGTAACTAAAGAGAGGGAGTAATGAAACTAAGTTTGTTGGTGATACATAACCAGGTGGAAATGCAACTTGTGAGGACACACAAGAGATAGAGATGAGAGTTGGCAACAAGGCAGCAGATGGAGTACAAAGTGAGAGAGTGAGAGATGATTCACTTTTATCATAAGGCAAGAAAAGCAGCATTTTTTAAAAACGTGTGCAACTTGTAAATGTTGGTGTTTAGAGAGATTTGGATGTACTCTTACACGGAACACCAAAAAGCAGGCAATCAGGAAAGCAAATAGGATGTAGGCCAAGGTCATTGTGGAACAGGAGTGAAGATGTTATGCTGCAATCCTACCGGGCTTTGGTGAGAACACAGCCAGAACACTGTGTACAGTTTTGGTGTGTCTTTAAAGAAGGGTATACTTAGGGGTGGTGTACACTGAAGGTTCACTAGGTGTTCCCTGCTATGAAAGGGTTGTCCTAAAGACTGGGTAAATTAAGTCCGTACTCTCTGAAGTTTAGATGAATGTGAGATGATTTTCTGAAACATCCAAGATTCTGAAAGGGCTTGGCAGGGTCGACATTGAGAGATTGTTTCCCATTGGCAGGGTCTCTAGAACACAAGGGCATAGTCTCAGGATAAAATGTGAATTATTTGAGACTGAGGTGAGGATAAATCTCTTCTCTCACAGGGTTTTGGGATTCTCTATCTCAGGGAGTTATGGATGCTCCATCATTGAGTAGATTTTGTGCTGACGTGGACTGACGTTCGGTGTCCTGGGGAACTGAAGGATGTGATAAATGGGCAAGAAAGCAGAGCTGAGGCCCAAAATCAGCCACAATTGTGTTGAATGGTGCAGCAGGCTCAATGGGCTGAATGGTCCTATTTCTTACATTCTTAACTCCTTAAGAAAACTTTGTAATAACGTTGGGCAACATGGTGACAAGATGTAACAATTGAATGGACATGGTTTTTGTGACAGGACATTGGACCAGGAGTGGTAACATTGCCCTCACAGGTCAAAGTTCATAGGTGTTGTCTCAATATAATTTTTGTTTGGAAGCAAAAGGAGTTTAAGCTTTATCAGAGATGATGGATTGTTTCCATTTTCAGTGTTCTGTGCTGTGAGCTTCAAAGGTAAGCAAGTAAAACCCTCAGCATCACTCAAACACTGAACTACAAATGGCCAAAAGTCTCGTTGATGATGGTAGGCTAAGATAACAGCTTAGTCCCACAGACCATAATATTGAGTTGTTCCCTATATATGCTTTATTGCAACAGACAAACAGACAAGGGAGAATGGAAAAAATGGATGTAGAAGGAACTAAAGGTTGTGGAGTATTAATATCAGAACGGAGCAGTTGTATTGTAGGTTCTATATAGTTTACTGCAGGAATTGTAAACACAGAGGCAGACTGGGCAGGATTCCTTCGTCACACCTTCTGCATACAGCCAATATTTTCTGTTTCTCCCCTTCCAGCAATTGCATTCATTTTATTCTGCTTTTGGTTTGCTCAGTGCAGTGTTCCAAGATCTCGCTGAGTGTAGGTCTCGGGGGAATCACTGGAGTTGTCTTCCCCTGCTGCCTGTCTTTGGCTGGGTTGCTAGTACCTGGAGCTGGCAAGGGATAGGAAATATGTGAAACAGAGCACACATTGGTGGATTCCGCATGCCCTCTCTCTCTCCACTGACACCTGAGAATGGGCATCACTACAGCAGAAGGGCAGACAGTTGGGTATCATGACCTCCCTCCACTCCCTCATCGCCCGCTGCCTGTTGACAGTCACATTGACCAGGCCCAGGAGCTGGCCTGAGGGACCCTGCACTCTATCCACCCCACCCCTCTACACTGGGTGTCTATAGATCAGGAGCATGGGGGTTGAAGTGCAACCAAAAAGGTTAAAAGTAACCCTTTTGGAAACAAAACTAAATAGGGTTACAAATGAAAACGTTCAAAATAAGCATGAAAAGCTGTTCCCTCGAGGACACTAAAAAACCCATGGGACCTGGCAACTGATCACCAACCTAAATCTCTACCTCATGGGCACACAGTGTAACATTCTCCAACCCAGATCCCTGATGGAAAGAGAGTATTCGCCTTTCAGACAGGCCCCTCTCCCTGGCTCCTCTGCCACAAGAAGGTACAATACATCTCCCACACCGAGACTGAGGGTTTTTTATGCCTGTGTTGTCTTTCTGAAAGAATACTCACTCTCCTCCTCTTTACCACAATTCTTTTCTATTTCTTTTCTGTACTTATCCAAAAGATGTAAGATATCATGTGTTTCCCCACTGTTTCTGGTTTTTTGTATTCCTCTATATAAATGGTTCTGAAATAACCTCTGCCTTTGCTCCTTTTGTGGTGATTACACATTGAACATTTTTCCCTTCAGTGATCAATGTACTAGTCAGTGGAAAAAAAGGTTTACTCTGGGGGACTTAATCATATCAAAACCCTTCATAACTCCAAACAACAAATTCAGGCCTCCATTGAACTTCTCTGTGCTCATGAACAGCCTTTTACACCTGAACTCGTCCCAGTGAATCTCCTCTGTGTCATTTCCTAGAAACAGAGAAAATAGAAGCAGGAGTAGGCCATTCGGCTCTTTGAGCCTCCTACCCCCATTCAATATGATCATGGCTGATCATCCAACTCAATAGCCTGTTCCTAATTTCTCCCTTTCATCCCTTTAGCTCTAAGAACTTTATCTAACTCCTTCTTGAAAGCATTCAATATTTTGGCCTCAGCTGTTTTTTATGGCAGAGAGTTCCACCACTCACCACTGAAGAAATTTATCCTCATCTCAGTCCTAAATGGCTTATCCCATATCCTTGGACTGTGACCCCCAGCTTCTGGTCTCCCAGGTCATCAGGAACATCTCTCCTGTGTTTATTATGTATGGTTCAGTTAGAATTTTATAGGTTTCAATGAGAACCCCTCTCATTCTTCTAAACTCCAGAGAATATAGTCCTAACCAATCCAAAATCTCTTCATGTGTCAGTCCTGCCATCTCAGGAATCAGTCTGGTAAACCTTTGTTGCACTCCCTCCATACTCAGAACATCCATCTCCAGATAAGGAGATCAAAACTGCCTACAATACTCCAGGTGTGGACTCAACAATGCCCTGTATAACTGCAGCTTGACCTCCTTTCCAGAGTAAAGAGCTCAAACTTGACTGGAATGACCTCACATTACCCTCAGACCTGGAAAGTAGACATGAGGAATGTCCTATTGAATGAGGGAGCAGGCTCGAGGGGGTAAATGACCTACTCCTGTTCTTATTTCTTGTGGATTTCTGCCCAGTTGTGGACTGATCCCAACTGCACAGCTGTTTATATATTGCTGGCTTTGCTGTACACTGCTCACTATGGACCTAGTCTAGTGATATCTCACAGCAAAAGAGGGTCTCATATAGGATTAATTTTATAAAAGGCTAGTATAGTTACTCTGTCATCAAGTAGCAAGAAGCAAACCAACCATTTAAAAATCAGAGTCTGACTTCAGCTATTTTTAGTGACACTGTACACTATCCCTGCACAGTGTTGGGAGGACATGTTGTATTTCTCTTATCCTGACAGCATCATCCTGTTGTGACCCACTTTCTGAAAGCAGTTTAAAGGTGAGAGCTGTGTAAGGACTAACAAATAAACCGTGATGACAGGAGCTCACCGTGGGAGACAGCAAGAACTGCAGACACTGGAAGTCAGAGTCGATACAGTGTGGAGCTGGAGGCACACAGCAGGTCAGGCAGCATCAGAGGAGCAGGA
>NC_063357.1:43000491-43016121 GCF_021869965.1 Rhincodon typus | reverse complement strand
ACTTTCCTGCTCCTCTGATGCTGCCTGACCTGCTGTGTGCCTCCAGCTCCACACAGTATCAGCTCAGCATGGGGTTGGGTTTACCTGGGTCCTGTGATTTCTCTGGGTTTCTTGGATCATTGTTCTGTTTCCACACATTCTTATTGTTAACTGGTTGACTCTTGTTCTTCTGCTGGAGATAGCGTTTACTATTTCGCCTGTATGCATCCTGGCTGATCTGCTTCCGTCCTGTCTTATGGAAGCTCTGTGCATTCTTTATGGTCATTCTGTAAACATAATGTGTGAATAACGAGTTAGAACACTTTTACTGTATTTCTGCTACTTGTCACCTTCAGCCTGGTAAAAATGCAGCTAATTTTGCTCTAATTATTTACTTTCCCACCTATATGAATGGCCTTCATTGGCCATGTTATGCTTCCACTTATTCTCACTAACTGAGCCCTTCTTAAAGACGATGAAATCCAGGAGTGGGTCCTTTCTGTCAGCTCCTTTTGTAGAGTGAGAAAGGACTGGGATTCATGAGACCTCTATCTGCAACTTGGAAATCTTGCCCTTCCCCACATGATGCTGCTGGTGGGGTGACCACAGCAGCCCCTGTCCTTCCAATTTCAGGAGGGAACTCTCCCACTTTCGACGTCTCTCAATCGACCTCCTCCCCAGGAAGGGTTGAAGTGTTCAGTTTGATTGAACATGCTCTCCAGTAGATGTGAGTCACTGAGTGAGCATTTGCCTGAGAGCAATTCCAGACTGAACAAAGACAAGTTCAGACAGAAATCTTGGCAAGAGGTAGCTCACAAATTGCAATCTGAAATTGTTCGCAACTTTCCAGCCACAACATTGGGTTCAGACTGTGAACTTTGTCCACTCATTTTGTTTCCTCTTTGCATGTTTTGTGATTTTTTTGGGCTCGGAGACCCAGCAGCTCTAGGCATGTGTTTCATTTTTTTTCTTTGCTCCATTCCCATTTTCTTGGCTCTCTCCCCTGTCATTTAATCTCTCCTGCCTTCCACTCTATCTCAGGTCTTCCTTTGTCCTTGTCCCACTCATCCCTTGCTCAAAAGCAATGGCAACTCTAACTTTTCCCAGTTCTGACTAAAAGTCAAAGATCTAAAACATTCATTCTGATTTTCTCTCTCTCCACAGATGCTGCCATACCTATGGAGTTTCTCCAGCACTTTGTTTATTTTCTGCATCTCCAGCATCTGCAGTTTTCTGCTTTTTGTTTAGTATCTAATCCAATTATTGTGCCCCTACCCACACTGACCCAGCAGCCTTGCTCAGTTTTCCTTTTCAATCATTCCTTTGTGGATTAGGGATTAAATCTGCTTCCTCAGCCCTTCCAGGCAGCAGCGTTGAGATCAGAAGAATTCGATGTGAGAATGCTTTTACTTTTTCTCCTGAAATCTGTGCATATTGACCCAGCAGAGCAATGATCCCAGCTTCTTCAATTGCTCCACATTCCCTGAATTTCCTCATTTCTGACCAAATCTCAACATTTAAATGCAAGAGCAGTGTCCAGAATTAAACATGAGACTCCAGCTGTGGTATCACTGCTGCTTTTTGTTAAAGGTTTACATAATCTTTTGTTCCATGTGCATCTATTTTAAAAAGCCAAATAAACTATATACTCTTTTTTTCAGAAAACTGCTTTACCAACCTGCCCTGCCACCTTGAATGATGAGTATGCGTGCACCCCCAATCCCTCTGGCCCTGAACCCTTTTAAAAATTGTACCATTTCATTTATGTTGCCTCATTTATTCCTTCAAAATACATCACTTTATGCTTCTCTGCACCAAATTTCATCTGCCCCGTGTCTGTCCACTTCACCAGCTTTGTTTAAATCCTCTGAAACCTGCTACTCTCATCCTCACTGTTTAATGTATTTTTATGTTTGGTGTCATGAACCAACAGTGAAATGATTTCCAGATTCATGTCATTTCTACCCAGCTCGCTTTCTATTCAGGTTACTCTGCCTCACTAGCTTGACCTCTATTTTAATCTTTATCTTGCTATTTTGACCTCTCTCTCACTGTCTCTCTGTCATTTCAATAGCCGAGTGATTCTCATATTGGCCTCTGACATGTACTACCAGTTCCTTTAGTCAGTTACAGTCAAGTACAGATCTTTTAAAGTATTTGTTAATTAATTAATTTGTTAAATAAATTGCAAATTTGCTCAAGGTTTAAGAAATTTGCTTGAGTTTTATGTTGATCTATTAGAGTGTTGATAAAGGGTCACATGGTGTGCATGCAGTTCCCCAAAGCATTTGATAAAATGCAAATGATAGGCTTGTGATCAAAATTGAAGCCAATACAGAAAAAGGTACAGTAGCTATTTTGAGGAGAGTTTGAATAGAAAACTGCAAGCTATTGGAAGTGAGAAAGTTTAGGTCTTTAGATTCATGAAGAGTCAATGATAATAGATACAGAAAGGAATAATCAAATAATCTTCACCAACCAAGGAAAAGAAACTGGAAGGAGTGAGTTAAGTAAAACTTAAAAAGAGATAAGATTGGAGGGTAATTTCTCTGAGCTCAAGTCCCTATAATGCATTGTGCTGTGAAACAAGTTGAAACTTGGTTTTGTTGTTTATGATTTTAGTAGGCTATTATGATCTTGATCTTTCTATATTGTCTCCTATATACATATCAATGTGTTTATGTCATAAATTTATATTCTGCTGTTAATGGACCTATGCAGCTTCTCGTGAATATGTTCAGGTGACTGACAAAAAGAGATTCTTGATCGACAAGGAATTAAAGGGTATCATGAGTAGACAGGACACTGGGGCTAAAGCTACAGTCGGAACGGATACCATCTTATCAAAAAGGGGAGCAGGTTCCCATGGCAAAGTGGTCTACCCCTGCTCTGAATTAGCTTGTTTCTAGGTTCAATGTTAGTACAAAGAAAAGAAGAAGCATAAGTTAAAGCTTACAATTTAAAAAGGGCTGAAGGATCTGGGGATAGATTGTGCACAAATTGTTGAAAATGCGGACAGGTTGGAAAAATGGTCAAGATCCCTGGGTTTTGTAAACAGAGGCACAGAGTACAAAAGCAGAGAAAGATATTTTGTACGAAACATTATTTCAGCGTCTGCTGGAGGACTCTGCCCGATTCTGAACAGTACACTTTAAGGAGGCCTTCAAAGGGGATATAGATTGAACTTCCCTGAATTTCTCTAGAGCAACATGGGTGGGTTGGAGAAGCTGTTCTCTTTCTAGATGAGGAGGGCTACACTAGAGAAGTGACGTGATTGAGGTGTTCAATCTAGATAGAGTTTATGGAAAGTAGCTGCTTCCATTTACTGAAGGGTCATGAACCAGGAGGCGCCAATGTACGGGCATTGGCAAATGAACCAACAGCATTACAAAGAGAAACTGTGGCTTAATTTTAAAATTCTGGCCCTTGTTATCAAATCCCTCCTGGCCTCGCCCCTCCTGTCTCTGTAATCTCCTCCAGCTTCACAACCCTAACCCTCTGAGTTATCAGTGCTCATCTAATTCTGCCCCCCTGACCATCCTTGATTTTAATTGCACCATTCCTGGCAGCATGTCTTCAGTTTCCTGGGTCCTCTCTCTCTCTTGACTTCATTTTCCTCCTTTACTCCTTTCCTCCTCTATACGGTAAATGGAAAAGCCCTGGGGAAAATTGATACACAGAGAGATCTGGGTGTTCAGGTCCATTGTACCCTGAAGGTGGCAACGCAGGTGAATAGAGTGGTCAAGAAGGCATACGGCATGCTTTCATTCATCGGACGGGGTATTGAGTACAAGAGTTGGCAGGTCATGTTACAGTTGTATAGGACTTTGGTTCGATCACATTTGGAATACCGCGTTCAGTTCTGGTCGCCACATTACCAAAAGGATGTGGATGCTTTGGAGAGGGTGCAGAGGAGGTTCACCAGGATGTTGCATTGTATGGAGGGCGCTAGCTATGAAGAGAGGTTGAGTAGATTAGGATTATTTACATTATAAAGATGGAGATTGAAGGGAGACCTGATTGAGGTCTACAAAATCATGAGAGGTATAGACAGGGTGGATAGCAAGAAGCTTTTTCCCAGAGTGGGGGACTCAATTACTACGGGTCACGATTTCAAGGTGAGAGGGGAAAAGTTTAAGGGAGACATGCGTGGAAAGTTCTTTACGCAGAGGGTGGTGGGTGCCTGGAACGCGTTGCCAGCGGAGGTGGTAGAGCCGGGCACGATAGCGATATTTAAGATGTATCTAGACAGATACATGAATGGGCAGGGAGCAGAGGGATACAGATAATTGGAAAACAGGCGACAGGTTTAGATAGAGGATCTGGATTGGCGCAGGCTTGGAGGGCCTGTGCTGTAATTTTCTTTGTTCTTTCTTCTTTGTTCTTTACAACATTTTTAAAATCAACCTGACTCACTCAATACTTAATCTTGCCTTATGTGGATGCCATATTTGGTGTTATAATGCTGCTATAAAGCATCATGGGATGGTTTATGACATTAACGTTGCTATATAAACTTATGTTATTGTTGAGTGGTTCAGCTCTAAACTGCGCTGCCTGAGAAGTGAGACAAAACAGATTCAATTGACATTTACCAAAGGAAACTGGAGAAGTAGAAAAAAAGTGAAAATTTGCAGGATAATTAGGAAAAGGCGGAGGAGTGAAATTGGCTGAGATGGTCGTTCAGGAGGCCATTATGGGCACAATGGGCTGAATGGCCTCCTTCTGTGCCATCACCATTCTATGATATGATAATTTCAGTATTTTAAAGGCTGTGATGAAGCTCATATCTGCAATGGTGAGGGTGGAGGAGGATATTTCCTGGGATCTTGGAAGTTCCTCCAGAAAGGCCTTCTCCTTATGACCTGGGGTGGAAATTCAAATACAGAATACATCAAGGAGGAAAGTGCATGTTGAGAGGGAGAAGCAGCAATGCAGACGAGAGGAGTAGTTAGAAGGGCAGTAATAGATGCTCAGGATATGAGTGTAAACTGAGGAGTCCCACTGTGGTTGGTTTCCTCAAGAACCAGAGTGAGATCTGACATCACTGATCATTTATCTCTGGATTACTCATCCACTAACACAACCGTGATGCCACCATATCTTGCATCCAGCTTCTGCTTAAATACACCTCTACTAGTTTCCTCAATGATTCCATGTGGTAGTGGGATTCCATATTCTAAAAATTGTCTCAGTAAAGAAACTTTTTCTAAATTCTTGGCTGGATCTTTCCTTATGACCCTCAGTCCTGTCTCCCTTACAATTTGAAACAGCTTATCGCTATCTGATCTGGTCATAGCCTTTCACAATCTTAAAGACCTCTCTGAGGTCACCTCTTCAGTCTTCTCCTCTCTGGAGGAAAGAACTCCATGCTGCCTAATCTTTTTCCAATGAACTTCCAGGGCATGTTGGAGACGCCGCCAACTCATGTGGAATGCTGAAATGTCGCCACAACACTCAGTTTACCCAGATACGGTGCCGTATGATTCAATCCCTGGATATACAAGTCATTGGGACTACTTACAGGAGTGATCAATACCACTGAACCCAAGTGAATACTGAGAGCAGACTTTTATTCTGGGGCTTGGGAACAAATTTGTATTTGTAAAATTCCATAGAATCCCTACACCGTGGAAACAGGCCATTCGGCCCAACAAGTCCGAACTGACACTCCGGAGAGCATTCCACCCAGGCCCATCCCCCCATCCTATTACTGTAACCCTGCATTTCCCATGACTAACGCACCTAATCTACACATCCCTGAGTACTATAGGTAATTTAACATGGCTAATCCACCTAGCCTGCACATCTTTGGACTGTGGAAGGAAACCAGAGCACCTGGTGGAAACCCACGCAGATATGGGGAGAACGTGTAAACTCCACACAGACAGTCACCCGAGGGTGGAATTGGAGTTGGCACAGAAGCATAACACTAGGTCAGAATAAAGATCAACTTGTTGGACCCAGTAAACAAAAACAAAGCTGCTGGAAAAGCTCAGCAGGTCTGGCAGCATCTGTGAAGGAAAAAACAGCGTTAACGTTTCGGGTCCGGTGACCCTTCCTAAGAACCCGGTAAATGTTTGCAACATTTGAAGCATTACTGGGCGGTTAAAGTGAATCATTTTCCTTTGCCAAGACCAGCATTCACCACTGTTACAAACAGACACAATTATCACCATTCATAAAAGCAAGGAAAATCATTCCGATGTGCAAATTTATTCAAAGATGGGACTAATTCACTAACATTATTCAAGGGTAGGAAGTCTCTAAAACAGACGCAAGGAGAAACACTGGAGAAATTCAGCAGGTCTGGACCATCTGTTGGGAGAGAAACAGAATTAATGTTTCGAGTCCAGTATGACACTTCTTCAGCATCTAACAAGTCCCCAAGTTCTATCAAGATCTTGTTCTTTCTGCATCCCGCTGTTACCCAGCTGTCAGTCAGAACATCGACTGCTGGGGAAGCTGCAATGATAGCAGTTTAATGAGAACAGGACGAGTTCTAGAAAGGTTACCACGTGCATCAGTAGAGTTTGACCATTGACACACACCTCTTTAGACACGGTCTTACCTTCGTGGTGGAGGGAGGCTCTCTCTGTTTGTGGCGAATCCAGACTTTGGAGCTGCGCCTGCTTTCTGGAGATACATGGAGGGATAATACCCTGTAACATCCCCTTTCCTGTTTCAATGAAAGAATGAAGTCATGACTTGTAAGCGAATCAAAATCTTTTGGGACTGATAGATGGCAGTTACTTACATAACACAATAAACTCTTTGCAAAATAATGCCTTTGCCAGGAATTCATTGAAAATACTCAGTGAACCGAGCAGTGAGAGTGGGGATGTGTGTCATATGGGTGTGAGTGTGTGTGACTGTGTATTTGTGTAACTGTGTGCATGAGATTGTGTGTGTGTATGTGTGTGTCTGTCTGTGTCTGTCTGTCTATCTCTGTGTCTGTGTGTGTGAGAAAGAGAGAGACTGTGTGTACCCTTTATCTACTGTAGAATGTCCCAAAACTCTTTACAGCCAATGAAGTATTTCTGAAAAGCCACCAGACAAGTGTTGTCCCTCACTCTTACAGCCATGGGGTACAGGTCTCTGGCACTCTGTCGCTCAGAAGGGAAGGGGGGAGAGGAGGAGAGCATTAGTCATTGGGGACTCCATAGTTAGGGGGACAGATAGGAGATTTTGTGGGAACGAGAGAGACTCATGGTTGATGTGTTGCCTCCCAGGTGCCAGGGTCCGTGATGTCTTGGATCGTGTTTTCGGGATCCTTAAGGGGGAGGGGGACCAGCCCCAAGTCGTGGTCCACATAGGCACCAACGAGATAGGTAGGAAAATGGATTGGGATGTAAGGAAGAAATTCAAGGAGTTAGGGTGGAAGCTTAGAGCTAGAACAAACAGAGTTGTTATCTCTGGTTTGTTACCCGTGCCACGTGCTAGCGAGGCAAGGAATAGGGAGAGAGAGTAGTTGAACACGTGGCTACAGGGATGGTGCAGGAGTGAGGGATTCAGATACCTGGATAATTGGGGCTCATTCTGGGGTAGGTGGGACCTCTACAAATAGGATGGTCTACACCTGAACCAGAGGGGTACCAATATCCTGGGGGGGAAATTTGCTAATGCTCTTCGGGAGGGTTTAAACTAATTCAGCAGGGGGATGGGAACCTGAATTGTAGCTCCAGTGTACAGGAGGTTGAGAGTAGTGAGGTCATGAATAAGGTTTCAAGGTCGCAGGAGTGTACCAGCAGGCAGGAAGGTGGTTTGAAGTTGTCTACTTCAATGCCAGGAGCATCCAGAATAAGGTGGGTGAACTTGCAGCATGGGTTGGTACCTGGGACTTCGATGTTGTGGCCATTTCAGAGACATGGATAGAGCAGGGACAGGAATGGTTGTTGCAAGTTCCGGGGTTTAGATGTTTCAGTAAGATCAGGGAAGGTGGTAAAAGAGGGGGAGGTGTGGCATTGTTAGTCAAGGACAGTATTAGGGTGGCAGAAAGGACGTTTGATGAGGACTTGTCTAATGAAGTAGTATGGGCTGAGATTAGAAACAGGAAAGGAGGAGGTCACTCTGTTGGGAGTTTTCTATAGGCCTCCGAAAAGTTCCAGAGATGTAGAGGAAAGGATTGCAAAGATGATTCTGGATAGGAGCGAAAGTAACAGGTAGTTGTTAATGGGGGACTTTAACTTTCCAAATATTGACTGGAAACGCTATAGTTCGAGTACTTTAGATGGGTCAGTTTTTGTCCAATGTGTGCAGGAGGGTTTCCTGACACGGTATGTAGATAGGCCAACAAGAGGCGAGGCCACATTGGATTTGGTACTGGGTAATGAACCAGGCCAGGTGTTAGATTTGGAGGTAGGTGAGCACTTTGGTGATAGTGACCACAATTCAGTTACGTTTACTTTAGCGATGGAAAGGGATAGGTATATACCACAGGGCAAGAGTTATAGCTGGGGGAAAGGCAATTATGAGACGATTAG
The DNA here is from genome assembly GCF_021869965.1 of Rhincodon typus. NCBI lineage: Eukaryota > Metazoa > Chordata > Chondrichthyes > Orectolobiformes > Rhincodontidae > Rhincodon > Rhincodon typus. The sequence goes on along the minus strand of NC_063357.1, from coordinate 43,007,659 downwards.
GCAAGATTTAGGATGCATTGGATGGAGAAGGAAACTGCAGGGGCTGGGTACAATTGAAATGTGGAGCTTGTTCTTGATAAGTACGTACCTGTCAGGCAGGGAGGAAGTGGTCGAGCGAGGGAACCGTGGTTTACTAAAGAAGTCGAATCTCTTGTCAAGAGGAAGAAGGAGGCTTATGTAGAGATGAGGCGTGAAGGTTTAGTTAGGGCGCTTGAGAGTTACAAGTTAGCCAGGAAGGTCCTAAAGAGAGAGCTAAGAAGAGCCAGGAGGGGACATGAAAAGTCTTTAGCAGGTAGGATCAAGGAAAACCCTAAAGCTTTCTACAGGTATGTCAGGAATAAAAGAATGACGAGAGTAAGATTAGGGCCAGTCAAGGACAGTAGTGGGAAGTTGTGCGTGGAGTCCGAAGAGATAGGAGAGGCGCTAAATGAATATTTTTCATCAGTATTCACACAGGAAAAAGACAATGTTGTCGAGGAGAATACTGAGATACAGTCTATTAGACTAGACGGGATTGAGGTTCATAAGGAGGAGGTGTTAGCAATTCTGGAAAGTGTGAAAATAGATAAGTCCCCTGGGCCGGATGGGATTTATCCTAGGATTCTCTGGGAAGCTAGAGAGGAGATTGCAGAGCCTTTGGCTTTGATCTTTATGTCATCATTGTCTACAGGAATAGTGCCAGAAGACTGGAGACTAGCAAATGTTGTCCCCTTGTTCAAGAAGGGGAGTAGAGACAACCCTGGTAATTATAGACAGTGAGCCTTACTTCGGTTTTGGGTAAAGCGTTGGAAAGGATTATAAGAGATAGGATTTATAATCATCTAGAAAGGAATAATTTGATTAGGGATAGTCAACACGGTTTTGTGAAGGGTAGGTCGGCCTCACAAACCTTATTGAGTTCTTTGAGAAGGTGACCAAACAGGTGGATGAGGGTAAAGCGGTTGATGTGGTGTATATGGATTTCAATAAAGCGTTTGATAAGGGTCCCCACGGTAGGCTATTGCAGAAAATACGGAGGCATGAGATTGAGGGTGATTTAGCGGTTTGGATCAGAAATTGGCTAACTGTAAGAAGACAGAGGGTGGTGGTTGATGGGAAATGTTCACCCTGCAGTTCAGTTACTAGTGGTGTACCTCAAGGATCTGTTTTGGGGCCACTGCTGTTTGTCATTTTTATAAATGACCTGGATGAGGGCATATAAGGATGGGTTAGTAAATTTGCGGATGACACTAAAGTTGGTGGAGTTGTGGATAGTGCGGAAGGATGTTGCAGGTTACAGAGGGACATAGATAAGCTGCAGAGCTGGGCTGAGAGGTGGCAAATGGAATTTAATGTGGAAAAGGGTGAGGTGATTCACTTTGGAAGGAGTAACAGGAATGCAGAGTACTGGGCTAATGGTAAGATTCTTGGTAGTGTGGATGAGCAGAGAGATCTCAGTGTCCATGTGCATAGATCACTGAAAGTTGCCACCCAGATTGATAGGGTTGTTAAGAAGGCGTACGGTGTGTTAGGTTTTATTGGTAGAGGGATTGAGTTTCAGAGCCATGAGGTCATGTTGCAGCTGTACAAAAATCTGGTGCGGCCGCACTTGGAGTATTGCGTACAGTTCTGGTCGCCGCATTATAGGAAGGATGTGGAAGCATTGTAAAGGGTGCAGAGGAGATTTACCAGGATGTTGCCTGGTATGGAGGGAAGGTCTTATGAGGAAAGGCTGAGGGACTTGAGGCTGTTTTAGTTAGAGAGAAGAAGGTTAAGAGGTGACTTAATAGAGACATACAAGATGATCAGAGGATTAGATAGGGTGGACAGTGAGAGCCTTTTTCCTTGGATGGTGATGGTTAGCACAAGGGGACATAGCTTTAAATTGAGGGGTGATAGATATAGGACAGATGTCAGAGGTAGGTTCTTTACTCAGAAAGTAGTAAGGGTGTGGAATGCCTTGCCTGCAACAGTAGTAGACTCGCCAACTTTAAGGGCATTTAAATGGTCATTGGATAAACATATGGATGATAATGGAATAGTGTAGGTTAGATGGGCGTCAGATTGGTTTCGCAGGTCGGTGCAACATTGAGGGCCGAAGGGCCTGTACTGCACTGTAATGTTCTATGTTCTATTTTCTATGTTACATCAGGTCTTCAGTCTTCACTCTAACATCAGTCTTACTTCTGTGGTGGACAAATTATTGGGGACGATTCTGAGAGATAGTATTTATGATTATTTGGAAAAGCACGGTTTGATTAGAGATAGTCAACATGGCTTTGGGAGGAGCAGGTCATGCCTCACAAGCCTTAGTGAATTCTCTGAGGATGTGACAAAACACATTGATGAAGGTAGAGCAGTGGATGTGATGTATATGGATTTTAGCAAGGCGTTAGATAAGGGTCCCCATGGTAGGCTCATTAAGAATGTAAGGAGGCATGGGATTCAGGGAAATTTGGCTGTCTGGATACAGAATTGGCTGTCCAATAGTGGTAGTAGATGGAAAATATTCAGCACGGAGCTCGGTGACCAGTAGTGTTCTGCAGGGATCTGTTCTGGGACCTCTGCTCTTTATGATCTCTTTAAATGACTTGGATGAGGAAGTGGAAAGATGGGTTAGTAAGTTTGCTGATGACACGAAGGTTGGTGGAGTTGTGGATAGTGTGGAAGGCTGTTGTAGGTTGCAACGGGACATTGACAGGATGCAGAGCTGGGCAAAGTAGTGGCAGATGGAATTCAACCAGAAAAGTGTGAAGTGATTCATTTTGGAAGGTCGAATTTGAATGCAGAATACAGGGTTAGTGGCAGGATTCTTGGCAGTGTGGAGGAACAGAGGGATCTAGGGGTCCACGTCCATACATCCCTCAAAGTTGCCACCCAGGTTGATAGGGTTGTTAAGAAGGCATATGGTGTGTTGGCTTTCATTGGCAGGGGGATTGAGTTTAAGAGCCAGGAAGTTATGCTGCAGCTCTATAAAACCCCGGTTAGACCACACTTGGAATATTGTGTTCAGTTCTCGTCACCTCATTATAGGAAGGATGTGGAAGCTTTAGAGAGGGTGCAAGGAGATTTACCAGGATGCATTCTAGACTGGAGGCAGGTCTTATGAGAAAAGGTTGAGGGATCTAGGGCTTTTCTCATTGGAGCGAAGAAGGATGAGAGGTGACTTGATAGAGGTGTACAAGATGATGAGAGGCATAGATAGAGAGGATAGCCACAGACCTTTTCCCAGGGCGGAAATGACTATTACGAGGGGGCATAATTTTCAGGTGATTGGAGGAAGGTATAGGGGAGATGTCAGAGGTAGGTCCTTTACTCAGAGAGTGGTGGATGCATGGAATGCACTGCCAGAGGTGGTAGTAGAGTCAGATACATTAGGGACGTTTAAGCGACTCTTGGATAGGCACATGGATGATAGTAAAATGAAGGTATGCAGGTTAGTTTGATCTTAGAGTAGGATAATAGGTCGGCACAACATCGTGGGCCGAAGGGCCTGTACTGTGCTGTATTGTTCTATGTTCTATGTTCTAGGTACAGCAGCCACAAAGCCATACACTGCTCAAGGCACAGAGCCAACACACCCTCTCACATATACAACACTATTCTCTCACCCTTGTCACTGATTAAGCACAGACAGTTTACTTGTTCTTAGCTACATTCAGTTGACACACTCTCTCTAAGTTAGAGCTACACTGTTTCCAATGCCCACTGAAGAGCTGCATCTTGTCAGTTCATTTGATTTATTTCTTGTCAAGTGTACCCAAGTACAGTGAAAAGCCTTATTTGCGAGCAGCACAGGCAGATCGTAGTAAGCAAGGACATACAGATCACAGGGTGTAAAAAACTTAGACGAATTTAGAATTTAAGTTTAAGAGAGTAGAACGGTTATAAGAAATGTTAGAGTTAGATCTGCTGTAGGGAGCTCGCAAGGAGTCACAGAGTATTGGTAACATCTTGAATTCCATCACCCACTAACAATCAATCAGCCAATTCCAAAAAGAGATAACAAGGTGTAGAGCTGGATGAACACAGCAGGCCAAGCAGCATCACAGGAGCAGGAAGGCTGACATTTCGGGCCTAGACCCTTCTTCAGAAATGGGGGAGGGGAAAGGGGTTCTGAAATAAATAGGAAGAGAGGGGGAGGCGGATAGAAGATGGATAGAGGAGAAGATAGATGGAGAGGAGACAGACCGGTCAAAGAGGCGGAGATGGAGCCAGTAAAGGTGAGTGTAGGTGGGGAGGTAGGGAGGAGATAGATTACTCGAGGGCGGGATTAGGTTAGTAGCTGCCTACACTGCAAGGCCAGGGAGGAGATGGGGGTGGGGCTTGAGGTGGGAGGAGGGGATAGGTGGGAGGAAGGACAGGTTAGGGAGGCGGGGACGAGCTGGGCTGGTTTTGGGATGCGGTAGGGGGAGGGGAGATTTTGAAGCTTGTAAAGTCCACATTGATACCATTGGGCTGTAGGGTTCCCAAGCAGAATATGAGGTGCTGTTCCTGCAACCTTCGGGTAACATCGTTATGGCACTGCAGGAGGCCCAGGATGGACATGTCATCTGAGGAATGGGAGGGGAGTTGAAATGGTTCACGACTGGGAGGTGCAATTGTTTAGTGCGAACCAAGCGTAGGGATTCTGCAAAGCGGTCCCCAAGCCTCCGCTTGGTTTCTCTGATGTAGAGGAGGCCACAACGGGAACAGCGGATGCAGTATACCACATTAGCAGATGTGCAGGTGAACATCTGCTTGATGTGGAAAGTCTTCTTGGGGCCTGGGATGGGGGTGAGGGGGGAGGTGTAGGGGCAGGTGTAGCACTTCCTGCGGTTGCAAGGAAAAGTGCCGGGTGTGGTGGGGCTGGAGGGCAGTGTGGAGTGGACAAGAGAGTCACAGAGAGAGTGGTCCCTCCGGAAGGCAGATAAGGGTGGGGAGGGAAAAATGTCTTTGGTGGTGGAAGTGTCGGAGGATGATGCGTTGGATCTGGAGGTTGGTGGGGTAGTACGTGAGGATGAGGGGGATTCTGTTTTGGTTGTTATTGCGGGGAGGGAGTGTGAGGGATGAGTTGCGGGAAATGTGGGAGACACGGTTGAGGGCATTCCCGACCACTGAGGGGGGGAAGTTGCGGTCCTTGAAAAACGAGGACATCTGAGATGTACAGGAGTGGAATGCCTCATCCTGGGAGCAGATGCGGCGGAGGCGAAGGAATTGGGAATAGGGGATGGCATTTTTGCAGGAAGATGGATGGGAGGAGGTGTATTTTAGGTAGCTGTGGGAGTTGGTGGGCTTGAAATGGATATCGGTTTCTAGGTGGTTGCTGGAGATGGAGACAGAGAGGTCCAAGAAGGAGAGAGAGGTATTAGAGATGGTCCAGGTGAACTTAAGGTTGGGGTGGAAGGTGTTGGTGAAGTGGATGAACTGTTCGAGCTCCTCGTGCGAGCATGAGGCGGCACCGATACAGTCATCAATGTAACGGAGGAAGAGGTGGGGTTTAGGGCCAGTGTAGGTACGGAAAAGGGATTGTTCCACGTAACCTACAAAGAGGCAGGCGTAGCTTTGGCCCATGCGGGTACCCATGGCCACCCCCTTTGTCTGTAGGAAGTGGGAGGAATTGAAAGAGAAGTTGTTGAGGGTGAGGACGAGCTCGGATAAGCGGATGAGGGTGTCAATGGAGGGGGACTGGTCGGGCCTGCGGGACAGGGAGAAGCGGAGGGCCTTTAGGCCATCTGTATGGGGAATGCAGGTGTAGAGGGACTGGACGTCCATGGTAAAGATGAGGTGTTGGGGACCGGGGAATTGGAAGTTCTGGAGGAGGTGGAGGGCGTGGGTGGTGTCACGGACGTAGGTAGGGAGTTCCTGGACCAAGGGGGAGAAAATGGAGTCCAGATAGGTGGAGATATGTTTGGTGGGGCAGGAGCAGGCAGAGACAATGGGTCGACCAGGGCAGTCAGGTTTGTGGATTTTGGGAAGGGGATAGAAGTGGGCGGTACAGGGTTGGGGAACGATGAGGTTGGAGGCTGTGGGTGGGAGGTCACCTGAGGTGATGAGGTTGTGGATGGTTTGGGAGATGATGGTTTGGTGGTCGGGGGTGGGGTCATGATCAAGGATTCTCCAGCATCTGCATTTCCTACTATCTCTGAAACAATTTTAACCCCACTGCGAAGCCTCTTCTAAGGATGCCTACCCTGAAGAAGTTACCCTCCTCCCTCCGGAAAAACCTCAGTGGATCTCTCTCCCACTGCAACTCTCTCGTAATCTCTTCGGCCTTGAAACTGCTCGACCACGTCCTGAAGCAAACCAGGTACTACAGCCACACCACCTTTCTTAGTACCTGCCTATGGACTACAATGGACTACAGTCCACATTCAAGCCTTCCCAATTTGGCCCCAACCGTGACAATGTCCACATTCAGAACATTGAGACCCTTCAGAAGCGTTTCTCCCTGCGACTCCTGAAATACACACTCGCAGCAATGCGCCGGCATCTCCTTGCACTACAATTAAGCATACCCCAGCTCAGAGCCTCCCTCTCCCAGACCTGCAAAGGACCTCTCCTGTTTTTTATTCTTCGTAGGATCCACAACCTGAACTCACAATTCTACTCAGCTTTATTGGACACAAAAAACCGTAAGTACAGTAAACTTGCTGGTGCCTACCACCCAAAACGGGCTTCCTCCACCTCCCAAAACCCCAACCCTACCCAGGACCTTCCTCACAATGTGCCCGCCCCCATTGGCCATGTGGCCACTGTCGGAGCAACCACAGATGACGTCACATCCTCCGCAGCTGGGTACACCACTTCCTGGACAGCAAACGCCATCGACACTGCCGCTGATGCCACCGCCTCCATTTCCGAGGCCAACACCATAGACACTTAGGACGCACCTACCGTCACCGCTGCTGCCGCCTCCTACCCCGCTCCGCCCACCGCCGACGGCGCTCCACCCACCGCCGACGCCGATGCAACTCCGCCCATCGCCAATGCCGACGCAACTCCGTCCACCACCACCGACGTCGCTCCGCCCACCGCCTCCACAGCCAGCAGCTCCAGAGGAGACAGCAACACTCAGCCCTGCTGAGATTCACCATCCCCCCAGACCTCCCCCTTACTGAGGACGAACGGTCAGTCCTTAGTAAAGGGCTCACCTTTGTCCCCCTCCACCCACACATCAACGAATACCGCTCACATTTGGACATAGAGC
>NC_063357.1:42989660-42990491 GCF_021869965.1 Rhincodon typus | reverse complement strand
GCCTCGTGCTCCCACGAGGAGCTCGAACAGTTCTTCCACTTCACTAAAACCTCTCTGTTTCCATCTCTGGCAACCACCTGGAAACCGATATCCATTTCAAGCCCACCGACTCCCACAGCTACCTAGAATACACCTCCTCCCACCCACCTTCCTGCAAAAATGCCATCCCCTATTCCCAATTCCTTCGCCTCCGCCGCATCTGCTCCCAGGATGAGGCATTCCACTCCCATACATCTCAGATGTCCTCGTTTTTCAAGGACCCCAACTCCCTCGCCTCAGTGGTCGAGAACGCCCTCGACTGTGTCTCCCGCATTTCCCGCAACTCATCCCTCACACCCCCTCCCCGCAATAACAACCAAAACAGAATCCCCCTCGTCCTCACGTACCACTCCACCAACCTCCGGATCCAACGCATCATCCTTCGACACTTCCGCCATCTGCAATCTGACCCCACCACCAAAGACATTTTTCCCTCCCCACCCTTATCTGCCCTCCAGAGGGACCACTCTCTCCGTGACTCCCTTGTCCACTCCACACTCCCCTCCAGCCCCACCACACCCAGCACTTTTCCCTGCAACCGCAGGAAGTGCTACACCTGCCCCTACACATCCCCCCTCACCCCCATCCCAGGCTACACGAAGACTTTCCACATCAAGCAGATGTTCACCTGCACATCTGCTTGATGTGGTATACTGCATCCACTGTACCCATTGTGGCCTCCTCTACATCAGGGAAACCAAGCGGAGGCTTGGGGACCGCTTTGCAGAACACCTACGCTCGGTTCGCACTAAACAACTGCACTCCCAGTCGCGAACCATTTCAACTCCCCCT
>NC_063357.1:42968883-42989560 GCF_021869965.1 Rhincodon typus | reverse complement strand
ACCCCCATTTCCTACCCACTAACCTCATCCCGCCCCCTTGACCTGTCCGTCCTCCCTGGACTGAACTATCCCCTCCCTACCTCCCCACCTACACTCACCTTTACTGGCTCCATCCCCACCTCTTTGACCTGTCTGTCTCCTCTCCACCTATCTTCTCCTCTATCCATCTTCTATCCGCCTCCCCCTCTCTCCCTATTTATTTCCGAACTCCCTTCCCCTCCCCCATTTCTGAAGAAGGGTCTAGGCCCGAAACATCAGCCTTCCTGCTCCTGTGATGCTGCTTGGCCTGCTGTGTTCATCCAGCTCCTCACCTTGTTATCTCAGATTGTCCAGCATCTGCAGTTCCTACTATCTCTGAGCCAATTCCAAAAATGAGCTTTCTATTACTGCCAGCAAAAACAACCAATAAACAAAACAAACAGAGGCTGCAGTTCATCCCCATGACGGGAATCAAATGCTGGCATCATGACTGAAAAACATTCCAACATAACTTGCACTCAGCTGTCATCAACTGGAACTGGATGTCAGAGATAGTCGGAACTTGGCCTGCTGCGTTCATCCAGCTCTGCATCTTGTTGTCTCCGGAACTGGATGTCAGTCAGCTCCTGTCTGGTTTGTAGTGCCCAACACTCTATCACACACAAGGGGAGCTTGGCAGCTCAGTGTGTGCCAGGCAGCAAGGTGTCCCAACCTCTCACCTCCCCAACCAAGACATCCGAAACTGACAAGCAGCCTGCCTGTGTGTCTACAATGAGCAGCCCGTTCGAACAGAAGTGATGACAGCCTTTGGCACTGGCTGAAGCTCCAACATGCTAACAGGCATGTCTTAGCATGGGGTAACATTCACTCAGGCGCAAAAAGAGTACAAACAAGGTGTTCCCTGAGTTGCAGCCTGGTCCATTCTGTGGGCTGGGTCCCTCTCCATGTCTATATGGTTTTAAGCAAGACGTTCGACAAGGTTCCGCATGGTTAGCAAGATTAGATCATGTGGAATACAGGGAGAGCTATCTAATTGGATACAAAATTAGCTTGAAGATAGGAGACAGAGGTGGCTGGTTGTCTGTTGGACTGTAGGCCTGTGACCAGCAGTGTGCCACAAGGCTCGGTGCTGGGTCCAGTGCTTTTTGTGATTTATACAAATGATTTGGATGTTAATATAAGAGAATGAATAGTAAGTTTGCAGTTAACTCCAAAATAGGTGGTGTAGTGGACAGTGAAGAAAGTTATCTCCAAGTATGACGGGACCTTGATCAGATGGGCCAACGGGTGAGGAGTCACGGACGGAATTTATTTTAGATAAACGTGAGGTGTTTCATTTTGTTAAGGCAAATCAGGGCAGGACTTGTACACTTAATGGTAGGGCGCTGGGACTGTTGCCGAGCAGAGACCTAGGGGTGCAGGTACATAGTTCTTTGAAAGTGAAGTCGCAGGTAGACAGGGTGTTGAAGAAGGCATTTGGAACACTTGCCTTCATTGGTCAGTGCATTGAGTACAGGAGTTGGGAGATCATGTTGCGGTTGTACAGGAGGTGGGGTCACTTTTAGAATACTGCGTTCAGTTCTGGTCTCCCTGCTTTAGGAAAGATGTTGTGAAACTTGAAAGGGTTCAGAAAAGAGTTACAAGGACGTTGCTGGGATTGGAGGGTTTCAGCTATAGAGAGAGGTAGTAGAGGCTGGGGGTTTCTTCCCTGAAACATCAGAGGCTGAGGGGTGACCTTTTAGAGTTTTATAAAATCATGAAGGGCATGGGGTAGGGTGAATAGCCGAGGTCTTTTTCCCAGCAGAGGGTGTTGGTTTAGCTTAGTTGGCTAAACAGTTAGTTTGTGAAGCAGAGTGATGCCAACTGCATGGGCTCAATTCCAATCACAGGCTGAGGTTACAATGAAGGACTCTCCTTCTCAACCTCTTCCCTCACCTGAGGTGTAGTGGCCTTCAGGTTAAATCATCACCAGTCATCTCTCTTTAATGAGAGAGCAGATGATCTGGTAAGACTATGGTAACTCACACCCCAAATCCCTCTGAGTTACATCTTTTTGCGGTCTTTCCCCATTTAAAAAAATACTCTGTTCTTTTGTTCTCCCTTCCAAAATAAACAACTTCATATTTTCCCATATTATACTGCAGTTTTCCTGATGTTGATGCTGTTGGGCCAAGTTTGGTAAGATAGTAAACTGAATATTAATGAGGGGAGTTGTGGAGTTAACAAGATGTTGAATAAATGTTAATCCCTGTCAATTGGCATCTCATTACTGCCCAGCCAAAATCTACACATGCAGCTTGTAAAAAGCTTGTAAAAGATGGAATGAGATGCTCTTGATGTCCCATAAGATTCTGCTCATAGCTTCCGTCATTGATACTGTGCCAGCTGTCTGACACTTGTATCAGGTTGTAAAAGCAGCAGTTTTTACAAATTATAGAATCCCTACCGTGTGAAAGGAGGTCATTCGGCATATCCAGTCTATAACAGCCCTCCAAAGAGCATCCCACCCAGAACCAGCCCTCCCCACACTATCCCCGTAACCCTGAATTTCCCATGGCCAATCCACCTAACCTGCACATCTTTGGACTATGGGAGGAAACTAGAGCACCAGGAAGAACTCATGCTGACATGAGGAGAATGTACAAACTCTACACAGACAGTCACCCAAGGCTGGAAGCGAACCCAGGTCCCTGGCACTAGCAGTGCTTACCACTGTGCCACCATATCACTCCAGAATGCATATGTCTTTAAGATTTGCCTTTGTTACTAGATGGCTTGTTGATCCAACAGGGAGGATGTGGGGGTGTGGGTGCGGTGTAAGACCTGGCCGCGTTGGGGGGCTGTGCATGCAAAGGATGTGAAGGCATTGGAGATGCCATACCATGGTGATTAGGTGTGGGAGTGGTTGGAGGGGTGCGAGGGCAAGAAGGCCTGGAATGCAGGCCCAGAGAACTGAAGCAGACCATCAAGCCAGCTCAGCACAGCAGTCACCCGTCCCTATTGCCAGGTTCCACTGTCTCTGGGGTTAAGAGGCCATACGTGATCCTAGCTCGCCCCTTCCCAGCGTGAAGATAACGCACAGGGAGAGCACTTACGTGGAAACAGATCAAGGGTAACTTGTCAATTCAAGCTTTCTGCCACATTAGTGAAAATCTGAGCCACGATGTATCTTAGAGCCAAGGTTCTCAGTGTATCTCAAGCTGAGGACCATTGACTAAAACCAATTTAGTGACACCCTTTACCACCCAACATTTCCAGCATAGCTTTAATTGGGCCTAAGCCATCATCAACACTGGCTTTCAACTAAATGTGTTTTCACTGCTTTCACTGGATTTTCAATGCATTGAGAGCTGGAATATGATACTCAACTCAACATTTTTAATGATATAATGACTTTATAGCTATGTAGCAAATCAAGGAAGTAGAAGCATAAAGTTAGTCAGAACAGGTTCACTGAAATACAGACTGAACAGAGAAAGCACAACAACATTGATACTGAAGTGTGAATAATTTGGACAAAGAAAATGCAATGTTGACAACAGAACAGTGAATGGCTGTAAGATTGTAGTTATATAGATTTCACTGTGGTTTGTTCAACACACCTCTCAAAATAGTGTTATCTGTGGCTCAGTGGGTGGCAATATGCGTCAGACAGTCACCAGTTCAAGACCCACACCTGAGACAAGCATAGAAACCGGATACTCTGATGTATTACTGAGATCACTAAGGGAGTACTACACTGTGCCACTTGCTGCCCTTTGGATGAACTTCAGTTGAGGTGGCTCTGGGTCCTTGAGGTTCGAGTGAAGGTCCTCATCACTATTTCAAACCAGAGCTAGGCTGTGTCTAAGCCAAAGTGTTATTCCTCAACCTAAACAGCAGATTATCTCCTTCCTTTTGTAGGAGTTTGCTGTGTGCAAATTGCCTATTTTGTTTCTGACATTGCACTATCGATTAAGTTTCAAATGTATGTAATGGGCTCTAAATTATTTTGGGACATCTGGTAGGTTTGAAACACAATGGATTTTTACCTCTTGTATCTGAGAATTGTACAGTTTGTAGATATTTTAGTTTTATTTCACACTTACCTTATCACCCACCAACCATCAAGCAACTTATGAATTACATCAACCAGCTCGTCTTCACACAGAGTCATCTCATCCTCCTGAACAGCAGTGTAGCTGTTAATGACTTTATATGGCTCACCTACAATATAACACAGGAAGTTTAATCTTCTTCAAAGTACGCTGGTGGATATATCATTTTCTTGAGAATGGTTGGAAATAAACCATAAACCACATCAAAAGCAACTGAATTTCACCCTTTATTGCGCCCTGTTCAACAATGTATATTAATACAACTCGCTTAATGTAGAAAAATGCCACAAGGAACTTTACAGGAGCATAATCGTAGTTTGAAACCAAACCACACGAGCAATTATTGGTTGCCATGTATCTGCAACCCTTGTCCTTCAGATGGAAGTGGTTGTAAGTTTGGAAGGTACTAACTAAGGAGCCTCAGTGAATTTCTGCAGTGTGTCTTGTAGATAATACACACTGCTGCAATGTCAATGGTGGAGGGACTGAATGTTTGTGGTTGTGGTGCTATCAAGTGAGCTATTTTGTTATCTGCTGCCCTTGTCCTTCCAGATGGATGTGGTCATGTGCTTGGAAAGTGTTATCAACAGACCTTGGTAAGTTTCTATTAGTTTCTATAAGTGCATATTGTAGATGTTCAATAGCAGAAGTGTGTACTGTCAATGGTGGAGGGAGTGGATGTCATGCCAATCGAGTGGGCGGCTTTGTCCTGGTTGCTGACAAGATTCTTGAGTGCTGTTGGAGCTGCACCAATCTGGGCAAGTGCAGCTCAGACTGCTGTTTAATTGGTCCATCCTGTACAGGCTCAGGCCGCTGTGTGACAGGCCCATCCTGTACAGGCTCAGGCCTCTGTGTGACTGGCCCACCTTGTACAGGCTCAGGCTCCTGTGTGACAGGCCCATCCTGTACAGGCCCATCTTATACAGGCTCTGGCCCCGTGACAGGCCCATCTTGTACAGGCTCTGGCTCCTGTGTGACAGGCCCATCCTGTACAGGCCCATCTTATACAGGCTCTTGCTCCTGTGTGACAGGCCCATCCTGTACAGGCCCATCCTGTACAGGCTCAGGCCCCTGTGTGACAGGCCCATCCTGTACAGGCCCATCTTATACAGGCTCAGGCCCTGTGTGACAGGCCCATCCTGTACAGGCTCAGGCCCCTGTGTGACAGGCCCATCTTGTACAGGCTCTGGCTCCTGTGTGACAGGCCCATCCTGTACAGGCTCAGGTCCCTGTGTGACAGACACATCTTGTACAGGCTCAGGCTCCTGTTTGACAGGCTCAGGCCCCTGTGTGACAGGCCTATCCTGTACAGGCCCATCTTGTACAAGCTCAGGCCCCTGTGTGACAGGTCCATTCTTGTATAGGCTCAGGTCCCTGTGTGACAGGTCCATTCTTGTACAGGCTCAGGCCCCTGTGTGACAGGCCCATCTTGTATAGGCTCAGGTCCCTGTGTGACAGGCCCATCTTGTACAGGCTCAGGCCCCTGTGTGACAGGCCCATCTTGTACAGGCTCAGGCTGTTACACTCAAGTTTTTCTCACCTTCATAATTGGGATCTTGCTCATCACTCTCTTCTGGGCTTTCAAGGGGTTCAAGAAAGGAAGCTGGCAGCCAGCCACGTTTACCTTCCATTTGGCAAAACCACCAACCTACATCAAAATAGAAGAGTTGCTGCTTCAGGAATTAGAAGCAAATTGCACAGTAATTACATAATTACAGAATTAATAGACTGAAATTGCTTTTCAGAAACGTTTTGGAAATTCCTAAAGCATCCAAATGCCTTATGAAATTCTGAAACCCATTAACAGTGAATATATAATCCAGAGTAAAGTGGTGATCAAGGTAAATTCTAAATAAAGTCTTTGTCAATCTAGTGCGTTGCTGACCTACCTGGTGTAATATATGTGTTTGACGTACAGGGAAGAGTCTACACTGTGTGATGAAGTACATTGTGATGAAGGTTTATAACAGGTTTTATGAATTGGGAACTTGAGTTTTGAAGTAGAAACAAATGGGCTGTTGGCTTACAGTTCTGTGAAGGTGAGCTGTTATTTTATAAGAGTCAGAAGTTTATTTTTTTTTCACAGTCAGTCAAAACAGCATTTCCAAGAAATCATAACTTAATCTAAATGACTAGATAAACTAGCTGATAAGGTCATTATGAAGTGTTTAAGTTGAGCTTTTACGACCCACAATAAGAAAGGCCAGAGGTCAGAAGCAAGTTCTGAAGAAAAAAAATCCATGCTACCAGTTCCCCTCTAAGCCACTCACCATCCTGACTTGGAAATATATCACCATTCCCTCAGTGACACTGGGTCAAAATCTTGGAATTGCCTCCCTAAGGGCATTGTGAGTAAACCCACAGCACATGGACTGCAGCAGTTCAAGAAGGCAGCTCACCACCTTCTCAAGGGGCAACTAAGGTTGGACAACAAAGGCTGGCTCAGCTAGAGACACTCACATGCCCTGAATAAATAAAAAAATTCCAAGTGTCTATTTGTCCCACCCTTTATAATAGATTCTAGCATTTTCCCCAGTACTGATGTAAGGCCAACAGTCTGTAGTTCCCTATTTTCTCTCTCACCAGCAATGTCTACATCCTATGAATGAATTTTTAAAAGATGTATTACTTAGCAGACTTAATGTTGCCAATGTCAGAGAAAGATCAATGAGTTACTCCGTATCTGTGTGTCTCCGAAAGAGACACAGTGAATCACATTTGGTGAATGCACAGATTGTCACAGAATGGAAATGTTTGCAACCTCATCAGTCAATTAAGAAATTAAAGACCTCTTATAGCTTAGTGGTAGTGCCCTATTCCTGGACAAGAGCCCCAGGTTCAAGTCCCATCTGCTACAGAGGCATGTAATAATATCACTGAATGGATTGATGAGAAAAATAGGTTTTAAAAAAAATTAAAGATTGAAATAAAAGTGATAATTCACCAGGGTTGAGCGTCTGTAAATGATATTGCTGGGAAAAGGTTGAATCTTTTCTCATATACAAGATCTTTTTAATCTGTCTTATATATACTTTTTCATGTGTAATAAACTTATGCCCTTTTGTTAACTCTTTGCAGTGGAGAGGAAAGGGTATGAGTGCACTGTAGTTCAAACTGGCATGTAGCTCCATTCTTGGCTATCAGCTTTTAATTGTGGCTGCAAGGTCCATTGTTTTATTGTAAAAGATGCTGATTACTCCTAGGGATTACTAATTCTGCTGCTGAGGCTCCACAAATCCTCCAGTCCTAGGGAGTAAACAGGTCCACCCTGCTTCATTGATTCTGTATCTAATTGACAGGGCAGTGAGATGGGGATTAGCAATGCCCCAGCAACGACCATCCTAATACCCATGCACTGGGCCTGTTACCATTGCAGACCCCAGGCTCTGCTCTGCCTTTTCAGGAGAAAGACACCCAAATCCCAGAGCAAGATGGAGCCATGGTCAAAGAGGTCTCCGTCCCTCTTTGTCCTGACCTTTGAACTCAGGAAATGGCTATTCCCAGTGAGGAATAGGCATGAAACTCAGCTCCTGTAACAGTGAGGTAAAAGTAAATAGAGCCAGTTTTCTGCAAAGTTATGACAGAGTTGGTTATAGCTTTGCATTTCCCAGATGAAGCAGACCTTCTTACCATTTTCGCTTTTCTCCACAATCTCGACAGTATCCCCTGTCTGAACAGTCATTTCGTATTTGGAATTCTTCTTATAGTCCGCGATTGCACGATAGGTTTGGAGTAAAATTGGACCTGTGATTGCTGGAATGAGAGAATCCTGTTAACACGGTGGATTAAAACAAACCATTGATAATGAAATGATTCATCAATTTTGCAAATATAATGCACTCCTACTTCTCACAAGTGGAGCAAAATATGTAATTTTCCATCATCTTATCCCTACATGCATTTCCTCTCAACGTTGTCTCTTCCTACATTCACCTTTACATGGTGAATGTGTATGTAAACACATCACACTGTAAAGCCTCCCACCAGTGGTGGTGATCTACAACCACTTATGTATCATCAGGGACACTCTGAGCTCCAACTAGCTCCACTCCTCTGCTTTCCAATCTGTCTTGACTATTGCTACTTGACTGCGAACATAGAATATTAGAATAATAGAATAATAGAATATTTCAAACAGGAAAACCTGGATGTAGCGGATAGAAGCTGACTGTTTCTAGAAGGAAGTGTGTGTGCAGAATAAGGAACCATTGCAATATTGTATGGAAGGGATGCACAGCATTGGTGGCAGGATGACTACTGCATCTTCTTCCATAATCCTTTCAGGCAGTGCTTTTCAGATCATCGCAACTGAGTCTATAAAAAGTGAAGGTGTAGTCGCCACAGTCCAACCGAACTATAGGGCTGTTCTGTCATTAGAGAGAGATGACTGTTGCTGGTTTAACTTAATGGTCACCAGCCTCTAGTGAGGGGAGAGGTTGAGAAGGAGTCATTCATGGTAACCTCAGGCTGTGCGGGAATTGAACCCATGCCAAAGACTTGGACAAGCTAGGCGAGTGGCAGAAGGAGTACAATGTGGCAAAGTGTGAAGTTATACATTTTGATAGGAGTAATAGAAGCATAGAAACAAGGAAAGGCTTTGGAAATCTGAAGTGCAAAGGGACTTGGGAGTCCTAATTCAGGATTCTCTCAGGGCATGCAGATTCAGCTGGCAGTTAGGAAGGCAAACGCAATGTTAGCCTTCATTTCAAGAGAACCAGAAAAGAAGAGCTGAGATGTACTGCTGAGGCTGTACATATATTATATATATATCTGGTCAGACCGCATTTGGAATATTGTGAGCAGTTTTGGGCTCCGTACCTAAGAAAAGATGCATAGGTATTGGAGGAAGTCCAGAGGAATTTAATGATTTCAGGATGAACAGCTTGTCATATGAGGAACTGTGCAGGTCTCTGGGTCTGTACATGATGGTGTTTAGAAGGATGGGGGGGAAATGATTGAAACTTGCAGAATACTTAGAGGCCTGGATGGAGTGGACATGGAGAAGATGTTTCCACTAGTAGAAGAGAATAGGACTCAAGGGCACAGTCTCAGAGTGAAGATATGACCCTTCAGAACTGGATTAGAAGAAATTTCTTCAGCCAGAGGGTGGTGACTCTGTGGAAATCATTGCCGCAGAGGGCTGTGAAGGCCAAGTCATTGTGTGCATTTAAGACAGAGATAAATTAATTAGTAAGGTGATTAAGGTTTATGTGGAGGAGGCTAGAGAATGGGGTTAAGAAACATATCAGCCATGATCAAATGGTGGAGCAGACTTGATGGGCCAAATGGTCTAATTCTGTTCCTATAAGTTATGGTCTTATAGTCTTAAGCTGGCATCAATCTGCATTGCAAATCATCCATCCAGCTAACCGACCCAAATATAAAAAGTATTATTTCTCATTTCCACTTTGAATTTATTTCCAATGAGCTAAAAACTGCATCCTCTGGTTACTGATACTGTTGCCAGTAGAAACAGTTTTTGCTTATTGATACAATCCAAATCCCTCATCATTTTCAGTGCTTTGAATAAATCTCCCCTCAACTTTCTCTGTTCTAGAGAAGATTACAGTTTCTCCAATATCCCCAAATAATGGAAGTCCCTGAGGCCTTGTACCATTCGAATAAATCTCTGATGCAGAGAGAACAAAAAAAACTGCAGATGCTGGAATCCAAAGTAGACAAACAGGAGGCTGGAAGAACACAGCAAGCCAGGCAGCATCTGGAGGAAAGGAGTAGTCAACGTTTCGGGTATAACCCTTCTTCAGGACTCGAGACTCAAGACACTTCCTGAAGAAGGGTAATACCTGAAACGTTGACTGCTCCTTTCTCCAGATGCTGCCTGGCCTGCTGTGTTCTTCCAACCTCCTGTTTGTCAGTCTCTGATGCACCCTCTTCCAGGCCTGTGTTAATTGTAAACAATTGAATTGGATACTGAGCTGAACAAAAAGAATTGAGAATAAGGTTTGTAACTGCAGTTAGAATGTATTATGTATTATTCCCGTACTAGTACCAGCTGGTTGGGCTGAAAGGCAATGAATATTGTAGACATTACAATATTGTGAATTAGTCAGCATTGTAAATAATGTAAGATCATTTAGAATAAGGAAAAAATGTAGAACTCCAAAAAGGGCACTGAATCTGTGGAATTATATCTCTCCTCCCTCACCCTCTAACTCAGTCCAATGATCATCTCACCACCAATGTTAGGAACCTAAGACTTCGAGGCAGGAGTAGGCCATTTGGCCTTTTCAGCCTGCGTTGTCACTTAATAAGTTATGGCTGATCTGGTTCTGCTATCAACTCTACTTTCTGATTTGTCATTCGCTGACTCCTGCCCGCTGCCCCAATTATCCTGACTCCCCTATCAAATATCTACCCAAGAAAATGATTGTCTAATATGCGGCTTGAAACCACAATCATAATTAGAGTGGCATTATCTACCAACTCAGACTCCCTGATGATCAGAGTATGAACTCTTACTTGCTACTGTCGATTATTCTTTGACTGTGAGGTACATTAACTGAGCGTGAGAAGGTGATTGGTGTGGAGTCACTGTAGGGCTGGAAATGTGATTGTGACATTCCAAATCCTGCAGACTGCCTGTTCTGACTCTGGGATATGTGCAGCAATTATTCTCTCAGCAAGAAGCAAAAGTTACAAAATTCCTAAGCCAATCGAAGTCCTCTAGTCCACCTTGTTAAATGTGCTGCAGAGAATGGAAGCTTGTCTCCATCCAAACACCTTGCTTGGTCTGGGAGCATTTATTGCACAAGAAACATATTTTGCATTGGAATCAGCTCCTGAATTGAGAGAAGAAAGAAATTTGACTAAACCTCAGTGAATGTTAACTCCAGTTACCAGTCAAATTATGGACCAAGTAAGATCACACAGCTGATGATTGGAGGATTCAACAGCACTGAGGCATAATGGTGCATAGCGAAGCCCAGGTAGGTGGGAGACAAATAAAGATAATTATAGGCCCATTTGCTTAACATCTGTCATTGGGAAAATGCCACAGTCTATCATAAAGGGTTTATATTATGTTATTATATCATATCATATCAATAAGGGGTTGCCTGTATATGACAGAAATGAGGTGGAATTTCTTCTCTCAGAGTGGAGTGAATCTGTGGAATTCTTTATCACAGAGGGCTATTAAGGCTATTTTCAAAGCTGAGACAGACAGATGTTAATCATGAAGAGAATCGAAGGTAATGGGGAAAAAGCAGGAAAGGGCAGTTGAGGATTATCAGATCAGCCATGATCTGATTGAACGGTGGAGTAGACCCAATGGGCTGAATGCCTCCTTCTGCTCCTATACTGTACGGTCTTACACTTGTCACTATCATTCCTTCTTCTGTGAAATCAGATGAGGAGTACTCATTAAGAACATCCTCAGTCTTCCTGATTCACACACATTCCCTGTGCTGTTTCTAATCAGCTTGACTCTTTCCTTTGATATCCTCTTATACTTTATGTATTTATAAAATATCTTTGAATTGCCTTGGTTTTACTCACCAATTTCTTTACATGCCTTTTCTTTTCTTTCTTAATTTCCTGTGTAATTTTACCCCTGTACTTTTAATACTCTGCCAGGCTTTCTGCAGAACTGATCTTTTGGTTTCTTGTAAGATATATTTTCTCTTTTTACAATGCGGTATCTGGTTTACATTAAATTTGTTGTTGTCCTTTCTTTATTTTCCAAGGTATTATTAAATGTCAAGTTTGTAGTTCAAAACTTTTGATTCAACTGCAACCACAGTGTCAGACCAAACTAATCAGAACTAGTCAACTTCTCAAAAGAAAGAGACTTACCGGACATGTTTGTCTTTGTTTTATCTTTTGTCAACAAATAGGTTTCTGTCTTTTTTGTCCTGTAAATAGCAAGCATGATGCATGAATCAATATACTGGTAATGCTATGAAAAAAGGAAATGGCAGACATTTAGTTGAATAATTACTGTGCATCAGTTTATCTGGCAGAACAACAAATTAATATTGAATCTGGGGACCAAAATTAACGAAGGTCAAAGAGCAATAATGAAGGAAATAATGGTACTGAAGAGAGAGAAATCCCTAGGAGTAGACAGTTTTCCTCTTAGACTTTTGAAAACAGATGAAAGTATTATTAATGCCCCAACTGAAATCTCCCTCAATTTTGAAACTGTTCCTTCAGATGGACTCATTCAATTCCCTACTTAAAGAAGGTGAAGGAGAAAATTAGAGAATTATAACACCTTTTGGTCAAGAAATCAGTAGAACCTGTAATGAGGAATTGAGTGACCGGACACCTTGAAAGTGTTCAGTTGATTAAAGAGAGCCAACGTGGATTTGTACAGAGTAGATGTACGCTGGCGAACCCAAGTGAATTCCTTGAAGACGTGACTAAAGTTAAGGATGGGAGCACGTCTATATATGTTACTTTTGTTCATTTCCAGAAGGTATTTGGTAAAGTGCCTCACAAGAAACTGTTCGCTAAGTTTGAAGCTTATGTCCAAGTCCAGTGACAACACGAAGGGCATAGATGGCATTATGAGTAGCTTAAAAATTACCAAAGAGTTATTAACAGGCAAGGAACATAATTGTAGCACAGCAACAAAAACTATAGGAAATTCGCAGCAGATCTAGCAGCATCTGTGGAGCAAAGAACAGAGACAACGTTTCAGATCAAGGATTGTTCATCAGAAAGCACTCAACTGGCTCTCATGAAAAGTCTTTGGCCTGGAACGTTTTAACTTGGATTCTCTCCACAGGAAATGTCAGGCTGTTGACATCTGACATTTTCTGTTTTCATTTCATATTTCCACAGTGTTTTGCTTCTGTTTTAAACAAAACCAACAAATTAATTTCAATATAGAAAACTGTGACTTCACCCATACTAGGTAGGTAGGTAGGTAGGTAGGGTAAAACAGAATACTTCCTAAATGGTGGGAAGCTCCTAACAGTGGTTGCCTGAAGACATTCTAGTATCGATGCATGTAGGTTGTTGGTATGGAATAGACAGCAATGAACAATGGAATACTCACCTTCATATCTAAAGATAGAAGTGACTGTACTTAGAAAGCTTAGTTAGATCACATCTGAAGTAGGAATTTAGGAAAGCAAATGGCATTTTAGTCTCTATGATAAGGATTTTAGAGTATACAAGCAAAGATTTCTGACTTCCATTCTATATGGCCTTAATGAGAACACACTTCAAGAACCTTGTAAAGCAGGGTTGTCCAATGTTTCACACAGGGGGCTAATTTTTCAATTTTCTTTCACTCGGTGGAGGGGAAGTGAGAACATTTCAAAAAGATAATGTTTGACACAACAATAAACATGAATTTTGGGAAAATAATTCCGAATAATAAGTCAATAATTTGAACAAGCAATAATTAATAAGAATAGTTATTTAAAAGTGTTAAGCAGCAGAGCTAATGAATCAAACACTTTTTTTAGACAGTTTGGTTTAGAAGCAGAGATAGAGGGAGACAGATTAGGCCCCCATGTCCTGATCACCAGAGAATGAGGTGGGGATTGGGGCTGAGCTAGGGAGCTGGGTTTAACTATCACTGATGTTGTGTTCATTTCTGGTGGTGCGCATTTTGAGATGGCCTCAGGTAAATGCATTTGAAAGTGTGGATCAGTCAAGGGCTGCCTTTCAGCGTGGGTGTTTCTCCTCCCCAGCCTACCTTGTGGATAGGTTTTTGGAAATGAAGCAGGTGGGTATGACCAGTATCATAATAATAATATCACTGGGCTAGTAATCCAGTAATCCCAGGCTAATGTTCTGGGGACATAGGTTCAAATCCAACTATGGAAGATGGTGATATTTGAATTCAATAAAAAAAAAAAACTTGTCTAACAGTCATAGTTTCATTGATCCTGGCTTCTCCATTCGGAAATTTTCCTAATGGTGTCAGGATCAGATCAGACATCAACCTGAAGTTTCACCTCAGTTTTATTGCTCCACCCACTTACGTTCAACTTCCATCCTGCCCTCAGGTGCCAGTATAATCCTAGCATCAGAATCTGCAAAACATTCCCTATGTCACAATCAGAAAACAGGTCGATGAAACTATGATTGTTAAAGTTGTTTGATTGTTCTGTATAATTTAATTTCTACAATAAATTTAAATTTGTATCTTAGCCTGATCATTATCATATCATTGTACTATTATCCTCTGGTTTCAAAGGATAATGAGTATAGGACAAGAACCTCAACTAAAGCCAGTGCATCTGCAATTAGTAAGAGGATATATTGATTGAAATCAATGGGAAAGAGAAATGTAAAAATTGCTGGCAATTTTCTTTCACTTAATTTAAATTATCATAGAGTTAAAATTACCCTTAGAAAGTACAGAAGGTGTAGATTTACGGTAGAGACAATATAACTCCGATTACATAGAGGGTAAAGTGTATAACGGATTCCTGATATATTATCATAAATATATCAGCCGTTGAAATTGAATTTCACACCCGTATAACCTGGAGCATTCATCATCATGTTAGCTGATTCATCATTGATTTGGGCTGACAATAGAAGTGGTCCATACTCACGGGTGTGGAACTGGTAGGACCACATCATCGGGGCGGACCTGAAAGAAGTTCAGAATCCACTGGCAGCGGGAGATCTTTGGCGGTTGGTTGACCAAGGATTGGATGTAATCAGAAAGGGTACTTTGCCTGTTCTCTGTGGCCTTGTGACCCTCCAACCATTTGGGAGCTGTGAAGAACACAATGCTTGTGTCATTGTCCAACAGAAGAGCTGACTGTCACTGAAGAGATCACTGTTTTACTGCAGGGACCACAGCAGCCACTTTGCACACAGCAAGCTCTCGCAAATAGCAAATTGATCATTCAGTATGCCAACAGCACATCCACATTAGTTCTGTACATACTGCATATAAATTCGAAGATTGGTCCTGGAGAGAAGAGGAGTTTGCAGGGAGCTAGGGGATAGGGATTATTGTAGGTGGTGGCTGGTTGTAAAGTATTGGTACCTTGAATATTGGCTGGGAAATCAAGGAAAACTCTAGACATGTTACTTGGAAGAGTACAGTTATGGTTTAATAGTAGGAGTTCTGTGAATACAGAGAGGTAGATATGGCAATGACAGTATCAGGATGAGGGGCACTAGCTGACTGATGCGGCTGGAGCAGCTAGTCAGGTTTCTAAGGTTTGGGTAGGAGATGCATCCACTTGTGTGGTCATTGAATGTTTTCCAGTACAACGGCCAGTGTCCTTGGGGCCAGACCCTTTATCTCTGGCCACCTTTGGCCATTACTTCCACGGGGTGTATCATGAGGGCCTCCTCTAGATTCCTCTCCCTCCTTCCCTTCTATCATTAACATCTCCAGCAGCACATTTGAAAATACAAGGGCGATCTCTCTTTGGCCTCAGTGCCCCTTTTGATATCCTCTTCCTCCAAGTGAAGATTCCAGAGACCCTCTGCAGCAACTTCTGTCAATTGAGTCCATTGCTTTCAGAGGGATAGGCTACCTTTAAGAGCTGCAGGCTGGCTGGGCATTGTGCTAGTCACACACACCAATAGGCCCCCTGTTCAGCAGGACATTGATGAGCAGTGTGTTTCACATTCTGCTTCCTCGATAAGATTTGGGTTTGTTGGTATAAAGCAAGATCTGTATCAACATAAACATTCACATTCACTGCTCTCATGTAATGAGGCAAATCAATGAAAATGTTCCTTCTCCTTCATATTAAAGACAATTTAACAATGACCCTAATCTGCGAAGAGTCCACACAGGGATTATGATCTACAAAATTCCTCTCCCTGCACCCTACCCTTAAACAGAGAAAATGTCTGAAACAATTGCTTTCACAGTAAACTACATCTTACAAGCCTAATGAAGACCTACCTGGTAAATGGGGGAGAGTTCTGTTTTTGGAATCAATTTCTCCAGCTTCAATAGGAAACAGCTCCTTCAGCATTTTCTAATGAGAGGGAGATAAATCTAAACATGAAATTGTTAAATAGAAAACATTAATTTGCCTTTAACAGACACAAAGTTCATCCTGGAGGGAAAGGTAAGAAAATAGATTCTGACACAAGGAGATTTGAGAAGACGCCACGGCGGCACAGTGGTTAGCACTGCTGCCTCACAGCACCAGGGACCTAGGTTCAATTCCACCCTCAAATGAATGTCTGTGTGGAGTTTGCACATTCTCCCTGCGTCTGCGTGGGTACCCTCTGGGTGCTCTAGTTTCCTCCCATAGTCCACAGATGCATAGGCTGGGTGGATTGGCCATGCTAAATTGCCTGTAGTGATTAGGGGGATGGGTCTGGGTGAGATGATCTGAGGGTTGGTGTGGACTTGTTGAGCCAAAGGGCCTGTTTCCACACTGTAGGGATCCTATGAAGACATATGTACCCACTCAAAGGATTGAGTACAAGAAAGCACAAATTTAAAGTTAATTTGCAAAAGAAGCAGAGGTGAGGGAAAAAAATAACTTTTGTACACAGTGAGTGTTTAGGATCTGGAATGCACTCCCTAGAAATGTGATGGTGGCATTCAAGAGGGCACCAGATGGTTATTTAAATAGAAACAATATTCAGGGTTAAGAAGAAGAGGCAGAAGAATAACAGTAAGTCATAATGCTTATTCAAAGAGAAAGGTGCTGACATATGGGCCAAATGATCTCCTTCTGAACTATGTCAATTCTGAGATCTGGAAGGAATGGTATGGAGAGACTGAGTAGTTTGGGAGAGGGAGCAGTTAAAGATGGGGTGGAATAGGTGACCAGAAGCACTGGCTAAATGGGGAAGGGGTTAAGCAAGGATCTGTACATTAAGTTGGTTTGGTGCAGTGACAGCGTTAATCTGAGTCAGATCCTGACAAACAGCAACATCAACCCAGCTACCTCCCACCGATCACTCTAAATGGCAACATCAACCCAGCTACCTCCCACCAATCACTCCAAACAGCAACAACAACTCAGTCATCTCCCACGGATCATTCCAATTGGCAACAGCTCTGCTGTCTTTCCCTTCCTTATTCAATAAGTGCCTCAAAGATGAAGAAATGGAGCCAGGGAGTTTTATAGAAAAAAATTTTTGGGCAAAGTCCATAACAACAAGGAGAAATGAACAGAAGCTAACTCCAATGCCTATTAATGAATACTGGTTGACTCAAACTGAAAAATCCTATTCCCAAAAGGGTAAGCGAGACACGGATGTACCTAACAAGGATAGATCGAGCTGCTCCCACAGCCCTTGCATGATCATTCTACTGGAGTTATAAACGACTCTCAGGAGCACACTCCAAATTGTTCACAGCTTGTATGGACATTAAAATTCAGCTGCTCTTCGAGTTACACCCCACTTGGCCTCCAGGTTGAGGTTAGCTGTGATTCAATAGAATAAAAGAACATAAGAACTAGGAGCAGGAGTAGGCAATTCAGCCCTTTGGGCCTGCTCCACCATTTAATACGATCATGGTTCATCTCTTCTTGGCTTCAACTCCACTGTCCTGACTGCTCTCCATAACTCTTCAAGCCTTTACTAATTAAAAATCTGTCTATCTCCTCTTTAAATTTATTCCAGTGAATTCCTCAGATTCACGATCCTTTGAGGGAAGTAATTACTCCTTGCCTCTGATCTAAATTTGCTACCCCTTATCTGAAAACTGTAACCTCATTCCAGATTGTCCCAGGGAGGGAGAGAGCGAGAGAGAGAGAGCGAGAGAGAGAGAGAGTGAGTGTGGGAAGGGGGAGCAGCAGCTGAACATGTTCACTCCTTTGGTGTTAAGCTCCTGTTAACTCCATCAGCACCTATGGCCCTCTGTGACTTGTCGTGCGTGGATAATCTGTATCCACTTTGTACAATAACCCCATTATTATACATTTGTCCCACTGAAACCTGCAATCTCTGTTGGATCTGTTACACCAACTATCACTGCTGTACATCCTGTCTATAGCACCCACTGCTGGTAGTGACAGGAGGTGCAACTCCCCCTAAAGGCACTGACAGCCAAATTGAATGAAATATGCCAAAGTAAAGAGTGCCAGCCCCTTCAAGGAGCACTGTAATAAAATCAAATTAAGGTGTCATTTTGATGATTGATCTGCACAAATCTTTAGATTGATGAATGAGGGTGGGGTTGTATGATCGATCAGGGGCTGCTTTGTCTTGGATGATGTCGGTCTTCTCAAGTGTTGTTGGAGCTGCACCCATCCAGGCAAGTGGGGGGTATTCCATTACACTCCTGACTAGTGCCTTGTAAATAGTGGATGTGCTTGGGGAGTCAGGAGGTGAGTTACTCACCGCAGGATTCCTAGCCTCTGACTTGCTCTTATAGTCACAGTACTTATATAGCGAGTCCAGTTCAATTCCTCGTCAGTGGTAACTCCCCAGCTTGTTAATAGTGGGGCCTCATGTGACGATAATGCTATTGAATGTAAAGGTGGAGTTGTCATATCCTCTCTTGTTGAAGATAGTCATTGCCTGGCACTTGTGCCTTGTCAATGTTACTGGCCACTTATCAGCCTAAGCCTGGATGTTTTAACACTGGTCTGTAATTGCTGGTCTTATCCTTACAGGCTTTTTGGAGAAAGGTCTGTTCAGTGTCAGACAATCAGCCCCTTGATGCAGAACTTGTTACACAGAGAGGAAACACAGCTACCACCTTTGCCTGACTCAGCCCCTAAAACATGTATGGAATCACATCAAGCTGATGGTTTAAAGGCTATGTTCCCAAGCACCTCGCTGTGTGGCTGTGAAATATTGATGAATTGCAACTATCAAGAAAAGGAGTTCACTAACTTCCGTCTTCACTGGCCATGGTACATTGTGGGTATATCCTGTCAGGACAACATTGGGAACAGGGCAGTTGTCCCAAAGGCAGAGCTGACATGGTTGTTAGCAGTCATTCCACAGAGGCAGCTTGGTTAGGTCACAGGATGGACAACCATCCCATACTCAAGGATTGTCTGTCTGAAAAGTTGGCTGGATGCAGACACCCAAAGTCCCACTTAAGGACGTTGGCAAACCTGAAATGAAGGCCCCAAACACTGACCATCACAATCAGGAGTCACTAGATAATGACAGATGAAAATGGCAACATCTCTGGCATGGCTGGCAGAAGCCACCAGGACGACCACTGCCTACAGCAGTTGTCAGAAATGATCCACGACACTTCATGTGTGGCAACTGTGACAGATCCAGTCTCTGGAGGATTGGCTTCTTCTGCCATTGGAAAAAGGTGCAGATTATGAAGATGCTCCATTGAAAGGGATATATTGCTGTGTGTCCATCATCTTCCACAGGTGGAAGGACATTGACAGGGACATTGCTCCTTAGTGCTAATTAAAAAGCTCCCACCCTTGACTCCTTCCAGATCCTTTCTCTCCACCATTGTAATATTGTCTTTAATTGATATTTCTTTTCTTTTGATCCTTTCTTTCCTTGTATCAGGAATATTTAGTACCTACGCCTCCATTACTGCTGCAGTACTGTATTCCCATGTGGCTATCTTCACGTGCAATCCACCAAATTCTAGCCTGCACACCCCTGGACACTACAAGGCAATTTACCATCGCTGATCCAGCTTTGGACTGTGGAAGGAAATTGGAGCACCCAGAGTAAACCCATGCAGACATGAGGAGAATGTGCAAACTCCACACAGTCACCCAAGGCTGGAATCGAATCCAGATTTCTGGCGCTGTGAAGCTGCAGTGCTAACCACTGTGTCGCCAATTTTTTTGAGAATCATAGAATCCCAGTGCAAAAACAGGCCATTCAGCCTAATGATTCTGTACTGACCCTCCAAAGAGCATCCCACCCAGACCCAATCCCCAAATTCTGTTTAATGCAGTTTGTATTCACACAGTAAGCATCATGTAGACCTGATTGTATACTCTTGTTGTTTGACCCCAGCTAATACATTAGTTATTTCCTACTTAATCACTCTCTCTCACTCCCCTTTCCCGACCACTGTGCACTTTGTTTTTCCCTCAAGTATTAACTTCTGGTTCCCACTTCCCTGCCAAGTTAGTTTAAGCCCTCCCCAAAATTGCCCTCCACTCCCAACATTTCTGATTGATAATAACCTGCCCTCAAAATCTAATTTAAACTGGTCTAAGTACATCAGCATATCAGTGTCACATGGCAAAGTGACAAACTGGGAATAACTGGGATGAAGAAGGTAAACTCAGCTTGCCTTCTCAGATCAAGAAAAACATTCTAAAAATGTTTGAGGACTTCTTTTGAAAATTTAACACTGAAAAAGCTCACTTTGAAAAAGTCTATTTGTTTAAACACTGCAGCCAAAATGCAACAGATGTTCTAACTTTCTGTTTTATTACATCAAGTACTCCTACTGAAAGGTAAAATTAGACCACATTAGATCACTCAGTCACAAGTGGATCCATTTACTCCCACTGTAAATGCCAATAAATGATTCATTCGCTTAAATCCTATAGAGTACCATTCTCGAATGCCCTATGATGATAAACCACTTCAATCTTCACAGCGCAAACAGGACAATGGTGCAGAGATAGTAGGAACTGCCAATGCTGGAGAATCTGAGATAACAAGGTGTAGAGCTGGATGAACACAGCAGGCCAAGCAGCATCAGAGGAGCAGGAAAGCTGACGTTTAGG
>NC_063357.1:42933246-42968483 GCF_021869965.1 Rhincodon typus | reverse complement strand
TCCTGCTCCTCTGATGCTGCTTGGCCTGCTGTGTTCATCCAGCTCTACACCTTGTTGTCTCAGGACAATGGTAGTTCAATTTATGACAGCTTTTGTTTTCAATGTTTTTCTGTAAACCTGCTCAGTTCACAGTTAATGGATCAATGCTTACATTAAAATGACAACAGCCAGAAGCTCCAGAGAGCTTACTTAAAACTGTGCAGATGGTTTCCCTTCGCACTTCAAGATTCCAGCTCCATTACCACTCTGTCTCAGGAAATAGCTGCATTTTAAACTCTCGCAGGGGCAGGAGAGGAGAGTGTCCAGAATTGGACACCACGACATAGCAGAATGGCCAGTTGCTTACTTGCCTATTCTTACTCCTCAGGTTTTTGACTAGAACAGAGGGTTGTACAGCACATTTTCTCTTGGACACTTGAGATCCTTAAGTGGCCAATTAATGATTCTTTAAGAGCCTCCACCGATTGCTGCTTGGATTGTAACCCCAGTAGGTGGTAGCAGGGCGGACCACTACCAAGTGTCTAGGCAGTACAAAACCTGGTGGTTGGGCCAACATGAGGTGATAGCTTTTGAGTGGGCAACCTGTGCCCATCAGATGCCTTCCCCTCCCCCAACGTATTTCACCCATCTTTCTCCTCATGCTATTTTGTTAATCCCTACCATCTTTACCCTCCCGAGACTATGGACACCCCTTAGAGTTTGGCTCCATGATGCTCATTGTCTGAGACTGGCAGCAGGGTGCAAATGTCACACCTTGTCATAATTAAAGGCTTGATGCCCAACAAGGGGCTATGGTTCATTGTACTTTAAGAGCCGTATTGCTTTAAGAGCTGGATATGCCGATGAACAAGAGACCAGGATGAAATTACATGACTAACTGCCTTGTGCATTAGATGTGAGCTAAAGGGCTTTTGTGATGTTGTGGTAATGTCCCTACCTCTGGGTCAAGTGGCTTGGGCTCAAGCCCCAGCTGCTCCAGAGTTGTGTCATAACATCTCTGAACAGGTTAATTAGAAAATACCTAAAAGTGAGCTAGATACAGGACATAGAAAGGTTATCTGTACTGAAAACAAAAAATGCTGGAGATCACAGCGGGTCACGCAGCATCCATGGAGAGAAAGCCAGCTAACGTTTTCAGTCTAGATGACTCTTCATCAGAGCTGTATGTTAGCTCGCTCTCTCTCCATGGATGCTGCGTGACCCGCTGTGATCGCCAGCATTTTTTGTTTTCAGGTATAGATTCCAACATCTGCAGTAACTTGCTCCTACATGTTTATCTGCAAGTTGTGGTCTGTGTTGTTTAATAAACCTGCTAAGAAATGAAGTTGTAGATATTCAAACAGATTTTCAGAAAAAAGTCTTTCATGATTGTTAATTAATACTGGAAAGTAGAGGAGGGCAGAAAAGATATCTAGTCAGGAAACAGCTAGTAAATTAATTTAACAGCTGGGAACTAACTCAAGAGAACTGCAGAAACACAGACAACATTTTGAAAAGGATCAGCACTCAATTCTAGCCAAAATCAAATCATTGGAAGTACTGGTTAAATTCAAGATCTCATGCAGGATTAAGACTTATTACAACATGATGGAAAAATACAGCCTGAAAATGTAAGTATAAGGACACAGAAGTAAGGCTGACCTTCATCTAGTCAGGGGTTCTGCACAATCTGAAGTAAAGAAGTGCTAATTGGAAAGAACAAGCTCGCAATTTCGCAGACTGTATACACTGGCAGAACATACAAAGCCATAGACAGATGAGGATGCATCTATCCAAATGGCCAGCCTTCAGTTAAAGTAAGAAAAGTAAATGAAGCAGCAACAAAAGAATGTACACAAGTGAAGGTTTACCAGGCTGATTACGGGGATGGCGGGTCTGACGTATGAGGAGAGATCGACTAGGTTGGGATTGTTTTCACTAGAGTTCAGACGAATGAGGTGGGAGAGATCTCATAGAGACTTATAAAATTCTAACAAGACTGGACAGGGTAGATGCAGGAAGAGTGTTCCTTATGGTGGGTGTGTCCAGAGCCAGGGGTCACAGTATGAGGATTCAGGGTAGACCACTTAGGACGGAGATGAGGAGACATTTCTTCACCGAAAGAATGGTGATCCTGTGGAATTCGTTACCACAGGAAATAGCTGATGCCAACACATTGAATGTACTCAAGAGGCAACCAGATATAGTATTTGGAGCGAATGGGCTCAAAGGTTATGGGGAGAAAGCAGGATTAGGCTATTGAGTTGGACAATCAGCCATGTTTGTGAAGAATGGCAGAGCAGGTTCAAAGGGCCAATGGCCTCCTCCTGCTCCTGCTCCTGCTCTTATCTTCTCTGTTTCTATGTAAGCGAGGGAGAGAATTGTCAGGCACTTTGAATGCCCACATGAATTCGCAAACAGAAGGAAATGTCCTATATATGCATCAATCTGCACAGCGTATGGGGAAGATAATGGGAAATGGTGTCCAGAGCAAAACAGGAATGTTATAGATGAATAAACGGAGTCAGAGTAACAGGGCTAATGGGCAGGAAAAGAAACCAACACATCCAACCCCCTGGAGGATGCCGCTTTGTTTGAAAATGTGATAGACACAGGAAGTATACAACTGCATGAAGTGGCTGCATACCACAACTTCCAGACAAAGGAAATTCACACAAACATTTAGATCAGGTACAGGATGAGAAACAAGCTCACAATGATAAATCTGAAGGTCAAGGTTAATGCCAGAGTGCAGGGTAACATCCTCCCACTTAGAATAGATCAGAGCATCTTCCCTGAAAACTTAGAGTAAACTGGAAAGGTGTTGTGAAAGCAAACAATAACATGCTAACAGTGTGCAGAGGAGCTGAGAGTCAACAGTTAGGAACAACCTACATCAGAAGGACACACAAGACATTAATTGTATGTTCTAAGTCGCTGAAACAGAAGTATCCACTCCCCTGGGGCTGAACATTTGTAAAGAGCTGCAGTTTATCCCAGTGAACCATGAGGTGAAAGAGACAGCACTGAGGGTTGGAGATGGTTCATCCATTGAAAAGCAGCCTCCAAGAGAGCTCTGTCTACAAAGCTCCTGGGACAATAATTTCATGTCTTGTGAATAGGGCTTTTATACACACTCCCATCACTTACAGATAAGCATCAGCTTTCTCTTTGCAAGGTGTTCATTGCGTAACCTAGAGGTGGTTTTTATACAATTTACAGCAAGTTACCTAGCAAGTTCCCAGTCAGGCAGCCAGGTAAGCTAGAATTAAATAAAGAGAGCTATTCCTTCTAAACCTAAAGGGTGATTCAAACATTGGGGAACTGAACGATTACGAGGAGCCATAATAATAGTTGAGGCAAATAATACAGGTCCATTTAAGGACTTATTCAGTAAAATGGCGAAGGAGACAGCAGTAAGAGCTCATACTGAGAGAAATGCCTGAGGAAGGATGGCAGAAACAATTTCATGGACTGGTCAGCCCAAATGGCCTGTTTCTGTGCTGTACAACCTAGAATGGAGGATGAAATATCAAAGATAAGTTCGCATTATATAGCACCTTTCAAAACTTCAAGCAAAGCATTTTACAGTCAATTAAATACTATTTGAGGTGCAGTCAATGTTAAGAAACACAAAAAATTAATATAAATATGATGGCTACAAGAGCAGATCAGAAACTGAGGAGCCAGCAGTGAGTAACTCACCTCCTGACTCCCCAAAGCCACCATTTACAAGGCACAAGCCAGGAGTGTGATGGAATACACTCCGCTTGCCTGGATGG
This sequence comes from Rhincodon typus, assembly GCF_021869965.1. Lineage (NCBI taxonomy): Eukaryota > Metazoa > Chordata > Chondrichthyes > Orectolobiformes > Rhincodontidae > Rhincodon > Rhincodon typus. The sequence goes on along the minus strand of NC_063357.1, from coordinate 42,964,722 downwards.
GTGCAGCTCCAACAGCTTGACAACTTCCAGGACAAAGCAGCCCACTTGATTGGCACCACATCGACTGGCTCCACCACTAACACTCAGAAGCAGCAGCGTGTGCTATCTGCAAGGTGCACTGCAAAAATGCACCAAAGATCCTTAGCTAGCACTTGCCAAATCCACAACCACTTCCATCTGTAAGGACAAGGGCAGCGGATACATGGGAACACCACCATCTGCAAGTTCCCTTCCACACAGTGTTGTTGGGTCAAAATCCTGGAACACCCTCTCTAATGGCACTGTGGGTGAACCAGACAGGTACCATCAGTTTCTTAAGGACAATTAGCAATAGGTAACAAATTGTGGTCCAGCTAGGGACACCTACGTCCCACAAGGAATAAAAGTAAATAACAGCAAATTTGTGTTTAGTACTGAGGTGCGATTCAGCAGCTGGGACTAATCCATGCCCCAGGGAAAGGATAAACAAAGGCCCAGGTTTGGGTCCTATTACCTGAGGAGTGACTCAGCAGTGGGTTCCGGGACACTTCTGGAATTTGAAAAAGTAAAGCTAAACTGTGACATCACAGGAAGGCATCACCTGATTGACTGGAGATAATCGCTGCTGCTTTCATTCTCAGATTGTTAGGGAGTAAGTCTAAACAGCTTGGAGATTAAAAGCATTATAAGTTGTAAGCAAATCTTTTAGTTAGTTGCCCTACTTAACAGAAGGGAAGTGCAGCCAGCAAGTCTTCCCTTTCATCTTTAAATAGTAAAGTTTATTAGAATTAGTAATTGTAAGTTGTATCGGAGTGCAGTTTATTATCTAACAGATAGAGGAATAGCTGGGCTGTTCCAATCTGTACATTCGACATCCTAAGGTCTGTGGGAATTCCTGGCCACTTTCCATTTGTGCAGGAAGTGCCATTAGTTTCTTCAGGTTTTGGAACTTGTAATTAATGGCACTGCATCCATGAGGTTGAGAATTTTGTGGTTAGAACATTTAGAGATGTGGTCACCACACTGCTTAAGGGTATGCATGGAGATAGGGAATGGGTGACCATCAAGAAGCCAAGTAGGGAAAGGCAGACAGTGTTGGAATCTTCTGAGTGCACCTCAGTCTCCAACCAGTGTTCAGTTCTGAAAACTGATCAGTGATGGTTCCACTCCAGAGCCAGATCCATGTCAGCACAAACAGACTGGAAGAGCCTTAATGATAAGAGACTGGACAGATTAGGGAAAAGATCAATGTTTCCTCAGCCACAGATGTCAATCCAGATATAATGTGTTGTGTTCCCAGAGCCAGGGTCAGGGGTATTATTGGGCAGTTTCAGACAATGAAGCCTGAAAGGGAGAGTGAGCAGCCATTTGTCACAGTTCACATGAACAGAGGCAGAAAGAGGCATATGTCACCCTGCAGTGAGAATTTAGGGAGCTAGGTAGGAAACTAGCAAGTATACCTCCAAGTAGTAACCTACATTTTTTATTATTATTCATGGCATCATTGACTGGGACAGAATTTAATGCCTGTTCTTAGTTGCCTTTGAGAAGGTGGTGGTGAGCTGCCTTCCTGAAAGACTGCAGTTCATTTAGGTGCATTGTGAGTCATTTTACCTTTAAGAGATATACTCACGATATCATGTAGGACTGTGAACGTAATAGTTGTGATTATCAGTGAGCTGTAATAAACATTGCATTGGAGACCGCTCAGACGAGATTCACCAGCTTAATTCCAAAGATGAAAGGCTTGACTCAATGAGGAGAGGTTGAGCAGCTTATATCTTTACTCTCTAGAGTTCAGAAGAATGAGAGGAGATCTAGTTGAGGTATATAAGATGCTAAAGGTTTTTGACAAGGCAAGATGCTAAAGGTTTTTGTCATGGTAGCTGTGTAACCATGTGTGGGGCAATCTAGAGCTAGAGGTCTAGTTTTTAGAACAAGGGATGGCAGATTTAAACCAGAGATGAGGAAAAATTACTTTTCTCAAAGGGCTGTAAATCTGTGGAATTCACTCCCCCAGCGTGCATTGGATGTTTGGACACTGAATAAATTTAAGGAGGATGTAGACAGACTTTTTTTATTGGTAATGTGTTGAAAGGTTATAGGGAGTGGGCAGGAAAGAGAAGTTGAGGCTGAGATGAAGTTAGTTCTGATTGTATTAAATGGCAGAGCAGCCTGGAGGAGCTGAATTGCTCCTAGCTCTTTTATTACTTTGTACATTTGTTGGATCTTTCAATACCATGTTACCCATGTCTAGTTCTCCTGTTATAGGTACAAACGCCCTGCTGGAGTCAAAACCCACATCACACAGATAACTCTCAGTCGCACACACGCGTCAGTATAGAAATAAGCAGATAAAGCAGATCAATAATTGGCTAAGGAAGTGGTTTAGGAAGATCTTGGGCCCTAGATTCCTGGACATTGGGATAAGTTCTATGCGAGATGGGAGATGGACAGGCTGATGTGTTGCCTGGCACAAAGTTTCTTAAGGGAGAAACTGTTATTGGTGAGGATTTAAACAGACTCCGAGTCAGTACTGTCTAATTGGGCATGAACCTCAGGGTGTTGACTACAGAGTCCTCACAGGGTTTTGAGTTCAGCTACAACATTTCAATTATTCCCACAGAGTGATTGCAGACAGTACCCTTTACATTGCAGAGGAGGGATTTATAGAATTATACAGATGTACAACATGGAAACAGAACCTTCGGTCCAAATCATCCATGCCCACCAGATATCCTAAATTAATCTAGTCCCATTTGCCAGCATTTTGTCCATTTTCATCTAAACTCTTCCTATAAATATACCCATCCTGATGCCTTTTAAATGTTGTAATTGTACCAGCCTCCACCACTTTCTCTGGCAGCTCATTCCATTCACGCACCACCCTCTGTGTGAAAAAGTTGCCCCTTAGAACCCTTTTAAATATTTCCCATCTCACCTTAAACCTATGCCCTTTAGTTTTGGAATCTGCTACACTGGTGAAAAACCTTGTCAATTCACCCTATCCATCCCCCTAATGATTTTATAAGCCTCTATAAGATCACCCCTCAGCCTCTGATGCTCCAGGGAAAACAGCCCCAGCCTATTCAGCCTCTCCCTTTAGCTCAAACCCTCCAACCCTGGCAACATTCTTCTAAATCTTTTCTGAACTCTTTCAAATTTAACAACATCTTTCCTGTAGCAGGGAGATCAGAATTGCATGCGGTATTCCAAAAGTAGCCTAACCAATGTAGGGCTGCAACATGACCTCCCAACTCCTATACTCAATGCACTGACCAATAAAGACAAGTGTACTAAACGTCTACTTCAGTACCCTGTCTACCTGTGACTCCACTTTCAAGGAACTATGCACCTGCAGTCCAAGGTCTCTTTTGTTCAGCAACACTCCCTTGGACTTTACCATTAAATGTATAAGTCCTGCCCTGATTTGTCCCACCAAAATGTAGCACATTGACCTAGATTAAACTCCATCTGCCACTCCTTGGCCTATCAGCCCATCTGGTCAATGTCCCATTGTCCTCAGAGGTAACCTTCTTTGCTGTCTGCTATGCCACCAATTTAGGTTTCATCTGCAAATTTACTAACCATTCTACTGAGTCAGCCAGTTCAGCCAGGTCCCATTGAGTGGTGGCTATAACACAGGACACTAATGTAAACATACAATAAACAGTGAGTAAAAAAAAAATCATTTCTTCCACAATAACAAACTGTCTTTAACTCCATTGTAACCATCAATATGTGTGCCAACAATAAGACAGTTTCAGTGAATTATAGTAACAAATAAAGAGAAATTAATGTAATATAAATGTAGGCAAATGCCATTTAAATTTAAAGATACTCATGCTCCTTAATGCTCTCAACATGTTCTTATAACATAGTTAATAGTGTTAATATAGTTAGTAGTGGTCAAGGTGCAGTCTCCCTGTTTGTGCAGAAGGCTCTCTAACAGGCCACTCACACGTATTACATTGTCATGAATGAAAAGCTTCCACCCCACCCCTCCAATCCCGCAGCATCTCGTTGGCACTTAATTTTAACTTTAATGTGTGGGAAACAGCAAAAAGCAAAAGAACCTGACTGAGGTTTTTGAAGAGGTAACAAAGAAGATTGATGAAGGCAGAGCAGTAGATGTTGTCCATGTGGCCTTCAGCAAGGTGTTTGACAAGGTTCCACATGGTAATCTGGTTAGGGAGGTTAGATCACAGGGGATCCAAGGGGAGCTAGCCAATTGGAGACAGAGAGTCAGAATAGTGAGCAGGATGTGACCAACGGTGTCCCCCTGTGTTGCGGCTTTACTCTTTGATGTATTGATGTATTGGATGAAGGGATAGAACGCCACATGTCCAAATGTGGCAACGACTCAAACATTGGATGGTATTGTTCGCAGTGTGGATAGGAGCTTAAAACCACAAGGGGATACTGATAGAGTAAGGAAGTGGGCAAAACTGGCAACCATATTCAGTGTAAGCAAGTGTGAGGTCATTCAGACTTAACAATGCTAGATCAGAGAAGTTTCTGAATGGTGAAAGGTTAGAAACAATGGAGGCCCATAAAGTTACTGGGGTCCAGCTAAATAGATCAGGAAAGTGCCATGAATGGGTTTAGAAAATAATTAGAAAGGCTAATGGAATGACTACATATCTAAAGGAATAGCAAACATTTCAGCTACACAAATCCCAGCTGGAGTTACTGTAGGAAGTTGCGGTCACCATACCTCAGGAGTTGGTCTTGGCCTTAAAGGGAGAGCAGTTTTTACTCAAATGATAAGAAGACTTCAAAGGATCAAATTATGAGGAAAGGTTAAACAAGTTAGATTTGTATCCCCTGGAGTTTAGAAGGTTAAGTGCTCTTTCATTGAAGTCCTTAAGCTGTTAACAAATGGAGATAAGCTATTTCCAACACTGGGGGCTCTAGGACCAAGGAGCATCAAACCTTTCAGGAGTGAAACTGGGAAACACTTTCACCACAAAGAGTGGTGGGAGTTCTAGATTCACTGCCACAAAGAACAAACGATGAGAGATCAATGGCAAAGGTGAAATCTGAGATTGATAGTTCTTGTGAACCCTGTGTATTCAGGGGCATGTGCCAAAGGCAGGTACATGGAGTCAGGTCACAGGTTGTCCATGTTCAAATTGAAGGAGAAGACACATCTGAGGGACCATTTTTGATTCCTATGTCCCTAAAATCCCCATTCAACAAACTTCCAGTGGCTAAATGAGCTGGCAATTTTTAATTTTCCAATTCTGAGCTTCAGCTCTTCAAGGTAATGGGGCAGTCAGTGGCAGAAAACAAGACTGTCCTATTAGTTCAAAACACAAGTATTCTACAATAGAGTCAATCAGATATCAATTCTTGATCAGTGAGGTTTTGCCAAGGTTGATTTGATGTTGTCTTTGTCTTGTGTAACTCTTAAAACCAGTGGGTGTAGCATTCTGGCAGTTCAAATGTATTTCTAAAGTAGATCAACAAGTCATGCTGTCATTGTTGTGATGGTCGCACAGTCATTTCTCAACTTCATCTTTCTGGAATCATTGACACAGAATAAAAAACTTACATGAAAATCATAGATTTCAGAGAATCTCCTGTAGATAAGCTTTTCCGTCAAGTCACTCCATTTCACCATCAGCATGTAGACCTAAAACAGAAAGGAAATGGTCAGTTCTACAGGAAGGGGCACCTCATAACAGTTCTCTGCCCACTCACTAACTATTGCATTCACATTCTACGCTGATCCTACATGAAAGGACATGTCAAGTTTAAGATAGTAACTGCCTACAGTATACACTACTTAGTCCTCTACACTTACCACTGGCTAATTACATGGACACCCACTTTCTCACAATAGGCTCTGGGTTTTATTTCACACTTCATTGTGAAATAGAGGTAAACAACATATATCAAGACAGGCCACATGGAACCCACTGAATACTTGACTAACAGAAGGCCTTCTATTGGTCCAGTATATTTTCTTCATCATAACCTGCTATAATAACTGTCCAGCCTTTTTTAACTTTTGTCTCTTTTCTTTGAAGCCTGGACATCTTCCACCTGCTGATTCAGAGGTTGGTTAGTTTCCTCCAGGCCTTGTTCAAGCCTCTTCACTACAACATCATTGCCAGCATTTATTTCTGAAAGGACTATCTCATGAGAAGCTCCTCATTGTGTCCACGGTGTATCTCCACCTGATTTTCCTGGTGTGGCATTTGTTTCCAGCATTGCATTGAGCTTAAGCTGGTATTTCTGTAGCTGTCCCTTAAGGGCCAGATTTATTTTACGTGCAAAATCTTCCTTAAGCTTTTATTGGATCAATGACATAAAGCTTGTAGCCCATCCTGCTTCTTCTCTGTCTCTTCCTGTCCTTCATTCATCTTTTGAGCGAGCAGAGGTATCCCCTAGGCACCTGTCCTTGTATCAATCTTTGGTTGGAGACGAGGAGGGGATTCTATGGACAGGGAAGGGGGAGGGGGAGACAGTGATCAGGGAAGGGGAGAGTGGTTGGGAGGGGGAGGTGGAGACTGTAAGTTAGGGGGTCTAGTAGGGAAGTGGTGATTGTGGTTAGGGACAGGGAGGGGGAGAATGTGGTGGGGTAGGGGGAAGGGGAGGACGTGACTGTGGTGGGGGAAGGGGAGAATGTGGTTTGGGAGGGTGTGGAGGGGACGACTGTTGTCAGGGAGGGGGAGGGAGAGACGATGGTGGGAAAGGGGGAGGGAGGGAGATTTGTAAACCACTTTCACTAATGCAATGCTGTGGGCTTTTGGCTCAATAGGAGCATTTGGTCTTGGACTTGGATACAGGGTTCAATCCCGTCTCCAGGTTGTCACAGGAAGTGGAGACCGTCTCCTTTGAGCCCCAACACCAAATTCAGTTCTGAAGGAGGGTCACTGGACCCAAAACCTTAACTCTGCTTTCTCTCCACAGATGCTGCCTGACCTGCTGAGTTTTTCTAGCAATTTCTGATTTTGTTTCTGAATTCCACGCTGCAAGCAAGCAGGCCCCTTCATTTTTATGTAATACGAGAGCTGAGTACACGGACAGCCCAAAAATCATGAAGCAGGGATACATTACTGCGCTGACATTCAGTCACAATAAACATGAAGAGAAATTAAGGCTAAACAAGGATTTACATGGACTGAAGTCTGTTGAGGAATCCTTTGTCTAATCCTTCGTTCCCCATAAGCACCCCCCAAAGACACCCATTTTTCCCAAGAGATGGCCCATTTGGCTGTTCTAGCTGCCCTCCCATACCTAAGGAAGGACATTCTGATATTGGAGGCAGTACAAAAGAGATTCACTAAGCTAATTCCTGAGATGATGGGGTTCACTTTCAAGAACAGCTAACCAGATTAGGCCTTTGTTCATTCGAGTTTAGAAGAATGAGGGATGATCTTACTGAAACATACCAGGATTCTGAGGGGCTTGTCAGGCCGAATGTTGAGGAAATGTTTCTCCCAGTGATGGATATAGTTACAGAAGAAATGGACATTTATTTAAAACTGAGATGGGAAGGAATTTCTTCTCCCAAAGGGTAGTGATTGTCTGGAATTCTGTTCTCCAGAGAGCTGTGGAGGCTTGATCACTGGGTATTTAAAGATTTTTAAAATATAGGGGAGTTGAGGGTTATGAGGAGCTGGCACACAGAAGGAGTTGAGGCCTGGAGAAGTTCAGTCATGTTCTCATTGAATGGCCTACTCTTGCTGCTATTTCATATGTCCTTGTGCCTTACTGTCATTGAGTGCTGCTGGAGGCCTGGATACATTTATCTGATGGGTAGTGGAAGTCAACAAAATCCTCCTGTCATATTGGAAAAAATAATTCTGTTGGCGGCAGTAAGGATTGTTATATGCAGGGAAGGAGTGAGTGAAAAGTCACATGACACCAGGTTATAGCCCAAAGGGTTTATTTGAAATCACCAGCTTTCGGAGTACAGCCCCTTCATCAGGTGCACTGGACTGCAACCTGGTGTCATTAAACTTCTGACTTTGTCCACCTCAGTCCAACACCAGCACCTCCACACCACAGCAGGGAAGGAGTGTTTAGATTGTGGTGTATTAGACTGTTAATCAGGCTATAAGCCCTTTCACTAAATGTACAGCAATCTTCAGAGAAGAAGCACCACAGTAAAACAAACAAGCTAATAGAATTCTTTCTATTTAATAAACAGTATGAGTTCAGGCAGGAGTAAAATAAAATCTGAACCATGACTGGGATCAATTGCCTTGATAGCTAAGGGAGGAGATTAAACTTTGAGGAAATATGCAAAGAAGTTGTAGAAAATCTAAAGGGGAAAATATTGTAAAAGCACAGGAATGAGGATGTGGGAAGTAAAAAGCACATTGGAAATATGACAAAATAAGCTCAAACTAACAGATGCAGGGAGGTTAAGAGCCAAAAATGAGGAACTGAGGTCAGCAAGAGAATTAGAAAGTGAAATATCTGTAACTGAGCGAGAAACTAGGTCCACAGAAACTGCTGAAGATATAGCCGAGAGGAAGGATGATGTTTGGTTTGCGTAGATTTTTAAAAAATATCAGATGAGTTCTTTGCAGGAGAATTAAGGCAAAGATAATATCTTGTGGAAGTGGAGGAAGGCTGAACACATGGACAGGGAGATGGGCAGACAGCAGGAACATGGGAATAGGAGTCAGCCGTTCAGCTCCGCAAACCTATTCCATCATTCAATGAGATCAATAAGATCATTGCTTAACTCCCTGTGTCTGCCTTGGGCCCCTATCCCTTCATATCCTTGATTAATAAAAAACTATCTATCTATCTCCAGATTTAAATATAACAATAGAATTAGCATGGAGCGCCATTTGAGGAAGAGAGTTCCAAACCTCCACTACCCTTTGCACGTATAAGTGCTTTCTAACATCTCTCATGAATGGCGTGGCCCTAATTCTTAGACTATGTCCTTGATTATAGAATCTTCAACCAGTGGAAATAGTTTAACTTTATCTACCCTGTCTTTTCCTGTTAATATCCTGAAGACCTCAATTAGATCATTCCCTAACCTTCTAAAATTCTAGTGAATAAATATCTAATTTGTCTAAGCCTTCCTCATAACTTAACTTCTGTAGTCCAGGTGTCATCAGCAAATTTGGATACTTGACTTTTTGCACCATTATCCAAGTCATTAATAAATATTGTGAATAATTGAAGCCCCAACACAGTTTCCTACAGGACATCACTAATCATTTCCTACCAACTGAATACTGATCTAGGTGGAAGAATTGAGGAAACACCTCAATATATGTGGCTGACAGCAAAACTAGTCTCTGGTATATTGTCATGATGTTTGCCAGAGTTCAGGGATATAGACAGATGAACAGAATGGCCAGATAGGTAGACAGCCCCAGATAGAACTGTGTGATATCATCTACTTTGAAGATAATAGTTGGAAAGAAAATTGACCTTCATTTGTGTGTCTTTAAAATGGAGTAGAAGCTAGAGCGCACTTGGTATGATATCAAAGGAGTCACTAAATGATATATTTGAAAAGGCAAGGACTGATTGGGGATAGTCAATGTGGCTTTGTGAGTGGGAAATCACGTCTCACTAACTTGACTGAGGTTTTTGAAGTAACAAAGAGGATTGGTGAAGGCAGAGCGGTGGATGTGATCTGTCTGGACTTCAGTAAGGCATTTAACAAGGTTCCACATGGTAGACTGGTTAGCAAGGTTAGATCACATGGAATACAGGGAGAACTAGCCATTTTGAGACTAGTCATTTAGATCAGGTTTGAAGATAGGAGGCAGAGGGTAGTAGTGGAGGTCTATGACCAGCGGTATGTCATAAGGATTGTTGCTGGGTCTACTGCTTTTTGTCATTTATGTAATGATTTGGATGTGAACATAGGACGTATGGTTGGTAAGTTGGCCAATGACATACAATTGGTGGCGTAGTGGACAGCGAAGAAGGTTACCTCAGAATACAACGGGATCTTGATCAGATGAGCCAATGGGCCAAAGAGTAGCGGATGGAGTTTAATTTAGAGAAATGTGAGGTGCTGCATTTTGGAAAGGCAAATCAGGGCAGGACTTATACACTTAATGGTAAGGTCCTGAGAGTGTTGCTCAACAAAGAGACCTTGGAGTGCAGGTTCATTGTTCCTTGAAAGTGGAGTTGCAGGTAGACAGGATATGAAGAAGGCATTTGGTATGCTTGCCTTTATTGGTCAGTGCATTGAGTATAGGAGTTGGGAGGTCATGTGCAGCTGGTTAGGCCACTTTTGGAATACAGTGTTCAATTCTGGTCTCCCTGCTACAGGAAGAATGTTATGAAACGTGAAAGGGATCAGAAAAGATTTACAAGAATGTTGCCAGGGTTGGAGGGTTTGTGCTATAGGGAGAGGCTGAATAGGTTGGGGCTGTTTTTCTTGGAGTATCAGAGGTTGAGGGGTGACTTTATAGAAGTTTATAAATCATGGGGGGCAGAGATAGGGTGAATAGCTAAGGTCTTTCACCCAGGGGAGCGGAGACCAAAACTAGAGGGCATAGGTTTAAGGTGTCAAGGGAAAGATTTAAAAGGGACCTAAGGCGCAACTTTTTCACACAGAGGGTGGTGCGTATATGGAACAAACTGCCAGAGGAAGTGGTGGAGGCCGCTACAATTACAACATTTAAAAGGCATCTGGATGGGTATATGGATAGGAAGGGTTTAGAGGGATACGGGCCAAATGTTGCCAAATGGGACTAGATTAATTTAGGATATTGGGTCAGCATGGATGACTTGGACCGAAGGGTCTGTTTCCATGCTGTACATCTCTATGACTCTGTGACTCTATGACTAAAGGCATCAATGTAAATAGGTAAGGCCAGACAAATGCCAGGTAATGACCATCTCCAACAAGACAGAATTTAATGATTGCCCTTTGACACAGTGGTATTACCTCAGATGAATACCCCACTACCAACATCCTGGGGGTAACCACTCACCAGAAACTGAATTGGACTTGCCAGACAAACACAGTGGCTACAAGAGCAGGTCAGAGGCTAGGAATACTGTGGCGAGTAACTCATTTTGTGACTCCCCAAAGCCTGGCCACCATTTGCAAGGCTCAAGTCAGGAGTGTAATGGAATGCTCCCCACTCGTCTGGATGGGCGCCGCTCCAACAACACTTGAGAAGCTTAACACCATCCAGGACATAGCAGTCTGTTTGACTGGCATTGCATCCACAAATTATCAGTCCCTTCTCACAACACACAGTGGCAATAATAAATCATCTATGACATTCACTCCAATAATTCAGCAAGGCTCCTCTGACATCATCTCCCAAGTCCATGATCACTATCATCTGGAAGGACAAGGGCAGCACATCCCATGAATGAATAAAAAACACAAGGCTACAATGCAAATTCAGTGGCACATTGTTTGACCTATTTTTCTAATCAACCTTTTCAGACATGTTATTATGCATCCCTGGGAGCAGGTGGGATTTGAACCAAAACCACCTTAACCATGGGTAGGGGAACTACTAACGCACCAGAAGAGGGCCCCTCTTGAATTCAAATTTCACCATTTGCAGTGGCAGGATTCAAAGCTGGGACCCAGAACGTTATCTGGGTCTCTGCATTAATAGTCTCGTAAAACTATCACTGCACCATCGCCTTCCCTCCAAGTTAAGACTTTACAGTGGAATTGAAATGGTTAACAGAGATACTGGTTTATGAATCATTTACAAGATAAATAGTTATTGGCCATTTCCGCAAGTCAGTGAAATTGCAAAGACATAAATTCAATATATTTCCCCAAAGGAATTAGTTAGGGGATTAGAAACATTTCTTTATTGAAAGAGTGGTTTGAATTTCCAACTAAGTTCAAGCTAACCAGTTTAGGAATGAAATCAGGAAGTAATTTTCCGCATCAAAGGAACCGGAAGTACACAGCACTCTTGCCGATTTGCCATTTCCACAAGTAAGATCAGTAGATTTTTGTCAATAAAGCTAAATGGTATTGAGGTGGATTATTGAATAGTTTCTTCCCCTTGTGTCTAACTTTCTCAAACAAAACAGCACCACTGGAACAGAAACTATCAATATTTATAAGAAAGTAGATTGATTCTTCAAATAGAATACTAATGGGTGTGGCAAGGAGTAGGAGAATGGAATTGGACCGGGTGAGATGTTAAAGCATGTAGTGTGGGAGCAGGCAAGTGAGATATTAAAGGGCATGGGCAGTGATAGGGAGAGTGGGACTAGGGTGTTTGGGATATTAAAAGGTGCAGGGAGTGAGGGGGAGAGAGGGATTAGGCTGGGTGGGATATTAAAGGGCATGGGCAGTGATAGAGAGAGTGGGACTAGGCTGTGTGGTATATTAAAGGGTGCAGGGATTGAGGGCGAGAGTGGGATTAGACTGGGTGGGGTGTTGTAGAGTGCGTGAGTGAGGTGGAGGGGGAATTAGCCTAGGTGGGATATTAAAGGGCATGGACAGTGAGGGATTAGATTACTGGGTCAGAAGGAAGACAAATACAGTTATAAAATTGATAAGCCATTTCACATTTTCGCTGCTATAATCTTCAAGTATACAAGAAACAAGATATTACTTAAGAATGTGTTGAATATATAAATGTTTTTATTACATTTATTTCCAAATGCTCTGTAATCACACTCTAATTCTTTCCTCTTTCTCAAGAATGCTACAAATGAGTTGCCTTGGCAGCCACCAGTGATTACTATCTTTAAAAAACTTTGTCTTGGGTTTGAACCTAGGAACAGATTTGATCCTGACAAATATCAGTCATGTTCACATTTGTAATTAACCTGTTTAATTGGATAATTGCTGAATGCTGCAGCAGGCAGTCTCTCAGAGCTTGTCAGCATATCGACTGCTCATCATAAACATATTGCTGATTTCCAACTTTCTAGTTTTCCTGGAATACCCAATGAATTCAGCACCAAATGATCTGATTAATTATGAAAGCAAAACTAAGACTGACGAGCTAATGCAGGAATATTGAAATGACACTGCTACTCACGTAATGTTGGTTTGGGACAAATCTTTTCTCAAACCCTAGCACCTCGATGTGTCTGATGTAAATCCCCTCCATTTTAGGTTCATAATAAAGTTGTCAATCTTCTCCAAAGGGTTGTGAAGGTGGCTTTCACTCTGCAGACTACACGCTGAGCTGTTGCCTGGTGTTCTCCTGAACCTGACCGATCAGTTAGTTTGCCTTCCTCGCCCCTTTTCTCCCTCACTTCTCACTTCCAGTTTGCATTTATTGTCTTAACTAATCTTAGATTTTTTTTCCAACAGGTGGCAGCGCTCTATGAACTGCCTCAGTGACTCAGAGAATTGCTCCCTGCAGCATTTACTGGCAATGTTCTAGAGAAGTGAAAATAGATATAATTAGATTCTGGTTACATGAAGCAAAAATTTAGCAAATCTATTTTGCCTATTCATTTACTGTGAAAAGCTATCTGTTAATGGATATTGAGCTTAGGCCAGGACTCTGGTTACCAACTTTGGGAAGAGAGTCTCCAGCTCTACCCGAAATAACTGCACAGAGGCTGCTTTCCCATCACCAAATCACCTTTTATTTATAGGTGGAGAGACCTTGAAACTGATCCATCTCCCTCACAGCCAGCTCTCAGAATCAACAGGGTGCCTGACACATTTTTTAATTTAACCTGTTTTTCCTTATCAACCTGTTCAGAGATTTTTTTTACACCTCTGATGGGACTTGGGCCCAAGTCTCTCAGTCCAGAGTGTAAAGATACTACTGCTGTGCCAAAAGAGTATCCCTGTCTGACATTCCTTATCTGTCAGCCAGAGCTCCCTGATTGGACCAGATTAACAGCCCCAATCAGGGAATCTGTATTCTGTGAGGTCCACCTGCCTGACCTCGTTACAATTACTATACTGCCCACTCTGAGTGATGTTTTTGGCCTCACTGGGTGACAGAATCTTGTGAAGCCCGCCTGAAACAAATGCTAAACCAAACATGATTGTTGAGAGGTCAGGAGTCACACCAGGAGGGTCAATAGTAAGCTCCTGAGAATCAAGGAATGAATTGAGAGGAAGGCAGAAAAGACACCTACCCAATGGAGAGATGAAAGTTGATTTGTAACAACGGATTGAGGACATATTATGTGCCATGATGGAAAACAGTGGGAAGTTGATGGCCTCGAGGTGTTATTACTAAACTATCCATCCAGACACCCAGGCAATGTTCTGGGGACCTGGTTTGAAATCTGCCATGGCAGATGATGGAATTTGAATTCAATAAAAATCTGGAATTAAGAGTCTAATGCTGACCATGAAACCATTGTCAATTGTTAGAAATCTCATCTAGTTCACTAATGTCCTTTAGGTAAGAAAATTCCTGGTCTTGCCTACATGTGACTCCAGACCCACAGCAATGACTGCCCTCTGGGCAATTAGGGATGGACAATAAATCCAGGCTCAGCCAGCAATGTCCACATCACGAGAATGAATAAAAAACATTTCTACAAATGCATGATTGTGGTGAGGTCATGGGTTACATCAGGAAGATCAGGAAGTCCTGAGAATTGAGGCTAACTGAATGAACACTATTGAATTTCCAGAGAATCCTACCATTTACTGAAAAAAGTACTCCAGAAATTTTAGAGAAAAAAAAGTGGAATGGGCAGAACTCAGAGAAATGAAATGAGTACACTGGCTGGCTCTTTCAACAAGCTGCCACAGGTATTCTGTCATGAAAGAGTGGCTACACAAGGGGTATTTTCCATTATTGTGGACAACACAATTGAGCAATGTTGTGAATGAATTTCAGTGCCAGTGTGATGCCAGGTACATAGTCCAAACTTCACAGCGATTGGCTGATCAAATCGAATAGCGTGTACTACATTGTCATCAAAACTAATACATGCTCGAAAAACATTAAATCTCTCCTATTCAATGTGACTCCACAATTGGCAACACCTACTGAACAATCCTGAGTGGAACAATAATTTGTAAGCTTCCTATAGGTGACATAGATTTATACACAGGGGTTCATTCAATTTAAACAAATACAAATATAAATACTGTTTGAATTATCCTGAAACACGGAGAGCCTACAATTCTCCATTCCTTTATCCACATCAATGTGTCAGCCAATTGGACCTAACTAACCAAACAATTTGGCATTCTTGAACATGACCTGTTGAGTTCAAGGCTAAAATCTTCAGCAACACAACTTTTTGCTGCATTTTTCAAGAATCCCTTTACATTCAGCGATGTAAGAGCTGGCCTGCACACGGCTCTTTAGTGAGCCCAACACTGAAAGGTTTCACAGTGGGACAACAATAGGACATGCAAAATCTACATACGCTTTTTGACCTATTACACAACACCTCGGGCTCCTTTTCTCAGCTTCGTGCACATCCGTCTACATTCCAACATTTTGTACTTTAATCTTGGGAAGTTATTTTGATTGGGAGTCCATTTTTGGCCCATTTACATGTCAAATGTAAATTGGCATTTTCCATTGACTTTAAGAACTTAGAAAAGATTGCTAAACAACAAGCAAACCAACAGAAGGTTACACAGTCACAGCAAGACCAACTATTACATAGACTGTAAGAGGAATAGAAACTTGTAAATCACCTTACTTACCACAAAAAAACAAAATGGAAAGACTTGTAAAAAATATGTTGGGGGTGGATTCATTCAGATACTCAAACACACAAATTAGGAGCTGGAGTAGGCCATTCGACCTTATGAGCCTGCTCCACCACTCAATATAACTGTGGCTGATTTGATCTTCAGATTCTCATTTACTCCTGATAACTTTTGACCCCATCGTAACTCGAGAAAATATAATGACCCTGTCCCCACCCCTTTGTGAGAAAAATAATTTCGAAGTCTCATGGTCTTCAGAGAAAAAATCCTCAATTCCATCTTAAAAAGGAGAGTCCTCATTCTTAAACTGTGTCCCTAAATTCTAGCTTCTACAAGAGGGAACGTCCTTTCAGCATCCACCCTATCAAGTCTCCTCAGAATCTTATAACTTTCAATAAGGTCACCTCTTATTCTTCCAAACTCCAACAGATAAAGCCCCAACCTGTCCAACTTTCCTCATAAGATAACTACCCCTAATCAAGGTATTGAGTGAACATCTTTAAATTACTTTTGACACATCCAGAAACAGAAGACATTGAAAATTAGAGCAGGGGTAGGCTATTCAACTCTTTGGGTCTGCTCCACCATTGATATGATCATGGTTGGTCATCCTGTTCCTGTTTTCTCCTCCTCATTTAACACTAAGAACAATATCCAACACCTTCTTGAAAATGTTCAGTGTTTTGGCCTCAATTGCTTTTGTTGCAGAGTATTCCACAGGCATGACATCCTTTCTTAAATAAAGAAACCAGGACTGTAAACTGTAAACGCTCTATCAAAAATGCAAAACATCCCTACTTTTATTTACCATCCCCCTTGCAATAACATCAATGTCCTATTTGTTTTCCTAATCACTAGCTGCACCTGCAGACTAATGTTATGTGAATAACATAGATCTATCTGTACCTCAGCATTCTGCAAGATGGTACCATCAACAGTGTTGGACTCTCTCAATATTGCAATGGAGTGCTGGCAAAGTCTTCTGTGTCTGCTTTCAGGGGTGGAAATTTAGGGGTTATTTTGAAAGTAGTTATGGAGATGGGCCTAAAATTGAGCAGGACTTCTACTTTAAGGTGGCAAAGTGCCTCAGTGGTTAGCACTGCTGCCTCACAGTGCCAGGGACCCAGGTTCAATTCCAGCCTTGGGTGACTGTCTGTGTGAAGTTTGTGTGTTCACCTCATGTGTGTGAGTTTTCTCTGGGTGCCCTGGTTTCCTCCCACAGTCCAAAGATGTGTAGGTTAGGTGGATTGGCTGTGCTAAATTACCCATAGTGTCCATGGATGTGTAGGTTAAGTGGATTAGCCATGGGAAATACAGGGATAGGTTAGGTGGGTGAGTCTGGGTTAAATGTTCTTCAGAGAGCTGGTGTGGACTCATTGGGCTGAATGGCCTGTTTCTGCACTGTGGGGTTTCTATAATTCTACCTGGGAGTGGGTTGGGTTTACAAGCGCCATTAGGTTTTCATGATATGCATGTGCAGATAAAATGCCAAAGGTTCTGTCCTCCCTACAACCTCTCCCACCCGACCCCAGTGGGACTTTCTGGGCTCAGACATCAGGCTCTATTTTAAAGGCCTCCAGGCAGAACTTCACTCTTTACAACCTCAGAGCATCACTCAATCTCTGATCATCACCAACCCAGCCCCAGAGCTGTCAGAAAGTAGGCACAAAGGAGTGCCACTCATTAACAATGTCTCCCTAGAGGTTCCCCTGAGGGCTGACCAAGCCAGAGGCCATCCTGACAGACAGATAAGCCTGGTAGAGGCTGCTACGGAGGTCAACGCTTGTGGGCACCTCAAGAGAACCTGGCTCTGGTACCACAAATGGATGAATGATCTGCTGTGTTCTACCAGGGTATGTAATACTTTCTGCTCAATGCCTCATGCCCCTCTCTGAGCTGGCATTGTAAGGTTCCCATTGCAGAGGGCTGTCACACAGGAGGTACGGTACGAGGCATCTCCATCAGATACTCATCTGCAATCGATGTCTGCAGTGACCAATGTAGCTCTGTTGGCGTCACAGTGGCACTGCCATCCATAACTGCCAAGGTTCACACTTCAAATAGAAAAGGAGCTGCAGCACTTGAGAGCCCCTGCGCTATCAGCTTGGTGACCTTTGATCACAACCTATAGAGTGCACGCATCTCAGAGCTTTCCAACAAAGGTTTGCACAGGGCAACTGTGAGTTGTGCCTGTTTGCTTGCCCAGGTCATGACTGCTGCCATCAGCCTGTGAGCTTGCTTAATGTGGGGCAAGTTTGCTGTTCCCGTCAGGTTCCATCCCTAACACTATAAATGGTTGTACAAAGAAACACTAAAATGAAACAAAGAACTGCAGATGCTGGAGATCTGAAACAAAAACACAAACTGCTAGAGGAAGTCAGCAGGTCTGGCAACATCTGTGGGAAAGAAAGTGGAGTTAATGAGTTTCAAGTCCAGTGACTATTCATCAGAAATGATGAGGCTGTGGAAGTTGAGTTGGAACTGGGCGAAAGGGCCTTTTCTTTTATTCATTAACAGGATGAGGGTGTCGCTGGCCAGGCAGCATTTATTGCCCATCCCTAATTGCCCAGAGGGCAGTTAAGAGTTAACCACAATGCTGTGGGTCTGGAGTCACATGTAGGCCAGACCAGGTAAGGACAGCAGTTTCCTTCCGTAAAGTGCATTAGTAAACCAGTTGGGTTTTTTCTGACAATCAATGATGGAATCATGGTCAACATTAGACTTGCAGACTTTTTTAAAAATTCAAATTCCACCATCTGCTGTGGCAGGATTCAAACCTGGGTCCCCAGAACATTATCTGGGTCACTGGATTAACAGTCCAGCAATAATACCGCTAGGCCATCACCTCACCATCTGTGGGACAGGGAGGGGATTCTTGTCCAAAGAAATGAGCACAGAGGTGAAGCCAGCAGAAGAAGAGTTTAGCGTCAATTCGAGTTCGAAATTCAATTAGGTGGGGACACAGAGGGATGAAACTGAGGTCTTTGCTGAGCACAGAACGTTTAGCATCGGAGAACGGAAGGTGGGGAGGGATGATGAATACCTGACAGGAGGTGGGGTTGGGGGAAGGGATGGAGTCAAAGGGGAGGGAAGAAGAGGAACGTTCCAGAGGGCTGTGGGTATCTCTGAGTTGTATCTTGTGGACCTTGATGCCTGAAAGGAAAAGAAAACGTTTCTTGCTAGCACGGTGAATGAGCTGGAGGATGAAGTGTAACAGTGGAGTGGTGCAGCTCTGAGCCAGCGTCATGCAATGCTGTTTCCTCTGACTCCATCCCCTCCCCCACCTCCTGTCGGGTATTCACCATCCCTCCTAACCTTCCGCTCTCTGATGCTGAACATTCTGTGCTCAACAAAGGCCTCAGCTTTATCCCTATGTGTCCCCACCTTAATGAGTTTCGGGCACGACATGACGTCAAACTCTTCTTCCGTCATCTTCACCTCCTAGCCCATTTCTTTGGACAAGAGTCCTCTCCCCATCCCATAAATCCCTTCACCCACCTCCAACACTGTCCCTTCACCTGGACCCCTCCCTCTGGCGTTTTACCTGCACTCGACCTGTTCATTTGAGAACTGTCGATGTGACATTGGTTGCCTCAATTTCTCTGCCCCCCTCACACAATCCAATCTATCTCGCTCCGAACTGACTACACTCTGTGTGCACTTAGATCTAACCCTGACTTCGTTATTAAGCCTGCTGGTAAGAGTGGTGCTGTTGTAGTCTGGCATATTGACCTCTACCTTGCAGAGGCTGAACGCCAGCTCTCAGATTCCTCTTCCTACCTTCAGCTGGAACATAACCCCACCTTGGCACATCAGGCCATTGTATCTACTATTGTAACTGATCTCATTTCACCTGATGATCTCCCATCACTGCCTCCAAGCTGATAGTCTCGGGCCCCATACAGCTCTCTCTCTACCTCCTTCCAAAAATCCACAAACAGGACTGTCTGGACAGACCCATTGTTTCAGCCTGCTCCTGTCCCACAGAACTCATCTCTTCCTACCTTGACTCAGTCTTCTCTCCCTTGGTCCAGTCCCTGCCCACGTACATCCATGATTCCTCTGATGCTTTACTCTAGTTTCAGAATTTCCAGTTTGCTGGCTCCAGCTACCTCCTCTTTACCATGTTCAGGAGATTCTTTTATGCGTCCATTGCCCACCAGGAGGGTCTTAGCTTATTCCTGGAGCAAAGACCTGAACCGTCCCCACTCACCACCACCCTCCTCCGCTTGGCAGAGCTCATCCTCACCCTCAACGACTTTTCTTTTAACTCCTCTCATTTTCTTCAGGTCAGACGGGTGGCCATGGGTACCTGCATGGGCCCCAGTTATGCCTGTCCCTTTGTAGAGTACATGGAACACACTTTGTTCCAGTCCTATTCCAGCCCACTCCCACAACTCTTTCTCCGGTATATCGATGATATCATCGGTGCTGCTTCCCTCTCTCTCCTGGAATTGGAAAAGTTCATCAATTTCGCTTCCAATTTCCACCGTGCCCTCACTTTCACCTGGTCTATCTCTGATTCCCCCCTTTCCCTTCTTCGACATCTCTGTTTCCATTTCTGGGGATAGAATAATATCCAATATAAACCCTCTGACTCACATAGCCACCTGGACTATACATCCTCGCACCCTACTTCCTGTAAAGACTCCATCCCATTCTCTCAGTTCTTCCATCTCCATCGCATATCTTGTGATGAAGCCAACTTCAAAAAGGGAGCATGTGAAATGTCTATCTTCTTCCTCAACCGAGGATTCCCCAGCACCGTTGTTGACAGGGCCTTCAACTGGGTCCGACCCATCTCCTGCACTTCCGCCCTCACCCCTTCTCTTCCCTCCCACAACAGCGATAGGGTTCTCCTTTTCCTTGTCCCACCATCTCACTAGCATCCACGTTCAGAAGATCATCAAATGCTACTTCCACCATATCCAGCGAGGTGCCACCACCAGACACATATTCTCCTCCCCTCCCTTGTCCGCCTTCCGCAGGGACTGTTCCCTCCCGGACACCCTGGTCTACTCTTCCTTCACTCCCAACACCTTCCCCACAGCCTCACGGCACCTTCCCCTGCAACTGCCAAAGGTGCAACAACTGCTCATTACCTCCTCCCTCCTCAGAATCCAAGGGCCCCAACACACCTTCCAGGTGAAGCAGCACTTTACCTGCACTTCACACAATCTAGTCTACTGCATGCACTGCTCACAATGTGGTCTCCTTTACACTGGGGAAACGAAGCATAGAGTGGGTGACAGCTTCGCAAAACATCTATGTTGTGTCTGCAAAAAGACCCTGAGCTTCCAGTTGCCTACCTCTTTAACACACCACTCTGTTCCCTGGCCAACATTTCTGTCTTAGGCTTGCTGCTGTGTTCCAACATAGCTCAACGCAAGCTGGAAGAACACCTCATTTTCCGCTTGGGGACCCTGCAGTTCAATCATTTTAGGGCTTAAACTCTCCCATGTCCTAGCCCGCTACCTATACACCAGGCCTTGTTATCACATAGTCTGCCATTACACACTACTTATTGTTAGTCATTAACGGTCCCCATTAACAGCTGTTCACTCTCCTAGCCAGATCATTATCAACTCCTTTGTCTATCCAACTGCTGTTCTCTCTCTTTAAGTTCTATCAGTACCTTTCGTTTACTCCTTACCCCCTCCCCCTACTCTATCTTCTGCATATAAACCAACACTTTCCTAGCTACCGTCAGTTCTGAGGAAGGGTCACTGGACTCGAAATGTTAATTTTGATTTTTCTTCACAGATGCTGCCAGACCTGCTGAACTTTTCCAGCAACTTCTGCTTTTTATTCCTGATTTACAACATTGCAGTTCTTTCAGTTTTTATTTAACATTTGAATCAAGTTTCATAAATCAGGATGTTTTGAACCAACCAATCAAAATCAAAATCAACCAATCAACCAACCAAAAATCAAACAGCAAAATAGAGTCCATGATGGAAATCTGAAAGCAAAGCAGAAAATGTGGGGCAAGGCTTTTAGCATCTAGGGAGAGAGTAGAGATGTTAATGGGGACTATTGTTCATTCAGAAGAGACCACTTCCATCCTCCTAGAATGGGCTAAATGGTGCTGTGTGAGCAACCCCAGGCATTAGGCCTTGGGTGTGATTGGGTGAGGGGGGGAGATCACATGCTGAAGGTCAGGTCCTGAATTTTGGGGATCTCAGGAGTGGCAGTGACCAGGATTGCATCTGTTCTGAGCATTTAATAATCTATTTCTTCTGCTCGATGTTAGTTTTGAGCTGGCTTGTCTCAGGGAACCCAATGGGGAGCTGATCTGGGCATTAGACCCCTTATTCAAGATGGTGAAGGTCTATAGGAAGGGTGCAGTAACAATGTTGGGGCTGTACTACAGGCCTCCCAACAGCGAGCGTAAGATAGAAGTACAAATATGTAGACAGATTTTGGAAAGATGTAGGAGCAACAGGGTGGTGGTGGTGATGGGCGATTTTAATTTTCCCAACATTGACTGGGTTTCACTTAGCGTTAGGGGGTTAGATGGAGCAGAATTTGTAAGGAGCATCCAGGAAGATTTTATAGAGCAGTACGTAAATAGTCCAACTTGGGAAGGGGCCATACTGGACCTGGTGTTGGGGAATGAGCCCGGCCAGGTGGTTGAAGTTTCAGTAGGGGATTACTTTGGGAATAGTGATCACAATTCCGTAAGTTTTAGAATACTCATGGACAAAGATGAGAGTGGTACTAAAGGAAGAGTGCTAAACTAGGGGAAGGCCAACTATAGCAAAATTCGGCAGGAGCTGGGGAATGTGGATTGGGAGCAGCTGTTTGAGGGTAAATCCACATTTGATATGTGGGAGGCTTTTAAAGAGAGGTTGCTTAGAGTGCAGGACGGACACGTCCCTGTGAAAATGAGGGATAGAAAGGGCAAGATTAGGGAACCATGGATGACAGGTGAAATTGTGAGACTAGCAAAGAGGAAAAAGGAAGCATACTGAGGCATCTTGGAAGATCCAATTCAAGAGCAAACTATACGGTAAATGGAAAAGCCCTGGGGAAAATTGATACACAGAGAGATCTGGGTGTTCAGGTCCATTGTACCCTATAGGTGGCAACGCAGGTGGATAAGAAGGCATACGGCATGCTTTCATTCATCGGACGGGGTATTGAGTACAAGAGTTGGCGGGTCATGTTACAGTTGTATAGGACTTTGGTTCAACCACATTTGGAATACTGCGTATAGTTCTGGTCGCCACATTACCAAAAGGATGTGGATGCTTTGGAGAGGGTGCAAAGGAGGTTCACCAGGATGCTGCCTGGTATGGAGGGCGCTAGCTACGAAGAGAGGTTGAGTAGATTAGGATTATTTACATTAGAAAGACGGAGGTTGAGGGGGGACCTGATTGAGGTCTACAAAATCTTGAGAGGTATAGACAGGGTGGATAGCAAGAAGCTTTTTCCCAGACTGGGGGACTCAATTACTACGGGTCACGATTTCAAGGTGAGAGGGGACAAGTTTAAGGGAGATATGCGTGGAAAGTTCTTTACGCAGAGGGTGGTGGGTGCCTGGAACGCGTTGCCAGCGGAGGTGGTAGAGGCGGGCACGATAGCGACATTTAAGATGTATCTAGACAGATACATGAATGGGCAGGGAGCAGAGGGATACAGATAATTGGAAAACAGGCGACAGGTTTAGATAGAGGATCTGGATTGGTGCAGGCTTGGAGGGCCGAAGGGCCTGTTCCTGTGCTGTAATTTTCTTTGTTCTTTGTTCATTGTATTCACTGCTCCAGCTCTAAGTTCAGGATATCTCCTGTTTGACCTATAGAGGATCTTCCTGTGCACTACATTGGGCATTTATGGAGCAGCCTAGTGTCTCAGAAACAGAGCCTATGGGTCCAATTTAAACTGAAGTGTTTCAGAGAGATGTTCTTCATCAGTACTGACCTAAGTCGAGTCTACATCTCGAACAGAAACTTAAACCCGCCGATCCTGGTGCTGTCTGAGATGCTATATGCTTTGAACCTGTAACTATTGTTTTTGCTCTGGGAAGTACAGTGTTTATATCTGATTCAAATTAGATTAACATATTTTACAAAGTCATTGAGGTTAAAGCATCTAGTCTAAAACATGGGAACTTAATGGATTATGGATCGATCTAATTTTCTGTGAGTGAATTTCACTTCTTTCTCAGTGTCATTCCTTCAATCAGATCAATCATCCAGTGAATTCTTTAAAACAAGGGGCGACATAACCCATTGTTCCCAGTGCTTTTAGAACTCTTATAACTCAGATACATTAGGGCTGCTCCTTCTGTAATTAACTTGTTACCCATTTCTGCCATGTTAGAAAGTTTTAGCTGAGTATTTCCTCAGCATGACACTGTAATGAAGAGTCTAACCATTTGATTGGACATCTGATGTGCTGACATGGAGATTGGCCTCTGACCTGAATGTGAGGGAGGATACGTACACCACTTCAGTGGTTTTGAATAACCTGGCACATCCAAACTGATTACAAAGTGGGCATTTCTGCTCAGTCCTCTTGTTTATCAGCAGCAGGGTGGTGATGTATTTTCCTCACTGGTATTTGGGATCCTTGCTTTTCCTGATTTATATTAATGATCTGGATCTTGCTGTACAGGGGACAGTTCCAATGATGGTGGAGTGAGCAGAGGAGGTATAATACAGAGAAGTGAGGTAATGCACTTTGGTTGGAAAATATTGAAAGACCAAAAAAGGGGTACAATTCAAAAGGGGATGCAGGAGCAGACGGACCTGGGTGTACATGTGCACAAATTATTGAAAGTGGCAGGACAGGTGGAGAGAGTTGTTAATAAAGCAGACAGAGTCCTCAGCTTTGTTAATAGTGGCATGGAGTACAAGAACAAGGAAGTGATGTTGGACTTGTACAAGGCACTTGTTAGGTCTCAGCTGTAGTACTGTATACAGTTGCGGGTGCTGTATTATAGGAACGACATGAATGCATTGCAGAGTACAGAAGCATATTACATGAACCGTAAACACTCAGCAAGTGGTTAGGGTTGGAAGGAACTGCCTGGAAATGTGGTGGAGGCAGATTCATTTGAGGCATTCAAGAGGGTATTGAATGGTTATTTGGATAGAAGTAATGTGCAGGGATGCGAGGAACAAGCAGCAGATTGGCCCCAGGTAATGATGCTTGTATGAAGAGCCAGTGCAGGCACGATGGGCTGAATACCCTCCTCATGCACAGTAAAAATTCTGTGATTCTGTGAACAAGGCATGAATAACCAGTAAGAATAAAGGCTGCTCCCAATTTGATCTGTCTCCAGCAGTATTAACTTAATTGCCACGATTGAGACTTAGGGCCTCCTGGTATCTGCCAAACCTGCCAGCATGAAATTCAGAGTCAGAGCCATTTGAGATAGTTCACTGCTACCAATCCTCCTTTGTCTGTAATTTGTCTATGGTCTCTTCAGTGATCAGGTAAAGGGTACACCACAGTCGAGTCTTTACAACAAAACTTTGTTCTTTATTAACAGGACGATGTACTGCATGATAGCAATACGTACAACCATATTATGAGTCAGATAACTTTAGTAAGGACACTTGGATGCTGTATAGAATACATCTGCTCTCTGCAAAGGCTGGAGCAGACTCTCTGCCTTCATTCAAAACTGTGTCTGACATCATCAGATTGGGTAAAGCTTTATTTAATAAGAAAATTAGCTCTGTAGTTTTAGTTGGTGGGCATGTAAACTCTTTTCTCCTTCCTTGACACAAGTGAATAGGGTTCTGCAATGGCCATTGTCAGGGGCCATTTGTTTACAATAGTGTCATTCTCAATTTCATAAATGGTACAATGCTGGTTGTCCTGTATCACTATTAATGATCCAGTCCCCTTACTATATCAGACAATAGCAGTTACCGTGCAACATCATTGTGATCATGTTCTATTATCCATTTTGTTAATTGTACACAGTCTGTTGCAATTGTTGAATGAACCCCTCACTGCAAAGCCCACCTCTGTGTGTTTGTGCTGAGGATTAGTTTTTAGTTCACAGTACGCATAAGCCTGGGTTTTGGGGCTTTTCGAGTTCTATAAATTTCCCTGTGGCTTCCAATCCTATCCTGCACTTGAGCTGTGTCACACTTGAAAGTAACGAGATGGACATTAATATAAACAGCTCCACCTTCCAGGTATTCACTACTCTCAATTTGGTCTCTATTTTGTGGAGACAAATCAAATACTGGGTGACCATTTTGCTGAACACCTAAGTTCTGTTCGTAAAAGTGACTCAGAGCTTCCAGTAGTCTGCCATTTCAACACACTGCCATGTTCCCATGCTAACATTTGTGTCTCAGCCCTGCTGCAGTGCTCTAGTGAAGCTCAATACAAGCTGCAGGAACAACACCTCATCTTCTGCCAAGATGCCTTACAACCTTCAGGGCTCAAGATTGAGTTTAACAATTTCCAAGGGTGAACACCCTCCTCTATGTTCATTATCATTCCCCACTCCCCTCGGAACAGTCTTGTAATAGTTGCTCCAGCATTGCTAACCATTTTCACTTCTCGTTAGCACCCTACTCAGCATTTATCTTTCTTTCAGCTTATCATCAGCAATCTTCTCGCCTATCCATTTTTTCTCTTTCTGGGAACCATCTCCATGTACTCTATTCACCATCCCCACTACCCCCTGTCCTGTGATCAGTGTAAATTTCCATCTTTCCCAGCTACGTGTAATTCCGACAAAGGGTCACTGGACTGTTTCTCTCCACAGGTGCTGCCGGACCTGCTGAGTTTCTCCATCAGTTTCTGTGTTTGTAAATATAAACAGCCTGTGCGAAATGTCAGCTGATTTACCAAATTTCCCTCAGAATGCCTCTGGTATCCTTTCTAATTTTTATTTATTCACTTGTGGGATGTGGTGTCACTGGTCAGCCGGTCCCTAGTTGCCCTTGAGAAGGTGGTGGTGAGCTGCTGCCTTATACCACTGCACTCCATGTGCAGTAGGTGACTCACAATGCCCTTAGGGAGGGAAGTCCAGGATTTTGAGCCAGTGAGTGTAGATGGTATCTTGTAGATAGTACACACTGCTGCTACTGAGCATTGGTGGTGGAGACAGTGGATGTTTGTGGAGTCTATCAAGCGGGCTGCTTTGTCCTGGGGTGGTGTCAAGTGTCTTGAGTGTTGCAGGAACTGCACCCATCCAGACAAGTGGGGGAATATTCCATCACACTCCTGACTCGTGCCTTGTAGATGATGGACAGGCTATGGGGAGTCAGGTGGTGAGTTACTCGCTGCAGGATTCCTACTCTCTTACCTGCTCTTGCAGCCACTGTATTTACGTGGCAGTTAAGTTTCTATTCAATGGTAACCCCAGGATGTTGATAGTGGGGATTCAGTGATGGTAACACCATTGTCTGTTAAGAGGCACTGGTTAGC
This sequence comes from Rhincodon typus, assembly GCF_021869965.1. Lineage (NCBI taxonomy): Eukaryota > Metazoa > Chordata > Chondrichthyes > Orectolobiformes > Rhincodontidae > Rhincodon > Rhincodon typus. The sequence continues at coordinate 42,937,754 of NC_063357.1, read as the reverse complement.
TTGTTTCTCATTGGAGATGGTCATTGCCTGGCATTTATGTGGTGCAAATGTTACTGGCCACTTCCGGTAACAATTGTTCTACCATATTGAATTCTTTCAATAGCATCATAGAGATGTACATTTTGGAAACAGATCTTTCAGTCCAAGTAGTCCATGCTGACCAAATATCCTAAATTAATCCAGCATTTGGCCCATATCCCTCTAAACATTTCCTATTCATATACCCATCCAGATGCCTTGTAAATGTTGTAATTGTACCAGCCTCTACCACTTCCTCTGGCAGCTCATTCCACACACGCACCACCCTCTGCGTGAAAAAGTTGCCCCTTAGGTCCCTTTTAAATCTTTCCCCCCTTAGCCCTCTAGGTTTGGACTCCCCTACCCTGGGAAAAAGACCTTGACTATTCACCATATCCATGCCCCTCATGATTATTATGAACCTCTATAAGGTCACCCCTCAGCCTCCGACATTCCAGGGAAAATATTCAGCCTCATCCTACAGCTCAAACCATTCAACCCTGGCAACATCCTTATGAATCTTTTCTGAACTTTTTCAAGTTTCACAACATCTTTTCCATGGCAGGGAGACCAGAAATGAACATCGTATTCCAAATGTGGCCTAACCAATCTCCTGCACAGCCACACACAACCTCCCAACTCCTATATTCAATGCACTGACCAACAAAGGCAAGCATACCAAACACCTTCTTCACTACCCTATCTACCTGCAATTCCACCTACAATCACCATTTTTGGTGCTCTGAGACTGTATCTTACTTTTGTAAATGACCTACAGCTTTACAGATGCATCATTCTTTTATAACAGCTGAGCACTGATTGTGCCTGTTTTGTTTGTTCTACAGAGCTGACACTGACTCTTAGTATCTGCTGTTGACCTACTTTTTGTGTTGGTTTATCATGTGTATCTGTACAGTGTTTGTACCTTATAAAGTTGTTCTGCTGTGGTAAGGTTGTCCACCTTCTCCTAGGATTTGTCTAGTTTCTGTTTTCACTGCAATGTGAATAGCTTCTGCCAGAGTCAAGTCTTCTTTGGACTGGAATAAATCTAACAAAAACATATCAATAATTCCAACAACAGTTCAGTTTCTTCTGAACTTTGCTTTCAAAGCTCCACAGTCACAGTTCCCGTTGATCTGCAGAGGCCATTACACATCTGGATTCTCTGGATACTGAATTCTTCTGATAAATCTTGCTTTTTCACGAATTTTGTTCATTTTTAAATTTAAATAGTTATAAGAAGATTTAAAGATTTATTCAAAAGTAACTATACCTTCTTTTACATTTTAGCAATTTGTTACATCATATATTGAATATGATAGTGTTCTTATTTCTCCAGCTTGAGGTTTATCACTTAATTTTGAAGAAATTGTATATCTGAGTAACTGTTTGCTCCAAGATGTCCAGTCTATGTTCTGTTTGGCCCATCTCTGACATTAAAACTTTGAGGCAGCATCATTTCTCTCGTTATTATTTTCTCAATGTGATTATTTATTCTTCTTCCTTTGGAGCTATTTTAACTGCAGTATCTCCATATTGTGTGTAATATGCTAGCTTTTAATTTTGCTGTTTCATTCTTTTGCCTAGCTGATTTGATAATACTGCGCATAGCAATTCTGTCTTCATGTTCTTGATTTACAAGCTGACAAGCTCTATATTATAGCAACACTGTTTTATGACCTTCTAATAAGGAGTCCAATTTTGTATTTTGGCAATGCTGTAGGATTTTATTTATGTTAAAGCTTTCAATTCTGTTAAATAGCAATGCTATATCTCTGTATTGAATCTGAGAGGTTTTGTTGCCTTTTTTTGCAATTGAAATGGTGTTTTCCTACCTCCTTACTGTGTGCAAAATGGGGATTCCTCTGCATTCTAGAGCCCAGGTGGACATCTCTGCTTCTTTGTGAGAATGAATCACTATTCAGTCTTAACAAGAAGACGCATGTGTCTTTACAACACAATGTAGTTTATTGCAAGACAGCAATCAGTACAACTAACATTGACAAGTCAGACAAAATTACTAAGACTATCAGGAGCTCGGGAGGACAACTCCATCTCCATTGGGATTTTGAGTTGTATTCCTCATTTGTAAACTAAAACTGCATCACTTCACCAGATGGGATGGAGCTTTATGCAGTCTCCAACATTAATCCTTCCAGAAACATTACCTATTACAACAATAACCAGTGGACATGCATTTAGGGTCAGAGTTAGGATGGCATTTGAGGGGCAATATTTTCAGCCATAGGGTAATGGAGATCTGTCAGAACCGCTCAAAACATTTAAAAAGTACCTGACGCGCACTTGAGGTACAGCAAAGCTATAGGCCAGGTTTTCGAAAGTGAGGCTCAGCTGGATGGCTCCATAGTGGCTGGCATGGAAATGATGAGCTGAATGGTCTCTTTCTGTACTGTAAATGTGTACAATTCCTGGAGAGGCTATAGGGAAATGGTAAGAAGACATAGGACTGACTGGTGAGCTCATTCAAAATGCTGGCATGGTCACATATGGTCCAAAAGGCCCCTCATGTGCAGGACTGAGATTTGAACAAACAAAACTTCGATTCAGAGTGAGCCCAAGCTGGTTGAGGCCTCCTCACCCCTGCATCTCTATAACGAAGGATAGGTAACCCCTTCCTGCTCATGTACTGTCCCCCGGGGCATCAAGTGGCAGGGTATAGCTCAGACTCTTAAATCAAGGCAGAGTAATAATTCTCACATGTGAGCGTAGCATGCCTCAAATATTTGAATAACGCTGTCCTTGTCTTTAGTATGTAGTCAAAGAAAGGGCATGAGCCAGGAAGAATGCCCACTTACTGCACGCCATCTGGAATGGAATTTTCAATCTACATATTCCCAAGTTACTGCTCTCTGCATCCTCTGTTATCACCTGGGATTAGTGCAGGGCCAGGGAGCAGAATGTTATCCAAACCTTCTAAGGAAGGAGAATACTCCTGGAGGGGGCATACCCCTTTCAGTCCTTGTCAGGGAGGCTATTGGGCATGTTCCTGGGCAAGGGCAGTCCTCTGCCACTCCCTTCACCAATTAGGGATGGCAGGAGGAGAGCAGCTAAAATTCACCTAATCAAATTGTTAAAACAGCCAGCTTTGAAACATCACACTTGTTTGCTCCACTGTCACAATGTGACCAGCAGATATTACTGAACTTTATTTAACAGGGCGGAGTTTGATACAATTAATTGGTTTCTGAGAACACTTCAGAGGGCTGTTAAGGATTACAATATAAGGCTGGAGTCGGGTAAAGATCAGCCAGTTAAGGATGGCAGGATTCCATCTGTAAAGGACATTTAGAACAAACTGAGATTTTACAACAGTCCAACGGCTTCTTTCCAGATTTCTGAACTGAATTCAAGTTGCCAAACTGTTACAGTGGGTCTGAGCTCAGTAACATGCAGTGATGTAACTCACAGTGAGGAGTCGCACTAGAGTCCCTGTTTCTGTGCTGAAAACTCAATGTCAATCACCTACACCCCTGTACTCCACTGCCAAAAGGGTATGAGAAAATGAAAACTCATTTTCTAAAATAGAAACTTGGAGCAGGAGTAAGCCATTTGGCTCTTCAAACCTGCTCTGTCATTCAATTTAATATTGGCTGATCTTCTATCTTAATGCCATATTGCCCTTTTCTTCCCATATCCCTTGACGCCTTTAAAATCTAAACAATTATCTACCACTTTCTTGAAAATATTGAGTGATTTTATCTCTACAGCCTTCTGTGATAGAGAATTCCATGAAGGACCTAAAGAGAGAGCTAAGAAGAGCCAGGAGGGGACATGAAAAGTCTTTAGCAGGTAGGATCAAGGAAAACCCTAAAGCTTTCTACAGGTATGTCAGGAATAAAAGAATGACTAGAGTAAGATTGGGGCCGGTCAAGGACAGTAGTGGGAAGTTGTGCGTGGAGTCCGAAGAGGTAGGAGAGGTGCTAAATGCATATTTTTCGTCAGTATTCGTCAGGAAAAAGACAATGTAGTCGAGGAGAATACTGAGATACAGGCTATTAGACTAGACGGGATTGAGGTTCATAAGGAGGAGGTGTTAGCAATTCTGGAAGGTGTGAAAATAGATAAGTCTCCTGGGCCAGATGGGATTTATCCTAGGATTCTCTGGGAAGCTAGAGAGGAGATTGCAGAGCCTTTGGCTTTGATCTTTATGTCGTCATTGTCTTCAGGAATAGTGCCAGAAGACTGGAGACTAGCAAATGTTGTCCCCTTGTTCAAGAAGGGGAGTAGAGACAACCCTGGTAATTATAGACCAGTGAGCCTTACTTCGGTTGTGGGTAAAGTGTTGGAAAGGATTATAAGAGATAAGATTTATAATCATCTAGAAAGGAATAATTTGATTAGGGATAGTCAACACGGTTTTGTGAAGGGTAGGTCGTGCCTCACAAACCTTATTGAGTTCTTTGAGAAGGTGACCAAACAGGTGGATGAGGGTAAAGCGGTTGATGTGGTGTATATGGATTTCAGTAAAG
>NC_063357.1:42913959-42932846 GCF_021869965.1 Rhincodon typus | reverse complement strand
GTCAGTATTCGTCAGGAAAAAGACAATGTAGTCGAGGAGAATACTGAGATACAGGCTATTAGACTAGACGGGATTGAGGTTCATAAGGAGGAGGTGTTAGCAATTCTGGAAGGTGTGAAAATAGATAAGTCTCCTGGGCCAGATGGGATTTATCCTAGGATTCTCTGGGAAGCTAGAGAGGAGATTGCAGAGCCTTTGGCTTTGATCTTTATGTCGTCATTGTCTTCAGGAATAGTGCCAGAAGACTGGAGACTAGCAAATGTTGTCCCCTTGTTCAAGAAGGGGAGTAGAGACAACCCTGGTAATTATAGACCAGTGAGCCTTACTTCGGTTGTGGGTAAAGTGTTGGAAAGGATTATAAGAGATAGGATTTATAATCATCTAGAAAGGAATAATTTGATTAGGGATAGTCAACACGGTTTTGTGAAGGGTAGGTCGTGCCTCACAAACCTTATTGAGTTCTTTGAGAAGGTGACCAAACAGGTGGATGAGGGTAAAGCGGTTGATGTGGTGTATATGGATTTCAGTAAAGAGTTTGATAAGGTTCCCCATGGTAGGCTATTGCAGAAAATACAGAGGCATGGGATTGAGGGTGATTTAGCGGTTTGGATCAGAAATTGGCTAGCCGTAAGAAGACAGAGGGTGGTGGTTGATGGGAAATGTTCATCCTGGAGTTCAGTTACTAGTGGTGTACCTCAAGGATCTGTTTTGGGGCCACTGCTGTTTGTCATTTTTATAAATGACCTGGATGAGGGCGTAGAAGGATGTTGCAGGTTACAGAGGGACATAGATAAGCTGCAGAGCTGGGCTGAGAGGTGGCAAATGGAGTTTAATGCGGAAAAGTGTGAGGTGATTCACTTTGGAAGGAGTAACAGGAATACAGAGTACTGGGCTAATGGTAAGATTCTTGGTAGTGTGGATGAGCAGAAAGATCTCGGTGTCCATGTGCATAGACCACTGGAAGTTGCCACCCAGGTTGATAGCGTTGTTAAGAAGGTGTACAGTATGTTAGGTTTTATTGGTAGAGGGATTGAGTTTCAGAGCCATGAGGTCATGTTGCAGCTGTACAAAACTCTGGTGCGGCCGCACTTGGAGTATTGCGTACAGTTCTGGTCGCCGCATTATAGGAAGGATGTGGAAGCATTGGAAAGGGTGCACAGGAGATTTACCAGGATGGGCCTGGTATGGAGGGAAGGTCTTATGAGGAAAGGCTGAGGGTCTTGAGGTTGTTTTCGTTAGAGAGAAGAAGGTTAAGAGATGACTTGATAGAGACATACAAGATGATCAGAGGATTAGATAGGGTGGACAGTGGGAGCCTTTTTCCTCAGATGGTGATGGTTAGCACGAGGGGACATAGCTTTAAATTGAGGGGTGATAGATATAGGACAGATGTCAGAGGTAGGTTCTTTACTCAGAGAGTAGTAAGGGCGTGGAATGCCCTGCCTGCAAAAATAGTAGACTCGCCAACTTTAAGGGCACTTAAATGGTCATTGGATAAACATATGGATGATAATGGAATAGTTTAGGTTAGATGGGCTTCAGATTGGTTTCACAGGTCGGCGCAACATCGAGGGCCGAAGGGCCTGTCCTGCGCTGTAATGTTCTATGTTCTATGTTCATCACCCTCCAATTGAAGAAATTTTGCCTCATCTTATTCCTAAATGGTTAACCTCATATCCGGAGATTGTGTCCCTCATCGAGATTCCCCACCCAGGGGAAAAATCCTCCCTGCATCTAGTCTGTTCAGCTCTGTTAGAAATTTATACATTTCAATCAGATCCCCTCTCATCTGTTTAAACTCTAGTGAACTTAAATATGTAATTAGGAAGGCAAAAAAAAGTGGCCATGAAATGTCTTTAGCAAACAGGGTCAAGGAGAATCCCAAGGCTTTTTATGCATATGTTAGGAGAAAAAGTGTAACACAGGAAAGAGTAGGCCCAGTCAAGGACGGAGGAGGGAAGTTATACATAGGGCCACAGAAAGTGGGGTGATCCTGAATGAGTACTTTGTATCAATTTTTACCAAGGAGAAGGACATGACTCATGTTGAGGTCAGGGATAAGTGTGTGAATACTCTAGAGAATGTCAACATATTGAAAGAGGAAGTTTTGGGAATCCTAAATTGTATTAAGATAGACAAGTCCCAGGCCCAGATGGGATCTACACCAGATTACTCAGAGGCAAGGGAGGAAATAGCTGGGGCATTGGTAGATATCTTCACATCTTTGTTGACTACAAGTGAAGTTCCAGAGGACTGGAGATTAACAAATGTTGTTCCCTTATTTAAGAAAGGATGCAGGGATAATACAGGAAACTATAGGCCAGTAAGTTTGACATCTGTGGTGGAGAAGCTCTTGGAGAAGATACTGAGGGACAAGATATATGTGCATTTGGAGGAAAATGGACTAGTCAGTGACAGGCAGCACGGTTTTGTCTGGGGAAGGTCATGACTCACCAACCTGATTGAACTTTTTGAAGAGGTGACGAGGATAAATAATGAGGGAAGAGCTGTGGATATAATTTATATGGACTTTAGTATGGCATTTGATAAAATCCCACATGGCAAGTTGGTACAAAAACTAAAATCACAAGGGATTTGGGGTGGCCTGGCAAGATGGATAGAAAACTGGCTTGGTCATAGAAGACAAAGGGTAGTGGTGGAAGGATGTTTTTCAGAATGGAGATCAGTAACTAGTAGTGTTCCACAGGGGTCAGTCTTAGGTCTTTTGTTGTTTGTAGTATATATAAATGATCTGGAGGAAAATGTGGATGGTTTGACTAGGAAGTTTGCTGGTGACACGAAGATTAGTGGAGTTGCTGATAGTTCCAATGATTGTGAAAGTATACAACAGGATATAGATAGATTGGCAACTTGGGCACAGAAATGGCAGATGGAGTTTAATCCAGACAAATGCGAGGTGCTGCATTTTGGAGGATCAAATTTAGGGGAGTGAATTATATTGTAAATGGCAGAACCCTTAGGAACACTAACATTCAGACGATTCTAGGCATGCAGGTCCATAGTTCCCTAAAAGTGGCAACACAGGTAGCCAAGGTGACTAAGAAAGCATACGTCATGCTTGCCTTCATCGCCTGGGGCGTGGAGTACAAGAGTTGGCAAAACACGTTACAGCTATATAAAACCCTTGTTCGGCTGCATTTGGAGTATGTGTGCAGCTTTGGTCAACACACTGCCAGAAGGATGTGGAAGCTTTGGAGAGAGTGCAGACAAGGATCACCAGGATGTTGCCTGGTCTCCAGGGCATTTACTATGAGGAAAGGTTAAAAAGACCAGGATTGTTTTCACTGGAAAGATGGCGGCTGGGAGGAGACCTGATAGAGGTCTACAAAATTATGAGAGGCATAGATAGGGTGGATAGTCAGAGTGCTTTTTCCCAGGGTTGAAGTTTCGATTATAAGGGGGCACAGGTCCAAGGTCAAAGGGGGAAAGTTTAAGGGAGACGTGCGAGGGAAGTTTTTCACTCAGAGTGGTAGCAGCCTGGAATGCACTACCAGAAGAGGTGATGGAAGCGGGCACATTGAAGACATTTAAGTAGCACCAAGATGGTAACATTAATAGGGAGGGAATAGAGGGATATGGATTGAAAAATGGCAGGTTTATTTTTAGATTAATTAGGGCACAATGGTCAGCACAGGCTTGGTGGGCCGAAGGGCCTGTTCCTGTGCTGTACTTTTTCATTTGTTCATTTGAATACAGGCCCAATCTGTCCACAAAGGGCAGTCCTGCCATCCCCAGTAACAGCCTAGTGCACCTCTGCTGCACTCCTTCAATAGTGGATATATCTAGGTAGGGAGAACAAAAAACTGCACACAATACTCCGGATGTGGTCTCACCAAGGCCATGATAACTCCAGTAAACTATTAACTGCTTGATAAGAAAAGCTTTGAAAATCCCACACAAAAACTAGAAAACACCTTTACGGAAATCGAGCTAAGCCTTTGGATACAGTGGGGTCTGCCCACATCCGGTGTACATTGCTAAAGATTGAGAAATACATCAAATGAAGGATTAACTTCAAAATCTGCTGGAAGGAGCAAAACTCCCCACAACTCTCACTCCTTTAAAAATTAGATTCTGTCTACAGCCTTTGGCAGGATTGAGAGGAGAGAAGCTAGGACTTTGGAATATACCAGAAAATATTTAACAGCTCAGGCAGCATCAGTAGAGAAACAAACTTAATGATCCAGGCCAATGACTTCACTAACCAGTGAAATGCTTTTGAAATGCAGTCACTGTTGTAGTGTGGTAAATACAGCAACCAATATGTACACAGCATGTTCCCACAAACGGCAACAATTGGATAATGAATAGAGCTGGATAACCGTTCCTTTGTGATGTTCATCAAGGGGTCAGTATTGACTAGCATCCCAGAGAGAATTCCTCTGCTCTTCAAAATATTCAGATGTCCACCTGAGAGGAGGATGGAGCTTCATCTGACAGGGCAGCACTCCATTGGTACTGTACTGGAATATCAGCCTTGATTATTAAAATTCTTGGAGTGAGATGTGAACTGGCAACTCTCTGAGTCAAATTAGTACTCAGTGTTATATTTACTGAAGCTGCTGGACACTTTTCCTCATCTACTTGTTCTGAGATGTTATGACACATCTCTGGAGCTAATGGGGCTTGAACCTGAAACTCCTAGTTCAGAGATAGGGACACTACAAAACTGGGGCTGCTAATAATCCTTGAGAAGGTCAAAATTGTGGATGCTTTAATCAGTTGGATATTGCCCCGACACTATCACTTGTGTTCTCTAGTAGAGGTGGCGGGTGGGCGGGGGTGAGGAGGAGGAGCAAGGGTAGCGTTTGAAATGAAGACAACAAATACATTGAAAGGGAAACCGGATTGGCATTTAAGGAAAATAACCGCTGCAGGGCAATAGGGCTGCATGGAAGCCTATACAAATAGCATGTACTGAATGGCCTCTCTCTGCACTGTTAAAATCCTATGACATCTTTCATCTGAACTTTAACTGACAGTACTTTTATGGACGGTGTAATTTAAATCACAAGCAGGTCCCACTGCACCCTCAGTGCAGGTATTCTACGTACGATGGGCTTTAATTCAAGACTATCATGGTGGTGTCAGCAGTAGTGATGTGTTCTCACTTGTCATTAATGTTGATCTATATGATATAATGTCAGGACATCAATAATTTGCTATGGGAACCTAACAGTTTACTGAGTCTAGTCCACTAGAAGTCAGTACTCGAGTAATAAAGCCCAGTTGAACTCTACATACAGTTGTCCCAGTTGTTCAAAGGTCACTCTGATAACAAGTCAGTGCACGGGTTTCTTGTTTCTTGTTTGTGAATCTGTGTTCCAGAGGCTCAAAGCAAGGTGGGAGAGAGAGAGAGAGTGATCCCTATCATACACAGTCAGAACTATGATTTCCTCATGGTAAGCAGATTCTTGCCCCTGAGTTGGTGAAGATTGAACATAAACAAGGCATGTTTCTCCCATTCCACTCGCTGGGCACCCCATTGGAGGGCACTATGGATCCTGAGCACTGGGGTAGGGTTGCCCCATGGCACCTCCTCATCAGAGGAGGACAGACGAGTAGGAAGGGTGAAAACTCTTGTTCAGAAGTCTCCCCTCATCTTACCATCCATACAGTTACATCTCTTTTAAGATTGTGTACCCTCAGTTTAATAGGAGGCCTCTGGAATGCCACCCATCTAGAAGTTCTAATGAAAGGTCACAGAACTGAATCATTCACTCTGACTCTCCCTCCACATTTGCTACCTTTTCTCTTCACTTGCAGGGTTTGGTTTTTTTTCTTGGTTGATAAGATGACTAGAGTTTGGTGCAGAGTAAAACCAACATCAATCTCCATATCAGACGCAGTAGCAGTCTGCCTCCTCACCTTACCCCATCTCTGTGCCCTCAAGCTGAGCATAGCCAATTACCTCCCTCTGTGCTGTAGAGAGAATGCCTATGGTCCTTTGTGAACTAGACCGTAAGTCTATAAGAAATAGGAACAGGGAGTAGGCTGTTTGGGTCCTTGAGCCTGCTCCACCATGCAACAGGATCATGGCTGATATACATTTTCCTGGGTTTCCTCCTGATTCCTGATTCACCTACTGATCAAGAATCTAACTATCAGACTTAAATATATACAAGGACTCTGTCCCCACAGCTCTCTGTGGCAAAGGCTCTCAGGCCTCTGAGAGAAGACATTCCTCCTTATCTCAGTCTTAAATTGGTACCCCTTTATTCTGGAGTATATGTCCTCTGGTCCTACACTGTCCCATGAGGGGAAACATCTCTTAGCTTTTACCCTGCCTAGGCCCTTAAGAATCCTGTATGTTTCAATGCAATCCCTTCCTATTCTTCTAAGCTTCCAGTGCATTGAGTCACAACCTGTTTAGCCTTTACACAAAATAATCCCTCCATATCAGGGATTATCCTGGTGAACCTTCTCTGAACCGCCTATAATGAAACAATATCTTTCCTTAAAGTAAAGGAACCAAAATTGCTGTCAGTATTCCAGATGTGGTCTCACCAGCACTTTGTATAGCTGTAGCAGACTTCTCTACTCTTACGCTCCAACCCCCATGAACTAAGGGCCAACAACATTCCATTAGTCTTCCTGATTATCTGCTGAAACTGAATTGGCTAATTCCTTTACTTTTATGTACACACACTAAAATTTCCAAAAATAACTAAAGGTTACACAAGGATTAAATTATAAGAATAGGTTGAATAACCCTGTCCTCTTTTTTTTGAGCTTAAATTATTGTGGGTGGTCCGATTGGATATTTTAAACAAAATGGGTCAAAGTGTTCGATAGGGTAAATGCAGCAAAGTTACTTCCTCCGGAGGGAGAATACAGAACAAAAGGGATCAAATCTTAAAACCAGAAGCCAACCACGTTAGAATGAAATGGGGAAACAGTATTTCACTCAATTTCACACAAAAGTCATTGAGAATCTGGAACTCTCCCTCAGAGGGCTATTGATGTCAGTTGACGCTTTCAAGACTAGGATGAGCAGATTTCATTGGTTAATAAAATGAAGAAGCAAACAGGAAAAATTGGAATCAAGGTACAAATTGGCCATGATCTGACTGATTGAAGGAACAGGCTGCTCTGGTGTTCCATTGAGTCAATCATGAGCTATAGAATATATTGGCTAGCACGTATGAACTTGGCCTTTCAAGTCTGATCTACCATTCAACAAGATCATCATCGATCTGATTTTAACCTCAACTCTACATTCCTGCATAGCCCCAGTAATCTTTCACCCTTTGATAATCAAGCATTGATCTACCTCTTCTTTAAAAATAGTTAATGATTCTGTGTCCGCTGCCTTTTGAGGAAGAGAATTCCAAAGACTCCCAGCCCTCAGAGGAAAAGAAAAGTTACCCCGTCTCTGTGTTAAATAGTTGACATCTTATTTTTAAACTATGACCCCTGCCTCTGGATGCTCCTACGAAAGTGAACATTCTTTCCACATCCACGCAGTCAAGTATCCTCAGGATCTTATAAGATTCCATTGAGTCACCTTTGACTTTTCAAAAATCCAGAGGATACAAGGCTAACCTTTCCTCATAAGGCAATCTGCTCAATCCCAGTATTAGTAAACATTCTCTGAACTGCTTCCAACACATTAACGTCCTTCTGTAAGTATGGCAGCCTGTGCTCCAGGCACAGTCTAACCAATGCCCTGTACAAGTGAAGCTTAACCTCCCTACTCTTGCAATCAATTCCCCTCACAATAAACTAGACAATCTGTTAGCTTTCCTGATTACTTGCTGTACATGCAGACTAACCTTCTGTGATTCATGCACCCAGATCCCTCTGCGTCTCAGGGCTCTGCAACCTTTCACCATTCAGATAATAACCTCTGTTGTTGATTCTTTCTGCCAAAGTGGACAATTTCACACTTACCCACATTGTACTCCATTGACCAGATCTTTGCCCACTCACTTAACCTATCTATCTCTTTGTAGGCTCCTTGTGTCCTCTTCACAACTCATTTTCCTGTCTAATGTTGTGTCATCAGCAAATTTAACTACCATCCATCTTCATCCAAATCATTTATACAAACGGTAAAGAATGGAGGCGCCAGCACTGACCCTTGTAACATACTACTCGTGACATCCTGCCAGCCTGAAAAAAAATCCACCTATTCCTACTCTGCTTCCTGTTAGCCAGTCAATCTTCTGTCCATGCTAATATGTTATCCTCTACACCATGTTCTTTTATTTTCCACAATAACCTTTGGTGTGGTGCCTTATCAAATGTTTTCTGGTTCCCTTCTATCTACAGTACAAGTTACTTCTTTGAAAAACTCCAATTAATTAGTTAAACATGATTTCCCTTTTACAAAACAATGTTGGCTCTGCCTGATTACCTTACACAAATGCCCTGTTATAATATCTTTAACAGCAGCTTCTAACATTTCACCTAAGACAGATGTTAAGGTAACTGGCCTGTAATTTCTTGGAGATAGCAAAAACTGCAGATGTTGGAGTCAGAGACAACACAAAAGTGTGGAGTTGGAGGAACACAGCAGGCCAGGCAGGATCAGAGGAGCAGGAATGTTGATGTTTTGAAGATTGACTGGCTATCAGGAAGCAGAGAATAGGAATAGGTGGATTTTTTTCAGGCTGGCAGGACGTCACGAAAGGAAAGTTGATGTTTTGTCTCAGGACCCTTCTTCAGAAATAGGGAGGGGGAAGGGAGCTGGGAAATAAATAGCGAGATGAGGGCTGGGGCTGGGGAAAGTAGGTGAGATGGTGATAGGTGAATGCAGGTAGGAGGTAGTGGGGATTGGTCAGTGGGAAGGGTGGGGCAGATAGGTGGGAGAGAAGATGGACAGGTTGCATCAGGTCAAGGAGGCGAGGATAAGAGAGAGGGTTGGATGTGGATTGAGGCCGGGGTGGGGAGATTTTAAAACTGGTGAATTCTATGTTAAGGCCAAGGGGCTGTAGGCTCCAGAGGTCGAATATGAGGTGTTGTTTCTCTTGTGTGCGTGTGGTGTCATTGTGACAGTGGAGGTGGCCCAGGATTGACATGCCACCCAAGGAATGGGAGGGGGACTAAAAATGGTTGGCAACTGGAAGGTGCCTTTTGTCGCGTACAGAGTGCAGATACTCCACAAAATGGTCCCCGAGTCTATGCTTGGGCTCACTGATATAGATGAGGCCACTTCAAGGTCAACAGATACAGTAGACCAAATTGAACTAACAGAACCTGTGCATCTTCTTACCCACCTATCTGCCCTATCCTTCCCACTGACCAATCCCCACTACCCCCTACCTGCATCCAACCTATCACTATCCCACCTACCTTCCCCAGCCCTACCCCTCCTCTCTATTTCCCCACAAGTGACCTCTTGTCCTCATCATTCCTTACCTCTATTCAGACTGCTTCCAGATCCTGGATTCTGAAAGTTTCTACAGATATTCTACTAGAATAGACTTTTACTAGAAAGAAGACCATAAGATATGAGCAGAACTAGACCACGTGGCCCATGGCTGACATGTTTCTCAAACTCATTCTCCTCCCATCTCCCCTTTGATCCCCTTACTAACGAAGAGCCCATCTACCTCCATCTTAAATACATTCAAAATGACTTTCTGTGACAAAGATTTCCATAGATTCATCACTCTCTGACTGAACTCATCTCAGATATAAAAGGTTGTTCCTTCACTCTGAAACTGTGCCATTGGGTCTTAGTCTCTCCTGCTGGAGGAAACATTCTTCTCCATGCCCACTTCATCAAGGCCTCTCAGCATTCGGTAAGTTTCGATGAGATTTCAGCACCCCATCCCACAATCCTTCTAATCTCCATAGAGGACAGACCTCACCTGCTGCTCGTATTGCAAGCCTTTCATTCCCGGGATCGTTCTTGCAGACCACCTCTGGATCCATTCCAATGCCAACACATCCATCCTTAGATTCAGAGCCCAAAACTACTCATAATATTTCAAATGCAGTCTGACTACAGCCTTATACAGTCTCAGCAATGCATCTCTGCTCTTAGTATTCTTGTCCTCTTAAAATTATTTCCAACATTGCATTTTATCCTTAAGAAATCCTGAATTAGGACTCTTTCTGCTTCAGATTTTCAAAGCCTTTCCCCATTTAGAAAGAATAGAGGCATAGATTATTTTCTACCAAAGTGCACAACCTATCACATTCCCACATTGTATTCCACCTGCATCTTCTTTATCCAAAGCCTGTCCAAGTCCTTCTGCTGCTTCCCTGCTTCCCCACTTCCTCAGCACTACATGTCTCTCCACCTATCCTTGTGTTACCTGCAAACTTTAAAACAATGCCTTCATCCGGATCGTAAACATATAACATGAATGCTTGTGATCCTAGCAGTGACCCCTATGGAACTTCACGAGGCACCAGCTCCTACCCTTTATATCCATTCTGTGCCTTCTGCCAGTCTACTAATCCTCTATCCATACCAGTACCTTGCCCTAACTCTTAGTTAGCAGCCTATGTGGAACTTTGTCAAAGGCCTTCTAGAAACCCAAATAGATCATGTCCGCTGCATCTCATTTGTCTAATTTGCCCATTACCTCCTCAAAGAATTCTAACTATTTGATCAGGTATGACCACCTCTTGACAAAGCCATGCTAACTCAGCCCTACTTTACCATGCACTTCCAAGTACTTCATAATCTCATTCTTAATAATGGACTCTAAAATCTTACCAATGACTGAGGTCAAGCTAACCAGCCTATACATCCGTCTGTCTCCTTTCCTTCTTAAACAAAGGTGCTATATTATCTATTCTCCGATATTCCGGGACCCTCACTCCTCGAGTGATTCCCGAAAGATCACCACCAAAACCTGAATAATTTCCTTCACTATCTCCATCAGAACTCTGGAATATAGTCCATGGTACAGGTGATTTATCCACCTTCAGACCTTTCAGCTTCACCAGCACCTTCTCCTTGGTGATGGCCTCTACGCTCACCTCTGCCCCGACTCTGCTGAAGTTCTGGTATGTTTCTCGTGACTTCCACTGTGAAAAATGTATGCAAAGTACTGATTCAGTTTCTCCGCCATTTCTTTGTTCCCCATTACTACTGTTCCAACCTCATTTTCCAGCAATTCAATGTCCACTCTTACTTATCTCCCCACCCCCCAGCCTCATCCTATAACCAACCTTCCCTATCATCCCCACCTCCTTGACCTGACACAACTTATCCATTTTCTCTCCCACCTACCCACCATTCCCACCTCACTGACCAATCCTGACCACGCCTACATGCACTCAGCTATTAACAGCCCCACCCCCCCTTATTTATTTCTGAGCTCCCCTCCCCCTCCCCATTTCTGAGGAAGGGTCCTGACCCGAAACATCAACTTTCCTGCTCCTCTGATGCTGCCTGGTCTGCTGTGTTCCTCCACCTCCACACTGTGTTATCTCTAACTCCAGCATCTGCAGTTCTTGCCAAGTCATTAGGTTTAATGAGCGAGGTTTCACTATAAGAATTAAATTTGTCCAGTATTAACAAGAGCTGGGATCATAACAATGGATAAAAGTTTCAGGGTACGAAAAGTAATAATGACATCACTGTTTCAGCCATGTGCTAGTATTTCATGCTGAAGATACAAAATAAACACTAACGTCTTCTCATGGACAGTATCCAATGTTAATAGCCTTTCAATTCCTTTTTTATTCATTTGTGGGCATCACTGGCTGGCCAGCATTTATTGCCGCCCCTATTTGCCCTTGACAAAATGGTGGCAACTTGCCTTCTTGAACCACTTCAGAGCACCTACTGTAGGTTGATGGTCACTGCCATTAGGGACGAAATTCCAGGATTTTGACCAGCAACAGCAAAGCAATGTCAATATATTTCCATATAGCTGCTGCCCTTGTCCTTCTAGATGGAATTGGTCGTGGGTTTGGAAGGTGGAGGATCTTTGATGAATTTCTGCAGTGCATCTTGTAGATAGTACACACGGCTGCTATTGAATGTCAGTGGAGGGAGTGGATGCTTTTGAATGCAGTGCTAATCAAGTGCTTTGTCCTGGATGGTGTTAAGCTCCTTGAATGTTGTTGGAGCTGCACACAGCCAGGCAAGGGGGAGTATTCAGTCACACTCCTGACAGGTGCTTCGTAGATGCTGGACAGGCTTTGGAGAATCAGGTGAGTTACTCACCACAATATTCCTAGCCTCTGACCTCTTCTTGTATGGTGAATCTAATGGAGTTTCTGGTAAATGATAACTCCCAGAATGTTGATAGCAGGAGATTCAGTGATGGTAACACCAAATGAATGTCAAAAGGACAGTGGTTAGATTATCTCTGATTAGTGATGGTTATAGCCTGGCATTTGTGTGGCATGAATGTTACTTCGCACTTGTCAGCCCACGCCTGGATATTGTCACATTTGAACACTGACTGTTTTAGTATCTGAGGAACTGTGAATGGTGCTGACAATTATGTAATCACCAGTGAACATCCCCACTTCTGACCTTACAAAAGGACAGAAGATCATTGATGAAGCAGCTGAAAATGCTTGGGTCCAGGACAGGACCCCAACAACCTCCTGCAAAGATGCCCTGGAATGGATATGACTGACCTCCAACAACCACCACCACCACCTTCCTATGTGTTAGGTAGGACTCCAACCACTGGAGTTTATCCAGATACCCATCGATTCCAGTTTTGCTAAGGCTCCTTGATGCCACACTTGGATGAATGCAGCCTTGATGGCAAGGGCTGTCACTCACCACACCTCTGGAATTCAGCTCTTTTGTCCATATTTGAACCAAGGCTGTAAAATGAGGTCAGGAGCGGAGTGGCCCTGGTGGAACCCAATCTGTGCATCACTGAACAGGTACTGCTTGATAGCACTGTTGATGACAACTTCCACTTTACTGATGCTTGAGAGTAGACTGATGAAGCGAGTAATTAGCCAGATTGGACTTATCCCGCTTTTCACGTACAGGACATACCTCAGCAATTTTCCATATTGGTGGGTTGTTGCCAGTGTTGTAACTGTACTGGAACAGCTTGGCTAAGAGAGTGGCAAGTTCTGGAGCACAAGTCTTCAGTACTATTGCCAGAATGTTGTCAGGGCCTGTAGCCTTTACAGTAGCCAGTGTCTCCAATAGTTTCTTGATATCACAAAGTGAACTGAATTGGCTGAAGACTGGTATCTGTAATGCTGGGGACCACTGGAGGCGGCAAAGATTGATCATCCACTCGGCACTTCTGGCTGAAGATTGCTGCGATAGCTTCAGCTTTATCTTTTGTGCAGATGTGCTAGGCTCTTCCATCATTGATGGTGATACGGATATTTGTGGAGCTTCCTCCTCCTGTAGTCCTGTTTGGTGGTTTCACCAGTTTGATACTTCACCTTCAGGTATGCCTGGTGCTGCTCCTGGCATGCCCACCTACCCCGCTCCATTGAACCGGAGTTGATCCCCTACCTTGATGCTAATGGTTGAGCGGTAGATATGCTGGGCCATAAGGTTACAAATTGTGTTGAAGTACAATTCTGCTGCTGCTGCTGCTGCTGCTAATGGTCCACAGCGCCTCATGGATGCCCAGTTTTGCTAGATTTGTTTGAAGTCTGTCCCATTTAACACGGTGGGATAGTGCCACACAACACAATGGAGGTATTTCTCAATGTGAAGGCGGGACTTTGCCGCCACAAGGACTGTGCAGTGGTTGCTCTTACTAGCAGATTGGTAAGGATGAGGGCAAGTATGTTTTTGCCTCTTGTTGGTTCCCTCACCACCTACCACAGACCCAGTCTAGCAGCTGGCCCTTTAGGGCTCAACCAGCTCAATCAATAGTATAGCTACTGAGCCACTATTGGTGGTGGATATTGAAATCCCCCACCCATTTTGTGCCCTTGCCATCCTCAGTGCTTTCTCAACATGGAGGAGTATTGATTCATCAGCCGAGGGAAGACAGTACATTGTAATCAGCAGGATGTTTTCTTGCCCATGTTTAACCTGAAACCATGAGACTTCCTGAAGTCTGGAGTGAATATTGAGGACTCCCAAGACTGTATACTGCTCTACCACCACATTTGTTGGTGGGACAGGACATTTCCAGGAATAGTGATGGTGGTGTCTGGGACATCAGAATCATACCTTTCAGACAATGTTAAGCTGTTGCTTCACTAGCCTGAGAGACAGCTGTCCCAATTTTGACACTTACCCCCAGACGTTGGTAAGAAGAACTTGAGGGGTGACATGGCTTTTTGGGCATGGTCTTTTCCAGTGCTTAAGTCGATGCCAGGTGATCTGCCCAGTCGGATCTGAATGGCTTGCTAGGCCATTTCAGACAGCAATCAAGACTCAACTACATTGCAGTGGGTCTGGAGTCACATGTAGGCCAGACCAGGTGAGGATGGCAGATTTCCTTCCCTGAAGGACATTAGTGAACCAGATGGGTTTTTCCTGATAAATCGACAATGATTTAATGGTCATCAGCAAATTCTTTAATTCCACAGCTGTGAATCTGGAGTCAGATGTAGGCCAGACCAGGTCTGGACAATAGATTACCTTCCCTAAAGGAAGGAAAAGAGGCCTTGATGAACCAGCTGGGTTTTTCCAACAATCAACAGACATGGTCAGTATCAACTAGCTTTTTAAGTCTAGTCTTTTTTTTAAAAAAATGAATTCAATTTTCACCATCTGCCAACAATGGATTTGACGGCATGCCACTGAACATTAACACGGAGTTCTGGATTACTAATTCATGATGCTGCCTTGTATTCCTATATTTCAGTGATTGAGCAGCACACTAAACATATGATCGATCTACCCAGATTTCAATCTGGGATCTGATCCGTCTAATGGTTATCAGCAAGGATCATAACAGGAGGGTGAATTAAGAAATCTGTTTCAGAATGACCGATGGAAAGAGCAGGAAATATGGACTTGATTGTAGTGCTACTTCATCAAATAAATCTGACATTAAATCAAATTCACTATCAATCAAAGCAGTTCTGACTAATTTGAGAATAAGCACAACAGTCCAAGTTTAAATAAATAAAGATTATAATTTTTCACATTTTACATTTCATAACTTATGAATTGTCAAACCTTAATTTCAAATCTAAATTTTAAAAACAAAATTTCATACAAAGAAAAGCTAAACAGTTGGATTTCCATACCACAGACATTAAGACACAGACACTGAAAATACATTCAAATTCAACAAATTGTTTTCATTAGTCTGAACTCATCCTAAACAGAACTGCACTTTGCCAAATGGATCTTTTTTAAAAACTTTGCTGGAGTTTTTCAGAGTTTGGTTTGGTTGCAGTTGTGAGAACAATCCTAAAGATCTTACAGTAGGGTGAATTTCTTAAATTTGGAAGAAATGGTTAAATAAAATTTTACAAGAAGCATGAAAAGTTGAAACAGTTGTACTTTACATCAGTTTGAAGTCTTGTAGTGAACAGCTCGTTTCTTGCAATATTGCGTTACCAATTTCCAAAAGCACCATTTTAAGTCTCAACCTGTGAACATTATGCAGCAGGGAACTGGTTTGGCTCTTGACTAATCACAAATATTTGCTCCTTGATCTGGATGAGACAGTCTGGACCACACCAATCAGGTCACTTATGTACCAATAAGAATATAAGCTTCATGTTGTTGCAAGACTTTTTGTTTAAAGCAGCACCTCTACTGTTGATAAATTCTAGATAAAATAAGTTTACCCAAAGAGCTGAAACTGGTCCTGGAACCAGTGTAGATCAATGTCTCACACAGCATCTAAAGACCCAGTGCCAAATGGGTCTTGAAATCTTTGCCATTAGAAGCCCTCCCTGAACCTAAGAAAACAGATAGAATATGGACTCCCTGCCTTAAATGATGTTATTTTATGTCAGTCTGCAGGTGTACCAAATTAAGCCAAAATGAGAAACAAGGGATTGGTCCCAAAATCAAAGTACTTATGGGCGATATCTGGAAACAAACATACAAGTATTTAAACTACAGCATCACTTTATAATAAATGTATTATTTCATAAAGAAGGAGTAATTTTCTTTGTTGACAATCACAATAACGAAATCTAACTGAGGACACTTATGGCTTAGAAACAAGAGTCTAACGTTTGATCAGAATGCTCAATGATTTAATTTGTGCAAATCACAAAATAATTACAAGTTATATAGTAACATAACTGATATATACAGAAGACAATAAAAAAATCCAATAAAATAATATCCTTTGAGATAAAAATGTCAGAAGAACAATTTTGTCAGCAACTACAAAAAGGAGGCAAATTAACATTGGTCAGAATTACAAGGTGGGAGACAGAAGGAGAAAGACCACAGCCCCTTTAAATTGTCAGTTTGAATCAACTGGTGGCGTAGGAGAGAGATTATTGGTTCAAGCCCATTCTAAGACTTAGATACATAATTCAAACTGACACCCCAGAGATCTGATACAAATGCAATGCAAAACCAACCTGTTTTGCAGAATACCTGATGGCTTTAAGGTAAGTTCTCCTGTGTAATAGGCACTTCCAACTAACAACGAAAAGAAATCAACTGCTTCCTCTACTAGTGTGCAGTCATTGCATTAAAATGGCTGCTGTTTAATCGGTTTAAAAGGGTGAAGAGGAGGAAGCTTGTGGAATTTAAAGGGACAAGCATCCAGCAGAGTTTTGAACAGGGTGACAAAGTGTATTTCAAGGTCTCGAAGAGAAATGACAACAAACATTATGGAAAATCCATAAGAACCAGTTGACTATTTTGACAACAGCAAAAATTCAATCAAAATCCTTTCGTCAGTACACTGGCCCCATTGTAATGGCAAGTTCCAAGAGACGCCTAGAAAACTGCAACACCTGTTCTTTGTTTACCCAGCTATTCATGTTCATAATTGTTTATATTCCTCACCCTTTTCTTTAAAATCATTTGCACATTGACATCGAACTCACTTCATCCTTTCTAATAGGAAGGCCCTTCGTACCATTTATTGTGTTTGTCCTTCAGAAAAAAAGTCTGCATCTGAAACAATTTTGTGTTTCCTCTTAACAGATGCTCATTATCCTCAGTATTTAAAATCAGATTCCCAAGGATTTTCTTTTTCACATCTAAACTTCCATGAAGCCTATTTGTTGTTGGAACCTTCTAGCAGGGCTCATCATTGGCTTTTTCAATACCTGCTCAGGTTGTTCAGTGCATCTTGATGAGACAACATCAGAGAATGAGGGATTGAGGATCACGACAATGCCTGGAAACCACTTCAAAATCTGAAATCTGTATCTAGGAAGCTTTTAGGGCTGTTAGAGAGACCTACAAATCTTCTAAAGACAAGAAATAGCAATAACAGTCAAGTGGCCAAAGATACAAAAAACAAATTACTGGAAAACCTCAGCAGATCTGGCAGCATCCGTGGGGAGGAATCAGAATTAACACTTCAGGTCAAGTTCTGAGAAAGGGTCACTCAACCCAAAATGTCAACAGCTGATTCCTCTCCAGGCCTGCCAAGCTTTTCCAGTAATTTCTGTTTTTGTTTGATTTACAGCATCCACAGTTCTTTGAAATTTTGGCCAAAGATACAACCGCTTGCATTTAGTGACCTTGGACTCAACTTGGTTTCTTTTAACAACGTCTACTGCTGCTTCAAATTTAACAGGTGACAGAGCTTAAAAAGGGGAAGGTTATTTTAAAAAAAAAAAGGATCATGTGCAGGAATTACAAGATGAGAAAGCATAAAGTGTGAGAAAAGGACATGTTGCTGGATGCAATGGTTTCTCTTACATTAATATTAATCAAAATGCGCTAGAAATCAGGAATAGTTTTTCTATGTTTCATAATCCTGGGCATTATAGAGCACTCTCCTTGATTAGTAAAAGATTAAGATTCAAACTCTTCTTGAAGCAGCCCCGTGAATGGTTATAGGATAATGATTAAGAGTTGCATTAAAATGACCGAGTCCTTTTGTTTGAGTTTGGGATCTAATTTATTGTGAAAATAATAGTCACCAAGCGCAAATAAAAGCATATTTCCAAATAGATATAATTATTCCCTTAGGTAGCACTTCCACACACCACTGTAGACCACTGTGACGATCATGCAATGTAATAGGTGCTTCTACAAATCCTTGGGACATTGATTAGTTTCATTTGGTGTCATGTAGGGCAAAACATTGTGGGTTGAGGGCCCTTTCCTGTGCTGCACTGTTCTATGGTGACATACTTGAAATTCCTATCTGCTTGCTTGGATGGAGGATTGGCTAACAAACAGGAAACTGCATCAGGATAAATGGGTCATAAACATCAACTAATTTAGTCTCACAGGAATCTCTACCTCACTAGTTACGATCTATATTTGTGACTTGGATGATGGGACTGAGTGTCTTGTGGCCAAATTTGCTGGCAATGGACAGCAAGTTGTGAGGGGGACAGAGTTTGCAAAGGGATATAGACAGGTTAAGTGTGTGAAGAGGACATGGGAAAATGTGATTTTGTCCATTTTGGCAGGAAGGATAGAAAAGCAGATTATTAAGATAGACAGAGACAATGCAAAGTGTTGTAGTACAGAGGGATATGTCTTGTATTCAAAACACCACGCTAACATGCAAGCTCAGCAAATAATTTGGAAGGCAAATGTAAATTTGCCCTTTATTGCAAGAAACATGGATTAGAACAGTAGGGAAGTCTTGCTCCAACTCTGAGCTTACACCTGGAGTATCACATATGGTTTCCGGTCTATACGCTTAAGAGGGATCTATTTGCACAGAAGCAGTTCAGAGAAGGCTCACTAGGTTAATTCCTCGGTTGAAGAGGTTCCCTTATGAAGGAGGCTGAAGCTGGGCCTACACTAATCCAAGTGTGGAGGAATGAGAAGTGATCTTATTGAAACTTGAGGGCGACAGTCGATGCAGAGGGCGACAGTCGATGCAGAGGGCGAC
>NC_063357.1:42882329-42913949 GCF_021869965.1 Rhincodon typus | reverse complement strand
GCAGAGGGCGACAGTCGATGCAGAGGGCGACAGTCGATGCAGAGGGCACGTTCCCCTTTCTGGGGGAATGTAGACCAGGGACATTTTAGATCTAGATGAGGAGGAATTCCTTTGGAATTCTTTTTCCCAAAGATGAGTAGAGACTGGGTCAATTCATCTATTTTGATCTATAAGATAGTCAACAATTGGGGGGCCAGGCAGGAAAGTAGAGTTAAGACCATAACCAGATCAGTGACCTGATAATACAAGCATTCCAGGTATTAGTCAATGTTTTGCCAGAGTATAACTTCTCCGTCGCCTGCTTACTGCAGGGAACAAGAGCTGCCATTGCTGGGTACTCCCTGCTTGAATCTTTACTGTAGCCTCTCAGTTGGGAATGTGGAATAGAGGAATTATACCTCAAAAAAAAAAGTCATTGATAAATTTCACAGCAGCAGACAATGAAAACCCTGACGTGTTATCATCTCACCAAAAAAAACCGAGTGCCGTTTTTACATGGTGTAATGGACTCATAAGCTGTTACATTCAACTCCCAATATGAATTGTTGATCCAAATTTCTTTCCAATACAAAAATCACTGGTTTTTGTTTACATCACTTATTCACATCTCTGTGACTAGATCTTAACAGTATATTCAGTAATTACAGGCAAGGATTTTATTTTACCCACATTCAATCAAATATTTGGCTTTGTTTCAGTTCTTCAATCTCAAGTTTCCTGTGTTATGATTTCCAAGCTTTGGTCAACAGGGAAAGACCAAGACTTTTCTCCAAGACAACAGAAACTCCACTTTAAACATGGGTTAAACCCTACTCAGTACATCAAGCTTATAGAGCAAGTTGAACTCTGTAAAACATGTATTTTTGGGCATGCAAGCCTGTCAGGGAGTGCCATGAGCAGGTGAAATTGCTATTTAAACCCTGGTGTTTAGGATGGTATAAACAAATCAATGCAGCCTCTTTCGATCTCTCTGCTTTTAAACAGCCCACACAGAAATATTTAAACGTGAATCAAAATAACATGTTGAGCATGTAACGATTAGAAAATAAGATGAGGGACTAACTATAATCTGAAAGCATGAATCATTGGCTTTTGGCTACATAACCCGATTGCTGGACAACACAAAATTAGGACTTAGGACATACAGATAAACATCAATGCCTGGTTCATTTCAGGAAGTTGTAACGACTATAAACTAGGCTGGCCTCTGGGTCACTGCGCAATGCTGCGAGTGAAGGAATGAGTTGAAGCTTTGTTTAACTAAGCCTTTACATTTATGATGGGTGAAGAAAGTAACTTAATGAGCAGCTCCTATAGCCATCTTACAATGTTTTCTTATTCGGAAGATGACAAAGAACTGTGATTGCTGGAAACCTGAAACAAAAACAGAAATTGTTGGAGAAACTCTGCAGGTCTGGCAGTATCCAGAGACAGAAAGCAGAGTTAACAATTTGAGTCCAGTGACCCTACTTCAGAACTATTCAGAAGATAGGTCACCGGACCCTAACCATTAACTCTGCTTTCTCTCCACCGATGCTGTCAGACCTGTTGAGTTTCTCCAGCAATTTCTGTACTGCTCATCTTCAGAAGATTTGTGTGTTTCACAATGAATTATATGCACAAATTATTTTGCATTCCCTTGGCAAAATTCTGCCCTTAGAAAGAAATACCTGGGTGTAAAAGTGAGTAAAGAATTGCTTCCTAGTTGTGAAACAGATGTTCATCTTTCAGATACCAAATCTCCGTCCTAAATGCATCTCTGCCAACATACCAATTATTTTCCAGTATACAAACTACATCTCAACAGTAAAGCAACACAAATCCTGGGGATAAATGGATAAACCTAATGAAACCACAGTCTAAACTCCTCATTGTAAAGACAGAATGGAAACAGGATTACAGACGTCAGAATATGTTTCTACAAATGCTAATCTGTGGACATCTAATTGCCGTGGAGTGCAAGGATTTAGAAGGGAGCTCGTTTCATGACATCCAACTGCTGTTGTACATCAGATTAGCAAGTACCTAGCTGAAGCGAGACTATCAAGCAAGAAACTTTGACAAATAAAAATAAGGTAGATGTTTGTAAGGATAGCTCTTTAAGGGCACTTAATTGTTGGAAGGAGTAGGCAGCGTCCGTCTTCTTATCAGCCATTTGCTAAACCACTCTCTAAGCTTGCTCCCAAGCTTAGGAAATACATGAGACCAATCTTTCAATATACACCTAGGTTATGGAACCAAAAATACAGAAATATAAACAGAGGGTTAAATTTAAGATTAAATGACCTTTCACTAGAATTGGGAAAGAGTTAGAAGAAACACAGCAGGTTTGAAGCAAAGGGTAAGGGGCACAAAATCATGGCAGTGTTTGCCAACCAAATGGAGATGCTCTACAAAGCAGTCACCCAACCTGTGCTTCTTGTCCCCATCATAAAGGGCACTGCATTGTAAACAGCAAATAGAGCTAGCTAAATTGAAAGAAGTACACATAAATTGCTGATTTACCTGTAAGGAGTGTTTGGTCTCTTGGACAGTAACGAGAGAGGACAAAAAGAACTGGTCTTACATTTCCCATGTTTGCATGGGATACCACCAAGGAAGGGAACAGGCTGTAGTCGGTAATTGAGTAACAGACCAGGGTGACTCTGGGGGATGGGGGGTTTCTTCTTGATTATACTGAAAGGGTAGAAAGGGGATAATGAATTTGTTAGCAGTATCACCTGGAGTTGGCAGTACACGAAGGCTGGCTGATGGAGAAGCTGAAAACAAGGGAACCCCATCATGATTCTTGGAGGCAATGAAAAGGATGAGTAGTAGTAGTGCAGGAAATTGGTTGGACACGGTCAACAATGAATCAGTGGGCATCCTCAGTAGTGCATGAGAAAATGTTGGAAGCACTGGTGTTAAAGGGACCATTATTGGAACAAACGAGAGTGACACAAAGTGACAGAACAAAATGGAGTCATTAAAGGGAGCAGGATGCGAGGAACTGTAGTCAAGGTATCTGTGGGACTCGTGTTTATAATGAAAGTCTTTTTGATAGCTTTTGCCAGAAAAGGAAACAGAAGATGAAGAGAAGGGACGGACCAAGTGAAAGTGTGAGAATAATGAAAAAAAGGAAGCAAAGAAGTTTTGCAATTCAGAGCAAGAGCAGCACACAAAACAGTCATAAACGTAGTGGAAGAGTTAAGGAAGGAACCCGAGCAGAATTGGAACAAAGAATGTTCCACATAAAGACAGGCACATCTAGGGCCCAAAAGGGTTCCCTAAACAACACCTTTAATTCCTCTCCCTTCCTCCAAATAAAAGGAGAAATTTGGTAAATGATGAAAGCATAGGCAGGTGGAGGAGAGTGGTGGTGGATGGTACTGGTTGGATCTCGTAAGGAAGAACCAGAGAATCCTCAGGATTGTCCTAGTATTGGGGATGGAGACATAGAAAGGTTTAACATTCATGGTGAAGACGAGACTGTTACAGACAGAAAACTGGAAACTAATTAAAAGGAAACTAGACAAAGAACTGTCACTGACGTAGTATGCAAAAGACTATACAAGCAGAGAAAAGAATGGAAACAAGATTGGTAGAAATATGGCAGGATCAGGTTGAAACAATGAGTTGACTCAGGGTGTCCTAGAAGATTTACAGATCTTGGGAAGGGAAGTAGCAACAAGCTGTATAGGATTGGGGAAAGAGCAAATGGGAAGTCATAAGAGTGAAGAACAGTGGAGGAAATTAGGTCAATGACTGTTTTGTAGACAAACACTTGATGTTTGATGGCCAAGTCACAGGCCAGGGAGGTTTGCAGGAGACAGGAAGAGGCATCAAGAGTCTGGAGTCAGCCTTTACAAGGTAGAGTTCAGTTTGCCAGACAAAGTAGCAACCCCTTTGTCAGCAGGTCTAATGACAAAGACAGACCTAACGGAACAAGTTCAGAGGGTCAGTGAGAGACAGGTTAGAGTGGGTGAGGGCAAAGTAACAGACATTTGATCTCACATCAACAATTCTTAAATGAGAAGATTTAGCAAGAGTATGAGGCCAGAGGGAAGGATCCAGGTGGAGTAGAGGGGGCGAGGGAGAAACATTCCTGCTGGCAGAGACAAAGTTTCAAGATAACTGACCAAAAAAACACACTACAGGAGGGAAAGAGTTTTTTTTTTAAAATACTCAGCAAGTTGTGATAATATGGAATGCAGCAACTTTCATAAGGAATTGGATACTTGAGGTAAAGCACAGGGAAGTGAGGCAAACTGGAAAGTACGTGCAGTTATGATGGATACAATAGCTTCCTTCTGTGCTACAAAATTCTATGAATTGACAAGCGCAATGTGCACAGAGACTTCACAAAAGAGTAAAGGATCTTTCCATCTTTCTCATACACCTGCATTCTCAGCATGGATCCCATCCGCATTGATGGGATTCATGACTCAAGCCTCAACCCACCAGGTATGACAGTGAAGTGTGATAATTACAACAGATGCCTCTTCTAAATGAAGAATGTGTTTATTGGTCTTCCTTAGTTATAATACAGCTCAAGGCTGTGATGATCACTACATTCTCTCACTAAAGAACCTGTTCTTCAGGATGGTGAAGGAGAAAGGACACCTAGTATATCTGCCACCTTCATATTATGGGTTCAAAAAATGAACCAGATCTCGTAATGTTATAAAATGTGACCTCTACATAAAGATCACAGTGTGTTCTAAAGATTTCAGTGCAATGTTCTGTAACAGTGTCAATACTCAATTCCTTATTTTGTGCAATTGCAGTTACATGAATCAAGCTTAACTTTGTATTTTTAAACATTAAGACTACAACAAAACCAAACCTGAAAAACACCTGTACAAATCCATGTGCATAGTACATGGACTATATACAAATATCATATACAGAGAATCACAGACATATTGCTGCAGATATTCCTATGGCTCTGAGTTCAAACAGCAGTAGCTCTCCTTTGCAAAAAATCAAATCTGAAGCAGTTATAACTCGTGCCTTGCTCAAAAGGAGGATACAGAAACATGCAAAATAGCAGCAGAGCCCGAGGGAGATCATGGCCCATCTGCTTCTCTCTTGAACCTGGGAATTTAACCATTTGGAACAAACTGGATTCTAATTTTTTTTTTTGAACAGGACATCAAGCTCAATTGTTTTTAAATGCACCTTTTTATATTTTAATAAAAGCAGTGTTTCTCAATTTCTTGATCTTTTCAGTGAACTTTACCTGTTCCTGAGGTGCAGCTAATGCAAACGCTCACCTTACTTGTGAAAGGAAGGCCAAGACCAATATTATCTGGGACAAGTCCTTCTTCTTGCAGGCCACTATCTCGCTCATTAAAAAGACTGCTGCAGCAAGTGAAATAGGCAATCAGTACACTTTTACTCTCCCTCTGGGATCTAGAGAATCTGCTTTATCATTTCAGATTAATGGAGGTTGCAGCTTATGTTGACTGCAGTTCGCAACATCAAACAGCACAACCTCAGCTTTAAGATAACGTAATGCCACATTATTCTGAATGCTCTGAAATTCAACAAGCAGCCCCGAATCAGGGCATTGGTGCA
Organism: Rhincodon typus; assembly: GCF_021869965.1. Lineage (NCBI taxonomy): Eukaryota > Metazoa > Chordata > Chondrichthyes > Orectolobiformes > Rhincodontidae > Rhincodon > Rhincodon typus. The sequence goes on along the minus strand of NC_063357.1, from coordinate 42,908,390 downwards.
TTCTCTTCTGACCAGAGTTACTACTGAAACCACTAGATGATTCGAGATTGGATTGACTGCTTCTTTCAGTGACAATTTATCCTTTGGCATCAACAACAGCAAAAGAGCAGTTGTATTTAACTGGCAGACAAACACAAATTAACATGAAATATACTAGTGATCAGGACTTTTGATATCAGCATTCAGAAGACATCATATACAGGAAAGCCGAATCCACAAGAGAGAAGCAGTTAGTCTACTCAGTGAATAACCAATAGATCACATTCCGTAGATGCTGATCTCCAGAAGGCACTACTAAAAGGTTAAATAGGTGATTATCCCACATCCATGGAAGAGCATGTCTATATTTAGCATACAGCAACATTGGCATAACTCCCACAATAAGTTACCAATTATCCCTGCTGTAGGAAAACATTAAAATAGTTTCAAGACAGGGTTGGAAGAATTCACAGCCAGTAAAACTGCAATTATAGTATCAATAATATAAGCATAGGCCACAAAGATTACCCAGTAGCTTCCATTCATTTTAAATTCTTTAAAAAAACATGCTGTATGGTCAAATGGCTAGCTTGGAAGAGATTCAAAGCATAATGAAGCCACAATACCAAGTTTAGAAAAATAAGTCAAATATAAACGGACTACAATAAGTTTGAAAGAATGTGATTAAGGATATGGCACAACCCACCAGTACAACCGAAACTTCTGAATTGACCATTACAAATAAATTTCAATAATTTCAGCAAGCAGGTTTCATATTTCAATGATCTCTGCTGGGGTTGTGTCTCTTATTCAGTGGATAAATAACTGGTACAGGATTTGTCACATGCCACGTGATATTTAAGGTGAAGGATCACAGATCTCCTGCACGATCCATTTTGTTGATTTCAGGTGTACTCTGAGGCATTTAAACACTCACTGTGCTCTTCTGCACACAGCTCTGCAGGTTGTTCACAGCATGATGATTCCGTAGTGACACTTAAACCAATTATTATCACAAATCTAACAGTGGTTTAACTCAATGAAATCCAAATAGATTGCCCACAAATCAGGTCTATATGACACCTTTGGATCAGAACAGTCCATTGCATAGAGACCAGGTAGTCACTATGCATTTTTATTTGAAGAGGTGTAAATGCAGTAGCAGCCATGCTGATACACTACGAAGATTCTACAACTGGTCTGTTTCTCAGTACAATGGATTATCAGGCACCGTAATGGCTGCCGTTCAGACTTGAAAGAGTTCATTTCTGGAAACATGTTCCAGCAGGCACCTAGTGCAGAAAACCACCTTTTTGTCAAAATTGCACCCTGCATTTGGGTTTGAAAATTCAATAATTCTCTTGCATAAAAATGACAATTTCTCTTTTCAGTCAATTTACATTCCCTTTCTCAGAAAATCTAGCCCAAAAACTGACACCTTTCAATAACATTTGAGACAAAGGATATTGGAAAAAGGGTATGAGCCTCCCATATCATTCATATGGGACTTTGCATTTTACTCAAACTTATGACTGGAAAAAAAACAAAACAAACTTTTTTTGTAATTAACTTTTTTGTAAATTGTACTTGGACCAATATGTTAATGCATTTATTCGACAAAAGTTTTTTTAAAAATCTTATAGCTGACCAAGTTTCCATGAATCGCCAAGGCATCAAAATTGTTCAAGAAAACCAGATAGTTATCTTCAGTCTTTAATGACCAAATAGAAAGGGGTGGAGATATCTGCAATGGGATGGAGACTAATGTAAGATGTAGAGTTTTTAAAATCTCAAGTTATTTTACAAAGCCTCCATAGATTGTGAAAAGCAAGAAAGGGCAAAATGTAATTTTCCCAAACTACAGGATTGAATAGATCAATCATTCACCCAATATTTCAACCGCTTGAATTCCTTGAATGTGGTAATCTGCATAGATCAGAAGTCACCTCTGACAGGATGCCCCAGCAGAGATTTGTGGGATTCAGGGTTGCCACTCTGAGGTGTGTCAGCTTGGAGCTCGGAGTCAATGAGGTAAGATTTCTCTTCATTCTTTGCTCTCAGTCACAACTGATAATAGCACAGTGATGTCATCTGGCTTTCCACCTACAAAAAGAAGTTGCATTTAAATGTTGAATTACCAAATGTGTTAAATGGTCTGCCTGAAGATTATCAGATGTCACGGGGTTTCCGTGGAGTGCTTTGATTTCCTCCCATAGTCCAAAGATGTGCAGGTTAGGTGGACTGGCCATGCTAAATTGGCCTGTAGTGTCCAGGGATGCATAAGCTAGGTGGATTAGCCACAGTTAATGCAGGGTTAGGTCTAGGTGGGTGGCTCTTCGGAGGGTTGGTGCAGACTTGATGAGCTGAATGGTCTCTATCTGCACTGTAGGGATTCTATGACCTGCATGAAGATATGTTGCATCTCAGAAATTAGAGCACAGCCATTTCAGTTCATTATATTATAAGATACATTCCATTTCAGATCCACAAAGGCTGCCACATTTTCCAGCTCTTTCCCAGTGCTCCTTCCTTAGGGAAACATCTCAAAATACACAAAAAAGAAACTTCAGTCCAAAAGGGAGAAGTAGGGAAAGTCAGACCGCAATGACCATACAAGTGTGTTGGCTCACACTGCCATTTGAAGCAGCAAATTATTTATGTTTACAATATTAATGGTTTTTTTTGCAGGTTTCAGATTGTTCAGGATTGTGGATCAGTCTAGAGGTGAGAAGTCAGGAAGACAAATGTCCTCAATACTCAACTTTACTGTCCTACCATGATTTCATGGGAAAGATAAATTGGGGGAGCCGTGAGACAGAGTACAGTGTGCCATCCCAGCCACAGATCTCAAATGTAAATGCTCACATAACCAAGAGGCAGCAGGAATACATCAAGATAATAGCAGCTCCAAAATGTTTCCTTAGAGATTTAATTATATTTGGCAGCTACCATACAAAATGCCAAAAATGGCATTTTTCATTCAAGTTTACACAGTAGTTATTGAAGACTACAGCAAAAAAAAAATGCAGGTCATTCTTCACTTGTAACCTTCATCTGCACAGGGCCCTCAATTCAATTCAATGCACAGTGGAAAATGAGCAAAGGATGAGTTATATCATCATGCAACCTCAAATCAAAAGCAATACTTTACCTTGGACGTTGAGCCCATTTTCACAGGCATGCTGTGCAAAGGGAGACATATAGTTTGGGTCATATGCCAACTGTTGTGCCCGTTTAGCTAAACATTTCACTGTTTCATTCAAACTCTGGTAACTTGAGTCCTGTAACAAAATGTTGTCATAAAGTTCAATACAACTTCAACACCAGCACATAAATGGTAAAAAGCTGCACGTTTTTCTTTTTCACGTCCTTTCCCCAATTAGAAATTCCTAGGCCTTTATTTATTATTGGCTAGGGCTTTACTCGTTCTAAGTTTTGAAATTTTTATTTTAAAAGATCAGTTGCACTTTAATGGAAAATGTTCAAAGCCAACAGGTGTCAGACACAGAACTGAATATTCACTTGGACAGGAAACAAAAGCAAAGACTGTTCCAGATCCAAACCTATTCCTGGAGGAAGACAGTCAGTCAGTCAGTCAGTCATTCATTGATCAGAAACCTTCTAACCCCAGAGAAGACAGTTGCAGTAAAAGGCTAAGTAATTGAGAAGGTGCTCCAACATGAAGGAGGCCTCTCAGCAATTCTTTTTTAAGTTGTGATAAATAGAGATAAAGCAACCAGGATGCCACCAAACTGGGGCAGAGATAATCATTCTGCAGGAATATTTTTAGCTGTGTTCAGACCCAGGAAGGCAGGGAGAACTTTTACACCTGCCTGAGAGACGAGATCCCCAGCCTCTTGCCAGTGCCCATCTCCAGCCAACTGCAAAATCCCAGTCACCCTCCTTTACCCACTTAACAAGGATTTTAAATGAGCCCAACGTGCTGCCTGACTTGTGGGGCAAGTATTCTTGCAGTCTCCCAGGCCCATCTCCCCAAAACAACTAACCCGAGGAAAGCTGGAAAACCAGCATACTAGCCATAACGAGTATTCTCAGATGCCAATATACGTCTGTTCCCAACACTGCTGAAGCCTGAAAATCCTGCTCACTGTATACGTCTCAATTTTAATCCATTTTCAAATGTAAGTTGGTTGCTGAAGCAAATAAAAAGTTCCATCATCTGTGTTTTTGGTACTGAAAAAGTAAATACAGCAAATAAACTGCATAGAACAGGGCAGGGGATCAGGGCAGGGGATCAGAGCATGAGACAGACAGCATCAGCATTTGTACGCTAGAGAGACACAAGGTAATCCTCGTCATCCCAGCTGAGACACCAGTAATACTGCAGGGAACTATACTTTACAATCCAGTCTGTTATACGAGATCACAGGAGGTGTCATTCCAGGTCAGGACCCTGATATCAACCTTCAGGTGCAACCAATCCCCAAGATCTGCTAAACACCAGATACCTAAACTTCTACAGGGGCATGATACGTACCATTGGAATATATTTGGAGGTCAAAAATGTACTGAAAAATTAACACTAAATACATAAAGGTTTACAGTTTTTCTTAAAATAATGAACAATATAAATGAATATCAATCTCCAATTAAGTGACTCTTGTACAAAGCAGAAAAGGCTCAGTCATGGTAAAAGAGGAGCCCCAATAAGACATCCTCATTCACGGTCATTGTTAAAAGCCAGCATGGGCAATGCTACACAATGTATTCAAGTCCCATACTCATGCACATATCATGTCATAGAGGTCTACTGCATGGAAACTTTCCCCACACCACCCAGTTTTCACAATTAAACTAATCCCATTTACTTGTGTTTGGTCCATACCCCTCCATATCTATCTTATCCAAGGAGCTCTTGACCAATTATGGAGGAAGTAAAGACCAACTAGCTTTACAACAGTGGTAGGAAAAATCTTTAATAAAAGATTAAGTTTTAAAACTAATGCAATACAATAGTTAGGCTCAGTACAGATTCCACAGGAAATGTTGTGCTTATAGATTTATTGAATTCTTTGAACAAAAAAGCTAAGTAAGGCTAATGTGGTGAATATCAAGATATTTTGATTTTCAAAAAGCCTTTGACCAGTTACCATGCAGAAGATTCATGACAAAGGTCAGACAGCAAGTATTATAGAAAAATGGATTGCAAGCTGGCTGTGAATCAGGGAACAGAGGCCAGGATTTTTGCCTCCTCTAGTAGGCAAGGAGGCAAGTGGGTGTGTAAAATAGTGACAATGGTTAGTGTGTTGATCTGCCATTGCCATTCTGACTGCTAGTGACTTTGCCCAGCATTGACAAGGCAGGAACTGTCAATATGCTCTATTTGGATAATTGGACAACTTAGCTTGTTAATGAGCTCATTGTTAGCTTATCAAATGTAAAGGAATTGTCTTTTTATGTTTTTTTTGTTAACCGTGGACTGAAATGGGAAAAGAATTGTTCTAAAACCAAGGATTGCTGGGTGTTTACTAGAATTTTTTGAAAGCAAGATACTTATTATCAACACAATGTACACAACTGCCAGTTCCAGCAGTAGTTAATGTATAGTTTGCAGGTGAGCTGAAACCAGAGGATTGTGTCTGAAAGGAGCTTTGGTTGGCATCAAGTAGCTAAAGAGACCAATGATTAAAAAACTGCCTGCCAACAATACGTTTTCATGTAGCTTAACTCAAACTCAGCAGAAATGGAACTGGATTTACCACGTAAACAGCAGTTACAAGAACAGGTCAGAGGCTAGGAATACCGCAGCAAGTAATTCACCTCCCGATTCCCCAAAGCCTGTCCACCACCCACAAGGCATCAGTCAGGAGTGTGATGGAATACTCCCCACTTGCCTAGATGGGTGCAGCTCCAACAACACTCAAGAAGCTTGACACCATTCAAGACAAAGCAAGATGCTTGATTGGCATAACATCCACCACCCATGCTCAGTAGCTGCAGTGTGTGCTATCTACAAGATGTACAGTGGAAATTCGCCAAAGATCCTTAGACTGCACCTTCCAAACGCACAACCACTTCCATCCAGAAGAAAAAGGGCAGCAGATACATGGGAACACCACAACCTGCAAGTTCCCCTCCAAGCCTGAAAGTGGCCATGTAAGTAGATAGGGTGATGAAGGAGGCATATAGCATGCTTGCCTTTATTGGTCAGGAATTGGGTACAAGAGTCAGGATATCATGTTACAGCTTTAAAAGACTTTGGTTAGGCCCTAATTAGACTACCACATTCAGTCTGGTTACCACATTACAGGAAGGATGGGGAGGCTTTGGAGAGGGTCCAGAAGATGTTTACCAAGACACTACCTGGATTAAAGGGCACGTACTGTGAAGGAGAAGCTAGAAAAACTCTGGCTGTTTTCTCTGGAGCAGCAGAGGCTCGGGGAGACTTATAAAATCTATATAAGTCTATAAAATTATGAGGTGCATAGATAGGATTGACAGTCAGAATCTTTTTCCCCCAAGAGTTGAAACAGAACAAAGAACAAATAAAATTACAGCACAGGAACAGGCCGTTCCGCCCTCCAAGCCTGCGCCGATCCAGATCCTCTATCTAAACCTGTCGCCTATTTTCCAAGGATCTGTATTCTTCTGCTCCCTGCCCATTCATGTATCTGTCTAGATACATCTTAAATGACGCTATCGTGCCCGCCTCTACCACTTCCGCTGGCAACACCTTCCAGGCACCCACCACCCTCTGCATAAAGAACTTTCCACCCATATCTCCCTTAAACTCTTCCCCTCTCACCTTGTCTAATGTCTAATACTAGGGGGCATGCATTTGGGGTGAGAAGGAGAGGGTTCAGCAGAGACGTGGGCAGCAAGGTTTTTGCACAGGGAGTGATGGGAGTCTGGAGTGTGCTTCCAGGGATCGTGGTGGAGCAGATACGATAGGGGTGTTTCAGAGACTTTTGGATGGGCACATGAATGTGCAAGGAGTGGAGGGGTGTGGACCAGGGTCAGGCAGAGGAGATTGGTTTAATTTGGTGTCGTGTTTGACACAACACTGGGAACCGAATGGCCCGTTCTTGTGCTGTACAGATGTGTTCTAGCTGTCTAAAATGTTTCTTAAATGACAATTGTACTCCCTTCTACCACTACCTCAGACAGACTGTTCCAAAGGCTTTTCACCCTCTATGTGAAAGAATTTCCCCTCTGGACCATTTTGTATCTCTCCCCTCTCATCTTAAACCTACAATGGACAAAAGATGATGGCCATCTACCTTATCGATGCCTCAGGATTTTATAAACCTCTATAAAGGTCACCCCTGTCTCCAACCCTCCAAGGAGATAAATTCCAACATATCCAATCTCTCCTTGTAACTCAAACGTTCCTGTCCAGGTTGCATCCCAGTAAATCTTTTTTGAACTCTTTCTAGTTTAATAACATCCTTTCTGTAACAAGGCAACCAGAACTACACGCAGTACTCCAAATGTGGCCTCACCAATGTCTTGTACAACTGCAAAAAGATGTTCCAACTCCTACATTCAATACTTACCTACGATGTATCATCTACAAATTTAGCAACAGTGCTCTCAGTTCCTTTGTCCAGTTAGTTGTGGTCCCAACACTGACCCGTGGAACTCCACAAGTCCCTAGCTGCCATCCTGAAAAAGAGCACCTTATCCCTACTCTCTGCCTCCACTAGTCAGCTAACCCTCTATGTACACTTTGCCCCTAACGCCATGGGCTCTTACCTTATTTAGCAGCCTTCTGTGCAGCATCTTGTCAAAGGCCTTCTGGAAATAGATCATGTCCACTGGCTTTCCTGTTCAAAGAGTTCTAACAGATGTGTCAGGCATGGGCATCCCTTCGACGAAGTCATGCTGACTCGACTCTATTTTACCATCTACTTCCAAATATTCTGCAATCTCAACCTTAATAACAGATTTTAAAATCTTACCAACGACGGAGGGAAAGCTAACCAACCTACAGTTTTGTCTTCTGCCTCCCTCTCAAATAGAGGTGCTATTTTAGCCATTTTCCAGTCCTCTGGGACCCTTCCAACTCCAGTGATTCTTGAAAGATCACCACCAAAAACTCTGCATTATACATCCCTTTGACCCTACCCTGCCATTCAAGACGACACAACTAACTTTCCAGAAATGTTAGGGAACCAAGGTTTAGTGAGGAAAAAAATAACGAAAATTTGCATCAGTTTAAAAAAAGAAAGTACTGCTGGAAAAATTAACACAACTGAAGTCTGATCAATCTCAAGAATCTGATAATCTAGATCCTAGAGTATCGATGGAGATGGCTATAGAAATATAGTGGATGAATTGGTTCACAACTTCCAAAATTATGTAGATTCTGGATTGGAGAGTGGCAAACGTAACCCCCACCTTTTAAAATTGTAAATTACAGACATGTTAGCCTACTATCAGTAGTAGGGAAAATGCTAGATTCTATTATAAAGAATGTGGTGCGAGGGCACTTAGAAAATATAAGTGGGATTAGACAAAAATCGACAAGGATTTCTGAAAGGGAAATCATGTTTGACACACCTATTGGAGATTGTTTCTCCCCCCAAGGACATAACTGGTAGAATAGATAAGAGAGGCTATAGAGCATTTGGAATTTTCAAAAAGATTTTGATAAAGCCCCACACAAGAGGTTAGGGTGTAAAATTAAAGCAAATGAGATTTTTCAAAGATATACTTGCATGAATTGAGAATTGGTTAGCAGACAGGAAACAAAGTCAGAATAAATGAAATGTTTTCTGAGTGAAAAGATGGTGACCACTGAGATACTGTGGGGTTAGTGTTTGGGCCACAGCTACTTACAACATACATTAAATATTTGGATAAGGGAATCAAATATTATATTTCTAAATTTGATTACGATACAAAAAACTAGATTGGATTGAGTGTGGCAAGGAGGATATAAAAAGGTTTCAAGGCAATTTAGTTAAGTTGAGTGAGTGGACAAATAAGTGGGGACATATGTGAAGTTTCCAATGTGGTAGGAAAGATAGAATGGTGGAGTATTATTTAATTAAATGATGATAAATTGGAAAGTATTGATGTACAAAAAGACCTGGGTGCCCTTGTGTAGTAGCCACTGGAAGTAAAGGGCAGCAAGCAGTTTGGAAAGCAAACTGTGTACTGGCCTTTATTGCAAGAGACTTTGAGTACAAGAACAAGAATGTATTAACTAGAGTTTTGGGCCTCAAGTGAAACCACACCTGGAGTGGTGTGTGAAGTTTTGGTCTCCTTACGCAAGAAATGATATCAATGCCATTGACTGAATGGAATGAACGATCACCTAAATGATTACTGGGATGGCAGGGTTATTATGGAGAGAGATTGGGTCAACTAGACCTGTCCACCGAAGTAGGAAGAATGAGAAAGGAACACTCAAACAAATAAAATTCTGAAAGAGCTGAACAGACCATATATGAGGATGATATTCTCCTAGCTTACACAGGCTGGTCAGATGGGCTAATCAGCAGCAAACAGAGTTCAATCTGGGCAAATGTGAGGTGATACACTTGGACAGGACAAACAAGGCAATGGAATTCATGATGAACAGAAGGACCTGGGAAGTGCTGAGGATCAAAGGATTAAGGTATTGGGACAGGCAGATAAGCAAGCATATGGAATACTTGCCTTTATTAGTCAAGGCAAACAATTTAAGATAAGGGAAGTTACACTGGAACTGTATAAAACTTTGGTTAGGTCACAGCTAGAGTATTATGTGCAGTTCTGGAATCCACATTATAGGAGGGATGTGACTGCGCTGGAGAGTGTGCAGAGGAGATTTACCAGTATGCTACCTGGGCTGAAGAGTTCCAGGTATGAAGAGAAGTTGGACAGACTGGAGTTGTTTTTCTTAAAAACAAACTAACTGTGATTGAGAGGGGACATGATTGAAATATATAAAATTGAGGGGCATATAAGTGATGTGGAAAGAAAAAAATTCTTCTTGATGAAGGAATCAATGACCAGGGGGCATAGATTTAAGGTAAGGGGCAGAAAGTTGAGAGGATGTGAGAAAAAGAACCTTTTTTTTAAATCCAGGCCATGATAGGAATCTGGAACACTCTGCTTGTAAGGGCGATAGAGGCAGAACAACTCATAGCATTTAGATGTGCACTTGCGATGCCTGGGCATACAAGGCTATGGGCCTAGTGCTGTAAAATGGGATTAGAATAGCAAGGTGGTTGTTTTTCTGTGTTGTAGATCTCTGACTCCAGCACAATCATTGTTGATCTTACCCATCAACTGCACATTCCTGCCCACTGCAGGATGCTGGCATACCTGAGGGGTTGACACCTGAGCTCACCAACAACTTATCCAGGGCAATAAATGGGTGTTGCTGGCCAGGCCAGCATATCACATGGGCAAATTTAAGAAAAGTGCCAAATCCCTCGATTCCCTTTTAACACCAAAACTCTATCCCAGCCTTAAATATAATTAATGATGAAGGATCCACACACCTTTAGGGTGGAGAATTCCAAAAATCTACACAGTGAAATAGCTCTTCATAAACTCAGTCCTAAATGATTAAGTCTTTATCCTATGACTGGGCCTCTACGTTCCAGATTCCTCAGCCATGGGACACAGTCTCTCAACATCTTTTCTGCCATATCCCTTCAGAACTTATGTTTCAATGAGATCACCCCATTTCATCCAAACACCAGAGAGTATAGACCCCGTTTACTCAGTCTTTCATCTTAGGACTATCACTTATTCCGGGGACGATCTAGTAAACTTTGACTGCATTGCCTCCAAACAAAGTATATTACTCGCGATATGGAGACCAAACAATCTAAGGAGCCTACGAACAATGGCAGCTATTCAATCACAACAGCCACATGAAGTTGGACTCTTGTTAACACATTTCTGCACATTTCCTTCCAGTGAAGCTGTCGGCAACGAGAATAGGTAAAGCAGAGGCTGGTGGAACTGGAGAAATCTGTATGATCAGCTGTGGATACCATGGATATGCACCTCCTCTGTACACACAATTTTATCCTGTACCTTTTACTTTACAACCTGTCAGAGTGTGCAAGCCCATCAGCCACTAGAAGAACAACTGTACAGTGAAGATGCACCATTACTTGAACTCACTCTTCCAACTCAGATAGTGAATATATACAGAATTTACAAGTTAGAATAGGAGTGTAATGATATGCCAGACATTAATGCGCAAGGGCCAGAATGTATGGACTCACTTGAGGGTGGGTTTACACTGGTTTTGTTGCAGAAAACTTAGATCACAAAAGCCAAGGCTCCACAAAATGCCACAGAACAAGTCTAATTCCAACTTGGTACAGGACTTTTTTCATAGCTTCCAATACGGATGGAAGGCTCACCTTAGTCAACACAAAATTTACCACGAAGAAGCTTCTCTTGACAAATCTGAGTTTCAAATTCAGACATATTAACACCATAAAGGCCAAGTCCCAGTAAATTGGCTTCTTTTTCCTATTTTCCTAATCAATCTGTTTAAGAGACGTTGATACACACCTCTGAAACATGTGGGATTTGAACTTGGGTCTCTCAGTCCAGGGGTATGGATACAACCACTGCACCACTACAGCCCCTATAGAAAGTTAGCTATTGCTACTGCTTTTCATCAAAAGGATCTCGGATTAAGTTGAGCTGGGAACAAACTGGAACTAGAAAAGTCAAGAAAAGGCTGTGATCTCTCCATGAAATGAAAATGTGGCATTCCTCACTTCCTGAAATGATAAGCTGTCAAGTACACATGCACAAAGATAATACTGCTTAGATGTTTCCCTATGTAAATCAACCCAGTCAGAAGAAATTGCTAAACTATACATCAACATTTGTAGTTTAATTGGACAGTATCTTATAGGAGCCCAATGTTCACATTTCAGAAGAAAATCTGAATGTACACTAACCACCCATTGGGATTTATGTTAACTAGAAATGAGAACCACGATGACAACCTGCAAAAAATATGGTAATCATTTAAGAAGAGTCAAAATTGCACAAACATCCCTACATCCAGTTAGGGCGGCACGGTGGCTCAGTGGTTAGCACTACTGTCTCAGTGCCAGGGACCTGGGTTCGATTCCGGCCTCAGGCGACTGTCTGTGTGGAGTTTGCACATTCTCCCCATGTCTGTGTGGGTTTCCTCCGGGTGCTCCCATTTTGTCCCACAGTCCAAAGATATGCAGGCTACGGGGATTGGCCATGCTAAATTTGTCTGTAGTGTTCAGAGATGTGTAGATTAGGTGGGTTATAGGGGAAAATCTGACTGGGTGGGATGCTCTGAGGGCTGATGTGGACTTGTTGGGCCGAAGGCCCTGTTTCCACACTGTAGGGATGCTATGATCTACGATCCCTGTGGTCGTCGAATAAAAATAATCTCCAATTTTACAAATCCATCTCAAGCACAGTGAAATCACTTTAAGACATGTTTCTGCCTACACAAATGCATCAGGTATTCTTGAGACAGTGCAGTAAATGAGCAACATTAGATTATCAATTGTTTCACACCACATTCAAATGGAAACCTTCCTTGTTGAAACTGTTTGAAACAAAAAATCTAGAGTTTGATGGCAGAAGTACCCAGTCAATTTAAAGTTCAAAGTCTTTGACGGCAAAAGTCACCAGTTTAAAATTCAAAGTCCTCACCCCGTCAAAGTCATGAGGTTTGTTTTCAGAACACAGACTGGTTCCTATGAAAGGCAGTTCTGAAAGTTACCCAACAGCTATGCAAAAACAAATCAAAGGATTCTAGTTCAAAAGGATTGATGAAAAATTTAGTCTCACACAGCATATTGAGAAATAGACCAGACTCTAGGAATATCATTCCTGACTATCTCCTATGGTCTATACATAGATATTTGACAAGGGTTCAAATTCTGGGTTTAACAGCAAGAATGTTAAGGGAGATTGCTTTGGGTACAAAAATAATGAATCAGTCACACTTTCCTCCAATCACTCAAATCAACACTTCACACAACAAATCTAAGATAACAGTCCTCATACAATAATTCATTTGAAATACAATGAGAGGTTCAGAACATTCAATTCCAGTGTTGCAGGAAGAGGAGACAAGTTGGCATTAACTAGAGACGGTGGACCAAATGGCCATAGAATACTGTACCTTCAATTTTTGTAACTGTTGTAAGATCATGTAGTCTGACATGTTGTCAAAGAGCCCATCTGTTGCCGTAAGAATGATATCACCCACTTCTACATTGAACATGGAACCTTCTGCTGCTTCAGGGCTGCAGAGTACAAAAAAAAAAGAGCATGAGCGCTGTGGATGAGTCGAGATATTTTGGGGCTCAAGTATATAAAATAACAAAAGCTACCAGATGGGGACCCCAGCTGTCACAATATATATTAACAATTTGGACAAAGGAATTGAATGCAATATCTCCAAATTTGCAGATGACACTAAGCTGGGTGGCAGTGTATGCTGCGAAGAGGATGATAAGAGGCTGCAGGGTGACTTGGACAGACTGGCTGAGTGGGCAAATACAATACAATGAGGATAAACATGAGGTTATCCACTTTGGTGGCAAAAACAGGAAGGCCGATTATAATCTGAATGGTAGCAGTTTAGGAGAAGGTGAGGTGCAATGAGACCTGGGCGCCATGGTAGAACAGTCACTGAAGGTTAGCACAGGAGCAAGAATGTCTTGCTGCAGTTGTATAGGGCCTTGGCGAGGCCACACCTCTCGAGTATTGCATGCAGTTTTGGTCTCCTAGTCTGAGGAGCAACGTTCTGCTATTGAGGGAGTCTAGCAAATGTTCACCAGACTGATTCCAGAATGACAGGACTGACATATGAAGACTGGCCTTATACTCACTGGAATTTAGAAGAATGAAGGGGGTGGTTCTCAGAAACATATAAAATCTTGACAGGACTGGATAGCACTAGTGGGGGTAGAATGTTCTTGATGCTAGGGACCAGTCTAAGAATAAGGGGTAAGCCATTCAGGACTGAGATGAAGAAGAATTTCTTCACTCAGAGTTGTGAACCTGTGGAATTCTCTCCCATAGAAAAGCTATTGGGGCCAGTTCATTAGATATATTCAAGGAACTGGACGTGGCCCTTGCAGCTAAAAGGATCAAGGGATATGGAGAGGACGCAGGAGTGGGATACTGAAAATGCATGATCAGCCATGACCATATTGAATGGTGGGTGTAAGCTCAAAAGAGCCAAATGGCCTAATCCCGCATTTATTTTACATATTTCTATGAATGAAAGTTATTTAAAAAGCTAAAATCTATTAATATCATGTTTGCCTTTATTTCAAGGGATGGGAGTTCTCAGCATTCAAAATATACAGGGCTGTAGACAAATCATCTCTAAAAATCACCCTGGAACCTCCACTTTCAGTGGTGACCAATGGAAGAGAAAATGTTGCTCCTGTAAATAAAATGGAAGGAAATGATGAGGAGCTGCATCCTCAATCACAGGCCAGTTCTCTGATACTTGCATTGATACCTCACTATGAGGTCAACAACAGCAAACATTGGAGAAAACTTCCAACCAGAGATTGCTGGAGTGAGGTGAGGGGCAGAAGGACCAGGGACTGGGTTGGAGACTGGAGGACTGTGATCAGTGAGCGACAAGCAGGACTAGGGCCTGAAGTGCTATAAGAGTTGGAGAGCAAGAGAGCTGGCACCTGTGAGAGAGAGCGAACACAAAGGGAGAAGGTTCAATGGGTGGGGGCTAGAGGGATGGTAATAGATGTTCTAGGAGGAAGGTGATCATGACCAACTACATATCACGATTGTTCCCAGAGTCTAGAACAGTTCTAGCAGATTGTAAGTAAACAAACGGTAACACGGGGCTATTCAAACCAGGGACAGAGAAAACAAAGAAACTACAAGCGAGTTAGCCTGCCATCTTACCACAAGGGGAAACAGCCACACTATATCTACCTACCCCATCAAGTACCATACTCAACCTTTCTTCAGACAGTCCTCATAACATTTTAGGAAGTGTTTAGGTGCACACTCACAATGCCAAGTCATACAAGGCTATAAGGGCCAATTGCTAGAAAATGGGATCAGAACAGGTCGCTGTTTTTGACTGGTACGATGAGTCAAAGGGACTTTTTCTGTCCTCTACGACTCCACTAATTACAGTCTGCCAACATGAAAACTGGCCCTTTATCCTAAATCCTTACCTTCTATTAATAAGCCAGTCCTCTATTCATGCTAATATACTACCTCCAACACCATGGGCTCTTAAGTAGCCTGATTTATAGAACTTTATGAAATACCTCCTGAAAATCCAAATATGTTAGATCTCCTTTATGTGTTCTGTTTGTTACCTTCTCAAAGAATTAAAATAAATTTTTCAG
Source organism: Rhincodon typus (assembly GCF_021869965.1). Classification (NCBI taxonomy): domain Eukaryota; kingdom Metazoa; phylum Chordata; class Chondrichthyes; order Orectolobiformes; family Rhincodontidae; genus Rhincodon; species Rhincodon typus. The sequence goes on along the minus strand of NC_063357.1, from coordinate 42,893,091 downwards.
GCACGATTTCCTCCTCAAGACTTTGCTTGATCATGTGTATTTCTAAATGTTCTATAGGTAGGTGATGTATTATTGCTAGACTATGAATTCAGAAGCTCAGCTAATATGCTGGGGACTTGGATTTGAATCCCGGTAAGGCTGATGTTGGATCTTGAATTCAATTAAAACAAAATCTGAAATTAAGTAAGAGTCTAGTGATGACCATGAAATCAATGCCAATTGTCAGCAGAAACCCATCTGACTCATTAGTGCCCTTCAAGGAAGGAAATCTGCCATCCTCACCTGGTCAGGCTACATGTCAGAGGGATAGACCTGTACAGCATGGAATCAGACCCTTTGGTCCAACTCATCCTTGCTGAGCAGATATCCTAAATTAATTTGCCAGCATTTGGCCCACATCCCTCTAAACCCTTCCTATTCTTATACCCATCCAGATGCCTTTTAAATGCAATTGTACCAGCCTCCACCCCTTCCTCTAGCAGCTAATTCCATACAGGCACCACTCCTTGTGTGAAAACAGTGCCCCTCAGGTCCCTTTTAAATCTTTCCCCTCTCATCTTAAACCTTTGCCCTCTAGTTTTGGACTTGCCCCACCCCAGGGAAAAGACTTCGTCTATTTACCATATCCGTGCTCCTCATGATTTTATAGACCTCTATATGGTCACCCCCTCAGCCTCCAACACTCCAGGGAAATTAGCTCCAGCCTATTCAGCCTCTCCCTATTGTTCAAACCATACAACTCTGGCAACATCCTTGTAAATACTTTCTGAACCCATTCAAGTTACACTACATCCTTTCTATAGCAGTGTGAACCAGAATTGCATGCAGTATTCTAAGCAATTTCCTGTACAGCTGCACCATGACCTCCCAACTCCTATACTCAACGAACTGACCAATAAAGGCAAGCATACCAAATGCCTTCTTCATGATCCTGTCTACCCATGACTCCACTTTCAAGGAACTATGAATCTGCAATCCAAGGTGTCTATGTTCAGCAACACTCCCTAGGACCTTACCAATAAGTGAATAAGTCTTGCCCCGATTTGCCTTTCCAAAATCCAGCACCTCACATTTATCTAAATTAAACTTGATCTGCCACTCCTCAACCCACTGGCCCATCTGATCAAATCCTGTTGAACTGAGGTAACTTTCTCTGCCGTCCACTACACCACAAATTTTGATGCCACATACAACATAGAACAGAACAGCACAGTACAGGCCCCCTTTGGCCTACGATGTTGTGCCAAACTTTTACCCTAAACCTAAGATCTATCTAACCTCCACCCCTACCTTATACTATCATCCATATGCCTATCTAATAGCCGCTTAAATGCCCCTAACGAGGCCGACTCCACTATCCTCTCCGGCAATGCATTCCACGCCCTTACCACTCTTTGAGTAAAGAACCTACCTCTGACGTCTGTCCTATATCTACCTCCACTTACTTTAAAACTATGCCCCCTCATAATAGCTACTTCCACCCTAGGAAAAAGTCTCTGGCTGTCCACTCTATCTATACCTCTGATCATTTTGTACACCTCTATCAAGTCACCTCTCATCCTTCGTTGTTCTAGAGAAAAGCTCTCTTAACCTTTCCTCCATTCCAGGCAACGTCCTGGTAAATCTCCTCTGCACCTTTTCCAACACTTCCACATCTTTCCTGCAATGAGGCGACCAGAACTGGAAACAATACTCCAGATGTGGCCAAACCAGGGTTTTGTATAGCTGGAGCATAATTTCACAGCTCTTGAACTCAATCCCTCTATTAATGAAAGCAAATACACCATACGCCTTCTTAACAACTCTATCCACCTGGGTGGCAGCCTTCAGGGAACTGTGGACATGAACCCCAAGATCCCTCTGCTCCTCCACACTGCCAAGAATCTTACCACTAACTCTGTATTCTGCTTTCAAGTTTGTCCTTCCGAAATGAATCACCTCACACTTTTCAGGGTTAAACTCCATCTGCCACTTCTCAGATCAGCTCTGCATCCTATCAATGTCCCTTTGTAACCTAGAACAGCCCTCCGCACTGTCCACAATGCGACCCACCTTCGTATTGTCCTCGATCTTCAAGTTCCTCAAAATTCCTAGTATATCTTCCTTACTAACATCGACCTCCTCTAGCCTACCAGCCTGTTTCACACTGTCCTCCCCTACTAGGTCCCTTTGTGAACACTGAAGAAAAGTATTCATTACGGACCTCTCCTATCTCTTTAGGCTCCGTGCACAAAATCCCTTTACAATCCTCGATCGGCCCTACTCTTTCTCTGGTCATTCTCTTATTCCTCACATACGTGTAAAAAGCCTTGGGGTTTTCCTTGATCCTATCTGCCAAGGTTCTCTCATGCCCCCTTATAGTTCTTCTAAGCCCTTTCTTCAGCTCCTTCCTGGCTGACTTGTATCCCTCTAGAGCCTTTTCCGATCCTCGTTTCCTAAACCTTATATAAGCATCCTTCTTCCTCAGTCTTTCGACCTTTCTCGAGAACCAAGGCTCCCTCACTCAACCGCATCTTCCCTGTCTGCTAGGGACGAACATATCGATCACACGCAGTATGCATTCCTTAAACAATCTCCACATTTCTATAGTGCTCTTCCCTGGCAGCATCTGTTCTCATTTTATGTTACGCAGTTCTTGCCGAACAGAATTATAATTACCCTTCCCCAAATTATAAACCTTACCCTGCTGTATGTACCTATCCTTTTCCATGACTACTGTAAAAGTAACAGAGTTATGATCGCTACTGCTAAAATGCTCTCCTACCAACAGATCTAACACTTGGCCCAGTTCATTGCCAAGCACCAAATCCAAAGTGGCCTCTCTTCGTGTTGGTCTATCTACATACTGTGTCAGGAATCCTTCCTGAACGCACTGGACAAAATCCGCTCCATCTAAACTATTACAACTAAAATGTTTCCAATCAATATTTGGAAAGTTGAAGTCACCCATGACTACAACCCTATGACTTCTGCACCTTTCCAGTATCTGCCTCCCAATCCGCTCCTCCACTTTTCACCTGCAAACTTACTAACCATATCTCTTATGTTCCTATCCAAATCATTTATATTAAATGATGAAAAGCAGTGGTCCCAGCACCGATCCCTGTGGCACACTGCTGGTCACAGGCCTCCAGTTTGAAAAGCAACACTCCACCACCACCCTGTCTTCTACTTTCAAGCCTGTTCTGTATCCAAATGGCTAGTTCTGCCTGTATTCCACGTGCTCTAACCTTGCTAACTTGTCTATCATGAGGAACCTTGTTGAATGCCTTACTGAAGTCCATATAGATCATGCCCACCACTCTGTCCTCATTAATTCTCGTTATTACTTCAAAAACCTCAATTAATTAGTGAGACACGATTCCCCGCACACAAAGTCATATTGACCACCTCTAATCAGTCTTGGATTTTCCAAATACATATAAATCCTGTCTCTCAGGATTCCCTCCAATAACTTACCCACCACCGATGTCAGACTCACTAGTGTTTAGTTCCCTGGCTTTTCCTTACCACCTTTCTTAAATAGTGGTACATTAGCCAACCTCCAGGAGCACCTCACCGGTGGCTATCGATGATACAGATATCTCAGCAAAGGGACCCAGCAATCACTTGGAGATAGCAAGAACTGCAGATGCTCGAGTTAGAGTCAATACAGTGTACAGCTGGAAGAACACAGGAGGTCAGGCAGCAGAGGAGAAGGACAGACAACGTTTCGGGCCTGGACCCTTCATCAGGTGTTAGTAAATCACCTGAAGGAGGAGTGGGGCTCTGAAAACTTGTTTTCAAATAAACCGGTTAGACTATAACCTGGTATCGAGAGATTTTTTGACTTTGCCACCCCAGGCCAACACCAGCACCTCCACATCAATTTCTCCAGTCATCCAGCATTCCATACACCTACCAGCTTTGCCCTTCACCCTGACAGGATCATATCTCTGGAGTCTCGTTATCTCATTTTTGAAGGCTTCCCATAATCCAACAGTCCCTTTGCCAGCAAACATCTACCCCAATCAACTTTTGAAAGTTCTTGCCTAATACCTTCAAAGTTGGCCTTCTCCCAATTTAGAATTTTAAAGTTTAGATTCGGTCTATCACACCCCCTAGCTCCTGTAAATTCATCATTGCCTCTAAACTGCCGCACCAACCGATTCATGCAATCCAATAGGATTCGCAACCAAACACACAAACTGTAGACATAATCATTAGTAACATGGAAACTTTCCCTAATCTCCCACATCCAACAGGAAGAGCACATCACTCTACTGAAGGCCATCTTTGCACATTAACAATCTACAGACCCAGAATATAGCAGTTTAACTGCTCTAGGCTTAGTACCTATGTCTTACATTTTTAAAGTTTAATTAAGAGATAGATCTCAATTTAAAAAAATCAAAAGGGAACTCAATTTACTCACTGTTGCAGATTTACAAAAACAAAAACAAACAAAAATCAGTAAGGTTACACTTTACAAAGCCATTTTACTGCTCCCCGGCTGTGAGCTCTCCCACACAGTTCAAGATCACCTGAGAATTTCACTGTTTGTTAATATTTTTTTAGATGATTCCAATGTCCAGAGAGACTTAAAATCAAACAGCAGAACAGTCAGCTGCCCAGACTCACTGCTGGATCAGACAGCAGTGCAGGTTTATTTTGCCGTTTGATTCATTTCCCATGTGGTCACTGCCTTTGTCTGTCTGTCTTCCTTTTTAATGTCACTCCAGCAATGTGGTTGAGTCTCAACGGTCTTCTGAAATGGCCTAGAATGCCACTTGATTCAAAGGCAGTTAGGGCCAGGCGGCACGGTGGCTCAGTCGTGGCACAAATGCAAAATGCATAAACATACAAAGAAATGCACACAGAGATTAAACAGACGTTTATTAATCCTGTTCATCAGTCTCTGACATAGATCTTCTTCACACCTCCCACACCCAATTTACCAGTTTGGTTTGCTCTTAATGATTTTCTTCTCAAAATGGCTGACTCAGTGCTGTGGTACAACTCTACAAGTGCTGACTGCAATTCAATGGGAATGTTGCGTTTGTTTTATTCTTTTAAGAATAGCAAATGTGATAGCAAAGATGATAACAGTTGGGAGTAATGGCAGAACGTAATTTATTTTATAATGGAGGATAAGAGACAGTTTGCTGGCAAGAAGCAGTTCATGTTGGTTAATCTGATAGCTAGGCATTTATTTTAGTGGCAAATTAGATTGACACAATCTGAGGGACAGTAGGTATGTAGAATGCAGAAAAGATTAAGTGCTCATCACTGTAGTCAGCAGCTCCTATTTATTTGATTAAAAGAACACTGCCCTCAAAGGCTGCTAGATCACATGGTTGCAATGCTTTGGTATAGATCACTGGCAGTACTGTACAACTCAGGCTACAAGACACACTTGTATAGGTCGCATTGCCAGCCTCCCCTCCCTTCAGTCTTGTGGATCATTCCTTACGTGTTCGCCTGTGTACCGTTTTCACCACAAATAAATCTGAACAAAGGTTTAGCCGGCACACACAAACTGACAACGTTCAGAGGCAATGGGACAGGTTGGCTGGTATCAGTGATTTTAAAGATGAAGTAGTTTAAAGGTGTCTTAAAGTTGGCCTTTATTTCTAAGAAGCTGAAAAATAAATGCAAGGAAATGACACTTCAGTTGTGAATGTCTGGGCAATTTTGTTTTTTTAAAGAATACAATCATTTTTGGAGGCAAAGGAATCAAAGATATAGAGCTGAAACAGGTAAAGTGGAATTAGGCTGAAATTCAGTCACAACCTAACTGACTGGTAGAATGAGCTCCAGGGGCTAACTCACCCAGTTGCACAGTTAAAAACTGAACAGCTGCAAACTTCTCGTGGTTATATTACAATACATGCTAGGTCTGCTTTTGTAGCCATATAACATGATTTTGGATAACTGGGACAAACTATTCCAAGGTACTTTTTCCTTGCATGTTGGCAGTCAGAGCTTATTGGTTAAGTCAAAAAACATTTAGCAATGCTGTCATGCGAGTTTGTAAAAGAATATTTAGTGGAATTAAGATTGAAGTGTATTGGCTGATGGAGAAAGTCCCCATCATTTTGGCAGTGCAAAATTAAAACATGACTGGAAAGACTGTGTGTGCGCAATGCTTTCTGAACACCTTGGAAAGTAGTCAGCTATTATTTTGATAAAGGAGGAAATGTTGGCAGCCAGCCAGGTATGGAGAAGGTTAGACTGAGTATGCCAGGGTACTGTCAGTTAGAGATTTATAATTAAAGCAAGTACTTATCGCAAGCCGTGGGCATCATTCCTCAGCAATAATTATATTACATAGCAGCAGCCAGGGCTTAGCACATGCACAAAGCAAAGCAACCGGCTCTATATTGGAATTGTAACGTACACTACAGATTCTGAAGAGCCCTTTCCAAGTTCACACCACACACATCTGAAACAGAACCTGATTGATTACAATGGGTGATTCAATTGTGATAGAGTATTACACAGGGCTGTTGTGGCACAGTGTACTGTTCCAACCTATGGATCAGAAGGCCTGAAATCAAATCCCATCTACTCCAGAGGTAGATAATAGCCTATCTGCTTAAAAATGTCAAAGAGTACATGGAATCTTTCAAGACTGACTAGGTCCGTCAGTACAGCACAAGAGTCTTAACCTTTGGGTCATGGTTTCAAGGCCAGTACAGGAGGAAAGAATTTTTAGGGGCTATTGAGGTGCAGTGGTAGTGTTCACATCCCACCTGCTCCACAGGTGCGAGGTAACATATCTGAACAGAATGAAGAAAAACAAAAGAGAAGTGCCTGTAAAACAAAATGTGTCCGTTCAAATATTCACAGGACCATTTCTGCTTTAATAATTAAAGGAAAAATACCAGGACACAAATATATTTTTCTGTCTTTCTAGGCAGGGTATCAGAGTAAGCTTTGTGCAAAAGCAGTCAAGAGAGAGCATATCTTGAGTGAGAGACTGCCAGAGTGAGTGTATCTGGGAATTTAGATCACAATAGAAATTCACTGAAAAGGGAAGAGATGCTTTTGATTTTTTTTTTTTTTTTTTTTAAAATGGTTTGTAGTTTGCAAGGTCTTTTTTTGTGGCAAATAGTTGTAAGGACTATATTCAACTGTAACGATGACCGGGGAATAACGGCCAGACAGTAAGTGATAGTATTTGATATTAAGCATCTCCTGAAAAGGTTTAATTTAAAGACATATGTCATAGCAGGAGAACTCAAAACTGATGTGCTTTTTGTGGGAAGCCAAGAATATTTCAAGTGCTCTAGGCCAATGTGTGTACAGTAAGTGTCTGCAGCTGCAGCTCCTGGAAGCCCAGGTATCAGAGCTATAGCAGCAGTTGGGAACACTATGGAGCATCTAAGTATAAAGTATCATGGATAGCATGTGCAGAGAAGAAGTCGCAGTGGCTACGACTCTGTAGACAAGTAGGAATGGGTAACCACCAGTCACAGCAAGAGGACTAGGGAAGCATTGCAGAAGTCTCCTGTCATTATTTCCCTGCAAAACAGATATACTGCTTTAGATTCCGTTAAGGGGGATGGTCTCCCAGGAGAAAGTTTCACCATGGTTGTGCTGCTCCTAGGGGGAGAGTAGAGTGTGGGATTGCAATAGTTATAGAGGATTCAATTGTAAGGGAAACAGACAGGCACTTTTGTGGCCACAAACAAGACTCCAGAAGATATGTTGCCAGGCGCTACAGTCAAGGATATCTCAGAGTAGCTACAGGACATTCTGGAGGAGTTGTGGGGGTGGAGGGTGGGGGTGCGGAGGAGAAGAAGGATGAATAGCTCTTGGTCATAGCACACATTTTTTGATCCCAACATAGGTAAACAAAAAGGTTCTAAAAGCAAAATAAGGAGTGAGGAAATGGAAAAGTAACACCTCAAAAATAGTGATCTCAGGTTACTAATAGTACCACATGCTAGTAAAGTGTAGAAAAAGCAGGATATTTTACATGAATATTTGTCTGAAGAGATGGTACAAGGAATACAGTTTCAGATTCCCAGGGCATGGAGACTGGTTCTGGGAAAGGTGGGACCAGGTGGACAGGTTACAGGTTCCTGGGACTGATGTCAGAGAGGTAGTATTTGCCAGTGTAGTTGTAGTGGCTTTAAACTAAAATGGCAGGGAGACAGAAACGAACACAAGGAATCACAGGAAGGGGAATCAAATGTCAAGAATGAAGGATAGAAAAGGGAAATAAGAAGTGATAGTAGAGAAATCAAATCAAAGGCCAGGATCAAACAGGGCCACAGTGAAAAATAAAATCAGAACGGGACAAGTAACGATAAAAAAAAACAAAGCTTTGCACCTTCGTGTGTAGAGCATTCACAATGAAGTGGGTTAATTAATTGCACAAATAGATAAAAACAGGTATGGTATCGTTGGGATCACAGAGACAGAGCTGCACGGTGACCAGAGATGGGAACTAAACATCCAAGCATATTCAGCAGTAAGAAAAGACATATACTCAATCATTAGCAAAATGACAGAAGGTGTCCTCAACAGTGCTATCGAGCAACACCTGCTCAGTTTAGGTTCTGCCAGGGCCACTCAGCTCCTGGCCTCATTACAGCCTTGGTTCAAAACATGGACAAAAAAGCTGAATTCTAGAGAGGAGGAGAGAGTGACAGCCCTTTACATCAAGGCCGCATTTGACTGAGTGGGGCATCATGGAGTCCTACCAAAACTGGAATCAATGAATATCTGGAGACAAACTCCCTGCTGGTTGAAGTCAAACCCGACACTTAGGAAGATGGCTCTGGTTGTTGGAGGTCAGTCCTCTCAGCTTCAGGACATCTCCGCAGGAGTTCGTCATGGTAGTATACTAACTGCAACCATCTTCAGCTGCTTCATCAATGGCCATCACTCGGTCCTAAGGCCAGAAGTAGGGACATTTGCTGATGATTGCGCAAAGTTCAGCACCATTCACAACTTCAGATACTGAAACAATCTACGTTCAAATGCAAAAAGATCTGGACAATATCTAGGCTTGGGCTGACGTGGCAAGTAACACTCATGCCACACAAACACCAGGCAATGACACCTCTAATAGAGAGGATCTAACCACTGGTCCTTGACACTAAATGGTTTTATTGAATCCCTGAATCAAATCTCCATCACTAAATTCCCCCGCTATCAACATTCTTGGGGTAACACTGACCTGAAATTCAACTGGACTTGCGACATAAACACTGGCTACAAGAGCAGGTCAGAGGCTAGGAATCCTGTGATAAGTAACTCACCTCCTGACTCTCTAAAGCCTGTACTCCAGCTACAAGGCACAAGACTGGAGTGTGATGGAACATTCCATACTTGCCTGGATGGGTGCAGCCCCAATAACAATCAAGCAACTTGACACCATCCAGGATAAAGCAGCTGGCTGATTGGTAGCACATTCACAAACATCAATTCCCTCTACTATTGATGCTCAATAGCAACAGCAGTATGTACTGCAGAAACTCATGGAAGATCCTCAAACAGCACCTTCCAATGACTTATAACTGCTTCTATCTAGAAGGACAAGGGCAGCAGATACATAGGAACACCACCACTAAGTTCCCCTCCAAGACACTCACCAACCTTACTTGGAAATATAACACCATTCCTTCAGTGTCACTGGGTCAAAATCCTGGAATTCCCTCCCTAAGGACATTGTGGCATTGTGGGTCAACTTCCAGCATTTGCACTGCAGCAGTTCAAGGCAGCACCACACCACCACGTTCTCAAGTACAAGTACATACAGGCAATAAATGCGCCAGCCACTAATGTCCACTTCCCACAAGTGAATTTTAAAAAAAAAACACAGGAAAAGCCAGTAGAATTGCATTGCTGGTTACAGATGAAATTAGCAGAAGAGCAAAGAAGGAAATTAGCTCCAATAATGTGGAATCTGTATGGGTAGAGCGGAGCATCACCAACAGACAAAAACGTTAGTATGGGTTGTATACCCCTACAGTATGCAGGTCTATAATATTGCAAATGACATTAAACAGGAAATTAGAGGTAAATGCAATAAAGTTTCAGCTATAATTATGGGTGACTTCAATCTGCATTTGGATTGGGCAAATTAAATTAGCACAATACCACAGAAGAGGAATTCCTGGAGTGTATACAGGATGGTTTTCTGGACCAATATGTTGGGAACCAACTAGAGGACAGGGCATCCTAGACATTAAAAAGGGAAGTAGAGGGGAAAATGGGAATTATGGGCCAGTCAGCCCGATATCTGTAGTGGGGAAAATGCTTGTGTTACCTGAAAGGAGTTGACTCAGACTTAAAAGGGATTGTTTAATTAAACTCCTTCAAGACTAATACTCAATATAAAACATACATTTGTTGCAATATTTACTTCTTACTTCATCTAATGCAATTCCAACTTTAACTCACTTCATTTAACTTCATGCCAAGCAGCATCATAGGAGCAGAGAGGCTGACGTTTCGGGCCTAGACCCTTCATCAGAAAAGGGGGAGGGGAAGGGGGTTTTGAAATAAACAGGGAGAGAGTGGGAGGCGGATAGAAGAGGGATAGAGGAGAGGATAGGTGGAGAGGAAACAAACAGGTCGAAGAGGCGGGGATGGAGCCAGTAAAGGTGAGTGTAGGTAGGGAGTTAGGAAGGGGATAGGTCAGTCCAGGGAGGACGGACAGGTCAAGGGGGCGGGATGAGGTTGGTCGGTAGGAGATGGAGGTGCGGCTTGAGGTGGGAGGAGGGGATAGGTGGGAGGAAGAACAGGTTAGGGAGGCAGGGACGAG
>NC_063357.1:42851637-42881929 GCF_021869965.1 Rhincodon typus | reverse complement strand
CCTCAGTGGTTGAGAACGCCCTCAACCGTGTCTCCCACATTTCCCGCAACTCATCCCTCACACCCCGTCCACGCAATAACAACCAAAAAAGAATCTCCCTCGTCCTCACGTACCACCCCACCAACCTCCGGATCCAATGCATCATCCTCCGACACATCCGCCATCTGCAATCCAACCCCACCACCAAAGACATTTTTCCCTCCCCACCCTTATCTGCTTTCAGGAGAGATCACTCTCTCCGTGACTCCCTTGTCTGCTGCACACTCCCCTCCAGCCCCACCACACCCGGCACTTTTCCCTGCAACCGCAGGAAGTGCTTCCCCATCCCAGGCCCCAAGAAGACTTTCCACATCAAGCAGATGTTCACCTGCACATCTGCTAATGTGGTATACTGCATCCGCTGTTCCCGTTGTGGCCTCCTGTACAACGGGGAAACCAAGCGGAGGCTTGGGGACCGCTTTGCAGAACACTTATACTCGGTTCACACTAAACAACTGCACTTTCCAGTCGCGAACCATTTCAACTCCCCCTCCCATTCCTCAGATGACATGTCCATCCTGGGTCTCCTGCAGTGCCACAACGATGCTATACGTAGGTTGCAGGAACAGCAACTCATATTCCACTTGGGAACCCTGCAGCCCAATGGTATCAATTTCACAAGCTTCAAAATCTCCCCTCCCCCTACCGCATCCCAAAACCAGCCCAGCTCGTCCCCGCTTCCCTAACCTGTCCTCCCTTCCTCCCACCTATCCCCTCCTCCCACCTCAAGCCGCACCCCCATTTCCTACCTACTAACTTCATCCCGCCCCCTTGTCCTGTCTGTCCTCCCTGGACTGACCTATCTCCTCCCTACCTCCTCACCTTTACTGGCTCCATCCCCGCCTCTTTGACCTGTTTGTTTCCTCTCCACCTATCTTCTCCTCTCTCCATCTTCTATCCGCCTCCCCCTCTCTCCCTATTTATTTCCGAATCCCCTTCCCCTCCCCCATTTCTGAAGAAGGTTCTAGGCCCGAAACGTCAGCCTTCCTGCTCCTCTGATGCTGCTTGGCTTGCTGTGTTCATCCAGCTCTACACCTTGTTATACCAGTAAAAGAAATATTGTTTGGACTGAAAATGACAAGCCCAGAACATGGGGAACAGAGTTTGTAACTACCTTTTGAAATAGAGGAATGCCATACCCATCAAAAAAAGTACACTGAGTCTGAAAGTGGGATGATGTTTCTTGAAGTGGACAGTAGAGTGGTACAACTCAAATATTAGCTTCTGGCTTTTTAACATTTGACCCCATGCCTGAAATTGTAGTAAGGTTTAAGCAGAGACAACAGTGCACACCATTAGTAAACCTTATCTTGATTGAAAACACTGGCCTATTAATGAATCATTCGTTTAAAGTGAATACATCATCAGTGAACAAAACTAGAAAATCAGTTATGAAGAGTCGTCACTGGACCTGAAACGTTAACTCTGCTTTCTCGCTACAGATGCTGCCAGACTGGAGTTTTTTTACCAGTGATTTGATTTTGTTTCTGATTTCCAGCAGCTGTAGCTCGATTGGTTTTTTTTTGTTTAGAAAACATTAATAAAGGTCATTCTGGAAATGTACAGGGCTCTGGTTACATCTTGAGTACTGAGTTTATTTCTGGCTGTCAAGGCACTGTGGAACAGCAAGATGAATATCTCTCAAACCTGAATTCTGGTAAAAGGTCAAGCTTGGATCTGACAGTAAAACAAGATTTTTACGGATGATTATACTATCTATCGCATACCAGTAGAGGAAGAAATTGTATAATTCAGGGTTTCTTTGGGAGTTGGCTCCCTTGTATGATTGTTGTGAAGTCTAATTTTGCATTTGGCACCCCATCCACTAGTTTCAACATTCAGTTCCTCCACAACTTAGCCACAGTGGCAGCAGTGTGTACCATTGACTAGATGTATTGCATAACCTCACCCAAGATCCATCGACAGCACTTTCCAAATCCATTATCTCTACTACGCAGCAGGAAGAGGGTAGAAGATGCATGAGAATATCCCCTGCGAGTTCCTTCTCAAGCCACACACCATTCTGACTTGGAAATATATCATTGTTCCTTCAGTGTTGCTGGGTCACAATCCTGAACTCCCTCCCTAACTACATGTGGTGTAGGTAAATCCACAAGGACTGTAGTAAGTCAAAGGCAGCACACCACCACCACCACCTCCGGGACAATTAGGGATGAGTAACACATTTCTGGCCTTGCTAGAAAGTCTGACATCCTACAGAAAAACGTATGAAAGGTCAGTGAGGGAACGAAAGTCAAACACTAAGGGGAACAGATATTGAGTGAGGGTGAGGCATTGGTGTAGTGATTTTGTCATTGTACTAGCAATCCTCAGGTCAATGTCTTGGACGTGGATTCCAATCCCACCTTGACAGATGGTTAAATTTGAATTTGCTAAAAATCTGGAATAGAAAATTAACCTAATAGCAACCATGTAACTACTGTCAATTGTCATAAAAATCATTTGGCTGACTAATCCTTACTTAATATGGTTCCAGACCCACAACAATATGATTGACTCTGGATAGGCATAGACAGTAAGTGCTGGCCCAAGTCACATGGACAGAAAGGTTAAAAAACTAGAACTATCCTCTTTGAGGGTGGGTATTGTGTTGCTTTCAAGGCAGAAAGCGGAGTTGGAGTTGTGGGAATTATTCAGAATATGGGAATGTTGCTTCAGAATCAGTACTGGAACTACTGTATTTCACTAGTTATATTAGTAACTTGCATCTTGGAATCAAAAATGTAGTTTCTTAACTTGGTGATGACAACGAAGGGGGTGGGGGTGTAGCTGATGGTGTTAAGTCATTTTTAAAAATTCACTTGTGGGATGTGGGCACCGCTGGCTGGCTAGTATTTATTGTCCATCCCAAATTCACTCTGAAGGTGGTGGTGAGCTGCCTTCTTAAACTGCTGCAGTCCAGCTCCTGTGGGTTGACCCACAGTGCCATTAGGGGGGGGAATTCTAAGATTTTGACCCAGTGACAGTGAAGGAACAGCAATATATTTCCAAGTCAGTATGGTGAGTGGCTTGGAGGGGAACTTGAAGTTGGTGTTCCTATATATCTGCTGCCCTTGTCTTTCTAGATGGAAGTGGTTGTGGGTTTGGAATGTGCTGTCTGAAGATCTTTGAATTTCAACACATTGCTGCTACTGAGTGTCAGTGATGGAACAAATGAATGCTTGTGGATGTAGTGCCAGTCAAGTGGGCTGCTTTGTTCTGGATAGTGTCAAGCTGCTTGTGTTGTTGGGGCTGCATTCATCCAGGCAAGTGGGGAGTACTCCATCACACTCCTGACTTCTACCTTTGTAGAGGCTGGACAGGCTTTGAGGAGTCGGGTGAGTTACCTGCTGCAGTATTCCTAGTTTTTGACCTGCTCTTGTAGCCACTGTGTTTGTGGTGAGTTCAATTGAGTTTCTGGTCAATGATAACCCCCAGGATGTAGTTGTGGGGGATTCAGTGATGTTAACACTGTTTAAATCAAGGGGCAGTGGTTAGATTGTCTGTCTCTTATTGATGATGTTTCTAGCCTGGCATTTGTGTGGCATGAATGTTACTTGCTACTTGTCAACCCAAGCCTGGATGTTGTCCAGATCTTGTTGCATTTGGACATGGACTACTTCAGTGTCTGAGGAGTTGTGAATGGTGCTGAACATTGTGTGATCATTGGCAAACATCCCCACTTCTGACCTTTATGATTGAGAGAAGGTCATTGAAGCAGTTGAAGATGGTTGGGCTGAGGAACTCCTTCATAGATGTCCTGGAGCTGAGATGACTGCCCTCCAAAAAACACAACCATCTTCCTATGTGAGAGGTATGAGTCCAATCATCATAAACTTTGCCCCTGATACCCATTGTTTCCAGTTTTGCTAGGGCTCCTTGATGCCACCCTTCGTTGAATGCAGCCTTGAATGCTGTCGCTGTCACTGTCACCTCATCTCACCCATGGAATTCAGCTGTTTTTTTGGTCCATGTTTGAACCAAGACTGTAACGAGGTCCAGACCCGAGTGGCCCTGGCGGAACCCAAACTGGGTATCACTGAGCAGGTGCTGCTTGACAGTACTGTTGATGACGCCTTCCATCACTTTACTGATGATCAAGAGTAGACTGGGGCAGTGATTGGCCGGGTTGGATTTGTCCTGCTTTTAATGTACAGGACCTACTTGGGCAATTTTCCATGTTGTCGGGTCGATACCAGTGTTGTAACTGTAGGAACAGCTTGGCTAGGTGAGTGGCAAGTTCTGGAGCACAAGTCTTCAGTACTGTTGCTGGAATGCTTTCAGTGTCCGTAGCCTTTGCAGTATCCAGTGTCTCCAACCATTTCTTGATATCATGTGGACTGAATCAAATTGGCCGAAGACTGGTGTCTGTAATGCTGGGAGCAGGCTGAAATGGATCATCCACTTGGCATTTCTGGCTGAAGGCTGCTGCAAAAGCTTCAGCCTCATCTGTTGCACTGATGTACTGGGCTCTTCCATCATTGAGGGTGGGGATATTTGTGGAGTCAGTACTGAGAAGGAATGTGACAAATTACAGAAAGACATTAATGAGTAAATAATTGGCAAAAAAAATGAGGTTGAACACTTTGATTTTTTGCCAGGAATTATAGGGAGGTCATCTATTACTTGAAAGCTGAAGGTCTAGGTAGGGTAGACGAACAAGATGATCACAGCACAAATTCCTCCATTAAAAGTTGCACCATAGATTTTTAAGTTCTTAAAAAGAAACCACTGGGGCTGGTCCTGAGAGATGACCTAATAGCGATCTTTCTTTTAAGTTATTGAGGTATTGATAGACTGAATACAGCGAGAATGTGGAAGCACATAACTAGATGCCATTAAATAGGAGATAGTTACCAAGTCGTCCAGAAAGCGGAGACAGAAAATAGTTGAAGTGAATTAGTGAAGATGCATTTAAGGAGAAACTAGATGAACATTTGAGAGAGAGACTGGAGGGTAAATTTAGATGAGAAAAGATGGCGGAATCTCGAGTGGAACTCAAATACCAGCGTGGACTTTGGACTGAACGGCTTATTTCTGTGCTGTATAATCTGTGCAGTTCTGTTTTTTCCTTTTTTAAAAGTGTCAGCAATCAAGAGGAGTTCCAGAAAGCAGGGCAGGGCTGACTGAAGGTCTGTCAACAGGCGCAACTGTTGATACTCTGAAATCCATGCTCAGATTACATTGCCTGCCAGATTTCAGACTACTGGCTGGAAGAGGAACATGCACAGCTTTCATTTAAAAAAAACTATTTTGAACACTTGAGTACCACTGCATGTCACTCCTGGCAGGTTTCCCACATTCTACCCTATATAAACTTGAGGTCATTCAGACACTCTTGCTTGAATGTCAACTAGTATCATGTCTTGTTTACTTATCACCTCTGTCTAAATTTATCCCAATCAAGTTCTCTTGATTTTAAATTTCTCCGGTGTTTTCAAATCCCTCATGGTCTCTACAATATGCCACCTCCAACTCTAGTCTCTTTCACCTATTTGATCATTTTTCTTGCCTTTGGCTCCATTTTGTGTACCGAGATAAATGCGAGAACACAGAAAATAAACAGTATGAAAGCCACAATGAAAGAGAGAAATAGAGATGCACAATGTATCTGAAAAAACTTGAATCAAGTGAATAAAACCTGTATGACTCTATGGTAAAACTATGATTAAATGTATATTTGGGTTGATGTCTCTCAGTGGCTCATTCCTCTGTTGTCTTTGAAATTCAGTAACGTTGTCAACTGACAAATCAGCCTTTCTGTGCCAGCCATGGGGTCTCCAAGTGGCATCAAGAACCCATTTTTAACATTTTCTGTGTTGGCTGCCTTGATCCATTTCTTTTACAATTGCTTCTTTTCCTACAATGTTATCCATACTTTCGAAATAATCACCTTTATCCTTATTCACTGTTTCTCAGCGTTTTTCACTGCATATTGGCAACAGCAACTTTATTTGGTATATCAAATTTAATGTAATGAAACATCCCAAGGTGTTTCACAGGATCATTACAAATGAGAATCTGACATGAAGCCATGTGAGATATTGGGGCAGATAATCAAGCCTCAAGTCAAAAAGGTAGGTTTTGAGCAGTGTGGTTGTAGGAGAGTTCCAGAGCTAAGGCTTATGTGACCAAAAGCATGACCACCACTGTGGAGGATGTATCATTGGGAATTCAGAAGAAGGCTTAATTAAAGAAACACGTATCTTGGAGGGTTGTGGAGCAGAAGAAGTTTAAAGAGATACCATGACTTGAAACAAAATGACATTCAGCTCCTATCTACAAGATTTTAAGTGACTCAAGCTTGTATTCATTGAGTGTAGAGAAGGTGGAGTATTTAACCTGATGATTGACTTGTAAAAACCATAATGGTCAGTGACTGTAATGGTTTTATTATCAATTTTATATGCTAAGGTGTTTGAAGCCTTGATTTCCCACTTCAGTTGTTTCTGATCAACAAGTTAGAGGTAGATTAAGTACTATCCAGTGAGATACAGAGGACTGAATTTCATGCCAGTGGTGTATTGCTTGGTTGCAAAAAATCAAACACTAAGTTACTGACTTCTAGTAAGAAAATGAGCCCTGCAGCAATAATGTGCTGTCAGTGAATTAAGCTAACTGAGGGTGGACTGCTGCCTTGCAGTGGGACAGTACAGGCAGACCCTGAAACGAAGACAGCCGTGATGTCCGGACCCAGGGAGTCTGCGGGTGGGGAATGTATTTGGAGGCCATGTGAAGCGGAGCAAAGGGGACGATGAAATTGTTGAAAGAGCTGTTCCCAAAGTGCACAGGGGATCCCATGATGAAGCAACCCCTTCCTTTCCCTTTTTTCACTAACTTTATGAAAAGTGTCCTCATTCCAAAAGTCTGTCAAATTGTATCGGCAGTGTAATATCTAGATCAATTGGCTAGATTTGAGTTAAATTTTCCTGTTAATAATTAAAAATATTACCTTGGCTCTTGATTTTGTCTACTCACCTACGTTTATGGGGACCAGCCTGGTCTACCTGTTACACTTGCCTCACTAAAAACATACCTGGTTTTGGGGGTAGCCTAACGTTGAGCCCAGAAATTCTAATCAAGTTTTGATAGTTGTTCATGGCGTTGTGACTATAGTTTATGGCACATCAAGATGTGGTAATTTGTTTCTAGCACTTTTTTCACTCTGATTTTAATTTCTGGCCTACAAGTTTTTTGAATTCCGTTTTACTAGAAAGAATGTATTTTTCTTTAATAGTTAGATTTGATATGAAACACCACTTGGCTGAAATTGCATTGTGTTGTTTTTGTCGAACTCATAATGCCATTGTTTAATTTGTCCACAGGTAGCAGTACTGCTTGTCTTGTAATTCTGGACAGACAGAAACGCTGTTTGTACACTGCTAACTTGGGAGACTCAGGCTTCCTCATAGTGCGTGATGGGAAGATCATACACAGGTCAGATGAGCAACAGCATTACTTCAACACTCCCTTTCAGCTGGCAATCGCACCCCCTGAGGCCCAAGATTCAATTCTCAATGATAGGTAAGAGGAGCTGTGACAGTCATGATATGAATGTGATAGTAAGGTGAAGAACAAGTGAGTGAGGAAATAGAATACCACAGGTAAAATATGCAAATGATCAAACCTATTCAGTCGGAGATATGGTACCTCATTCAAGCTTTGAAATGTGATATCTGGACTTTTTTAACTGAACTAGACAATTCCCAGTATGAGTTAGTGATATAAAGCGTGAATTATCTCTTTGTAATGGAGTTCCCTGTCAACACTACATCTTAATGAGTAGCGTCCATGTAGACATGCAATTTCACTTTTTGTTGCCAATGTCAGCTCATTTGTTCATTGTTTCCAAAATAGTTCTGACGTTTGGGACTTGCTCATTCTGTTGGATTATATTTTCAGATCTACAGAAATTTTCTTCTAGTTTAACAGCTTTGGCAGCTATAGTTCCATGGAATTCTGCTTGGTTGAAAAGATCTCACCTCTGATCCTTGTTGAATGAACTGAGTGGAGCTTCCCAGGTGAAAAATTTTTTCAAGTGAAAATAAGGGCGTCCAAGTAAACTACATCCGCTGGCTCCCCCTCATCAACTCTACTAGATACATCCTAAAAGAATGACAGTAGATTTGTTAAGCATGATTTCCTTTGTGGAAATCTCTGCAGTCTCTGTCTGATACTGCCAAGTTTTCCGAGTGCTCTGCTATTAAATATTTTTATAGTGGACCCTAGTGTGGTCAGCATCAGAAATGCCTTAGGCCAGTTATGAGCTACAATCAAGCTTGCTGGAAATTTTGGTCAAGCTTGGTTAAAACTGCAGTCAGGACATGTGACCTGTTCTGTAAGCTGTGACCTGCAGTTTGCTGTGACCTGTAGTTTTCTGTGACCAATTAAGGCAGGTTTTATAGTTGGCTGCTAGACCTGCTCAAAACGTGTTACTTTATATCGAGCATGGAATATGACTTTACAACTTGGTATAAGCATTTGGGAGTTGTTTACTAATAATTTTCATTGGCTAGGATTGAATATTGTGATGAGGATTTGGTCAGCTCATTGGCTGGTCGCCAGAGAAGTTTCTGGAAATGAGTAGATTTTGTGATTAAAAGTTAGGAGCAAAAAAGATTTTGAGGAATGAGCCTTTGAGACCAACATTTGAGAAGCACGTGCCCTTAAGTCATCAGAGAAGACCAAGAACCACAGGCATGATCTACACAGCAAAAGTTGGCAACTTCACTTGAATCAGTAGTTATTTGTTTCAAGCCAGACTGAGAGTTAAAGTTAGAGGTAGGGTTAAATATGGGTTAAGTAAAAGTAAAGTGAAGTTAAATGAGAGATAGTAGGAACTGCAGATGCTGG
Source organism: Rhincodon typus (assembly GCF_021869965.1). NCBI lineage: Eukaryota > Metazoa > Chordata > Chondrichthyes > Orectolobiformes > Rhincodontidae > Rhincodon > Rhincodon typus. Next base: position 42,873,037 of record NC_063357.1, on the reverse strand, counting down.
AGAATCCGAGACAACAAGGTGCAGGGCTGGATGAACACAGCAGGCCAAGCAGCATCATAGGAGCAGAGAGGCTGACGTTTCGGGCCCAGACCCTTCATCAGAAAAGGGGGAGGGGAAGGGGGTTTTGAAATAAATAGGGAGAGAGTGGGAGGCGGATAGAAGAGGGATAGAGGAGAGGAAACAAACAGGTCGAAGAGGCGGGGATGGGGCCAGGAAAGGTGAGTGTAGGTAGGGAGTTAGGAAGGGGATAGGTCAGTCCAGGGAGGACGGACAGGTCAAGGGGGCGGGATGAGGTTGGTCGGTAGGAGATGGAGGTGCGGCTTGAGGTGGGAGGAGGGGATAGGTGGGAGGAAGAACAGGTTAGGGAGGCAGGGACGAGTTGGACTGGTTTTGGGATGCGGTGGGGGGAGGGGAGATTTTGAAACTTGTGAAATCCACATTGATACCATTGGGCTGCAGGGTTCCCAAGCGGAATATGAGTTGCTGTTCCTGCAACCTTCGGGTGGCATCGTTGTGGCACTGCAGGAGGCCCAGGATGGACATGTCGTCTAAGGAATGGGAGGGGGAGTTGAAATGGTTCGCGACTGGGAGGTGCAGTTGTTTGTTGCGAACCGAGCGTAAGTGTTCTGCAAAGCGGTCCCCGAGTCTCCGCTTGGTTTCCCCGATGTAGAGGAAGCCACACCGGGTACAGCGGATGCAGTATACCACATTGGCAGATGTGCAGGTGAACATCTGCTTGATGTGGAAAGTCTTCTTGGGGCCTGGGATGGGGGTGAGGGAGGAGGTATGGGGGCAGGTGTAGCACTTCCTGCGGTTGCAGGGAAAAGTGCCGGGTGTGGTGGAGCTGGAGGGGAGTGTGGAGCGGACAAGGGAGTCACGGAGAGAGTTGTCCCTCCGGAAAGCAGATAAGGGTGGGGAGGGAAAGATGTCTTTGGTGGTGGGGTCGGATTGCAGATGGCGGAAGTGTCGGAGGATGATGCGTTGGATCCGGAGGTTGGTGGGGTGGTACGTGAGGACGAGGGGGATTCTTTTTTGGTTTTTATTGCGTGGACGGGGTGTGAGGGATGAGGTGCGGGAGATGTGGGAGACACGGTTGAGGGCGTTCTCGACCACCGAGGAGGGGAAGTTACGGTCCTTGAAAAACGAGGACAACTGAGATGTACGGGAGTGGAATGCCTCATCCTGGGAGCAGATGCGGCGGAGGCGAAGGAATTGGGAATAGGGGATAGCATTTTTGCAGGAAGGTGGGTGGGAGGAGGAGTATTCTAGGTAGCTGTGGGAGTCGGTGGGCTTGAAATGAATATCGGTTTCTAGGTGGTTGCCCGATATGGAGACAGAGAGGTCCAGGAAGGGGAGAGAGGTGTTAGAGATGGTCCAGGTAAACTTAAGGTTGGGGTGGAAGGTGTTAGTGAAGTGTATGAACTGTTCGAGCTCCTCGTGGGAGCACGAGGCGGCGCCGATACAGTCATCAATGTAACGGAGGAAGAGGTGGGGTTTAGGGCCGGTGTAGGTACGGAAGAGGGATTGTTCCACGTAACCTACAAAGAGGCAGGCGTAGCTTGGGCCCATGCGGGTACCCATGGCCACCCCCTTTGTCTGTAGGAAGTGGGAGGAATTGAAAGAGAAGTTGTTGAGGGTGAGGACGAGTTCGGCTAAGCGGATGAGGGTGTCAGTGGAGGGGGGCTGGTTGGGCCTGCGGGACAGGAAAAAGCGGAGGGCCTTTGGGACTGCATCCCAAAACCAGCCCAGCTCGTACCCTCCTCCCTAACCTGTCCTTCCTCCTACCTATCCCCTCCTCCCACCTCAAGCCTCACCCCCATCTCCTACCTACTAACCTCATCCCGCCCGCCGTCCCTGGACTGACCTATCCCCTCCCTACCTACACTCACCTTTACTGGCTCCATCCCCACCTCTTTGACCTGTCTGTCTCCTCTCCACCTATCTTCTCCTCTATCCACCTCCCCCTCTCTCCCTATTTATTTCCGAACCCCCTTCCCCTCCCCCATTTCTGAAGGAGGGTCTAGGCCCGAAACGTCAGCCTTCCTGCTCCTCTGATGCTGCTTGGCCTGCTGCGTTCATCCAGCTCTACACCTGGTTATCTCAGATTCTCCAGCATCTGCAATTCCTACCATCTCGGAAACAATTTATTTTACTGGTGCTGGGCCAATATTACATTTGGCCTTAAACAATCTTTTACAAGTCTAGGATTTACATATCAGGTCTTCATCTTTTAAATGTAAATTTCTTCTCTCAACTCAAACCTCCTCCCCTCACCCCACTCTGTATCTGAGTTGCCACTGAATTTACTATTCTAACTTACACTTCCTGGTTTAGACACTATACTAATCAATTTGTCTAGTTTAAGGAGATGCACAGTTGCATTCCCTCCAGAGGGTGCTATGCCTTTCCATCTGTCACTTGCAGCACAGAGTCTCACAATATGTAAACACAAACAGGAAAGTTCAACTTAAGTGAATATTGTTGGAAAAGCCAAGTAGGTCTGGCAGCACCTGTGGAGAGAAATCAGAGTTAACATTTCAGGTCGAATGACCCTTTCTCAGAACTGTTAGTAGCTAGGAAAATGTCAGTTTATATGCAGATCTTCTTCAAACATTAACTCTGATTTGTTTCTGATTTACAGTATCCATAGTTCTTTTGGTTTTTAGCAGATATTGTTCCTGTGCTATACATGGTCAATTTGGCCCGTTACTTTTGCTTTATTCAGAAAGTTGGGATATGGAATCAATGTCTCCAACCTGTTCTAGTGGTAATGTCACTGAATTAATAAGACCCCCAGCATTCTGGAGGACACTGATAACTTCCATCATTTGCTATTTGCATTAAGCTGAATTCATAAATCTGGAATATAAAGCTACCAATTGTTGCAAAGACCCATCAGGTCCACTAATGCCTTTCAGGGAAGGAAGTCTACTGTCCTTACCTAGTACAGCCTTCATTTGACTCCAGACCCACAGCAATGTGATTGACTCTTAACTGCCCTCTGAAATGGCCTAGCAAGCAGATCAGTTCAAAGGCAATTAGGAATGGGCACATCCCATCAAAGAATAACACAGTCAGCTTAATACCATTCATGCAATTAGACAGAGTCAGCATGGTTTTTTGAAAGGGAGAGATTGTGTTGACTAATTTATTAGACTTATTTGACAAACCAACAAGTAATGTCAATAAAAAAAAAAAAGAGAGGAACCTGTAGACAGTGTGTACTTGGATTTCCAGAAGCCATTTGATAAGGTGCCAGAAAGTTTACTAACAAAATACAGACTTGTGGTGTAGGGTACAACATATTAGTGGATTGTTAGCTGACAAGAAAGAGTAGACACAAGTGGATCATTTTCAGGTCCAGTAGTGGTCCTCAAATTACTTACAATCTATTCATATACAACTTGAATGATGGGACCTAAAAATGGGTACTAAGTTTACTATCTGTCTGTGAAATCAGCAAAAAGAAGTTGTGAAGAGGATGTATGGAGTTTGCAAACAAATACAGATAGAAATAGTAATATGGTAGTAAAGAACTGAGGATTGCTAAAGCATTTTGTCCAAACTTATCTTCAGTTAATGTCCCTTCAGCTCAATTCACAAGAATACTAATAAAAAGGGGAAATAAGAATTATACTAAGAGGAGTGCGCTAATCGGTTGACAAGTAAACTTGATTAGTACAGGCATTACCAAGAAGAATGCACTAATTACATGATGACCGAGTTTAACTGCCAAGCTTTGTTCAAATTTCAAACCAGGCAGGTTGAATCTGATTGGTTGTCACACGTCACCAGATTATAGTCCAACAGGTTTATTTGAAAATCACAAGCTTTCAAATGACTTCACCTGACGAAGCAGCAGTGCTCCAAAAACTTGTGTTTTCAAATAGACCTGTTGGACATTGACCCGGTGTCATGTGATTTCGGACTTTGTCCACCCCAGTCCAACACCAGCACGCCTCCACATCTGATTGTGGTAAGCACTGCCCTGAGAAATGTACTAGAGAATGGCTAATTTGTTGACTTGAAACAGATGCAATGTGTACATGTTCTTTCTGTCTGCAAAGAACAGGGTCCACTCATCTCATACAACAGAAATTTTTTTTTCCCCCAGATATATATGGGTTAAGTGAGTGGGCAAAAAAAAAAAAAATGCAGCAAGAGTATATATGGGAAAATGTGAACTTGTCCACTTTGGCAGGAAGACATGCATAAAAAACAATCAGCATATATTTTTGAATAAGGAGATTGTAGAACCCTGGGAGGTACAAAGGATGCAATGAAAGGTTAATTTGCGAGTACAGCGAGTGATAAAGGTGGCAAATAAAATGTCATTTTTTTTTGCGCAGAAGACTATAAAAAGAGATGTTTTGCTACAGGTGTACAGAGTATTGATGAGACCATATCTAAACTAGTAAGTACAGTTTTGGCATCCTTATTTATGGACATAATTGCATTAGAAGCAGTTCAGAGAGCTACTACTAAATCCTGAGATACATGACATCATACTACAAGGGGATATTAGTCAACTGGGTCTGAATTGTTTAGTAGAATAAGAGCGATCTTATTGAAACAAAAGATCCTGCAGGGAGTTGAAAGGGTGGATGATCAAAGCTCACTTCCCCTCTGGGAGAGACTAAATCTAGGGGACACAGCTTAAAAATGAGTCTACCATTTCAGATGGAGATGAGAAGTCATCTCTCTCATATCTTTTGCCCAGAGAGCAGAGGTAGGGTCACTGAACATTTTTAAGGCAGAGATATGTTTGTGTGACTAAAAATGGAATCAACCTACAAAATAAGGAGGAATTAGACATTTGGCACTTGAAACTTCTCTCCCATTTAATAAGCTCACAGCTGGTTTGATTGCAACATCAACTCCACATTCCTGCTATCATGATCGGCTTTCACCCTCTTGCTTAACAAGAATCTATCTACCACTGTCTTAAAAATATTCAAATACCCTGCTTCCACCACTTTTACAGGAAGAGAGCTCCAAAGGCTTATTCTCGAAAACGATTCAACTCATCCATTTAAAAAAAGTTTGTAATAAGTGACCCTTAGTTCTTGATTTACTCACAAGAGAAAGCATCCTCAATATCTACCCTTTCAAGATCCCTCAAATCGTGTTTCAATCAAGTTACCTTTTACTTTAGTAAACTCCATTCCATACAAGCCCTAGTCATTCCAACCATTCCTCATATAACTTGCCCAATTAGTCTGGTAAACTTTCTCTGAATTGCCTCTAGAGTTTACATCCTTCCTTAAATAAGGTGACCAATCCATTACGCAGTACTCCAAATGAGATCCCACCAGTGCCCCGAATAACTGAAGCATAATCTGCCTACTTTCGTATTGAATTCTTGTCATAAATATTAACAACATTATACTAGCTATCTGCATACTAATCTCCGGACTGTCTCAAATTCCAGGACAGACTAATCTCCCACCATTTAAATAACAGATTATTAGATAAGAAAACATAACATTATGGGGCGACAGGAAGGAAAGTAGAGCTGAGGCAACAAATCAGATCAGTAATTATCTTAATGAAAGGCTAAGCAGGGTAAAAGGAGCTGAATGACCTACTCCTGTTCTCAATTCCTATGTTTGTACGAGTAAGTGTCACCTGTTTATTTCTACAAAAGGTGGTGATATTGAGATTCATCAGTCATAGTTCTAACAATTAGTAAATTTTGGTTAAGTAATTCTTTTTGTAACTCACCTCTCAATCGTTCTCAGGCACAATTAGGGATGGGCAATAAATGCTGGCTTTGTCAGCGATACCCATGTCCCATGAACAACTGATAAAGATAACGAATGTCTGAGAATTCGGGTCAGACTGTTCAAGAGACACCTTAGGAAGCACTTCTACACAAAGAATAGTAACAGATTTGGAACTGTCTTCTACAAAAGGGCAGTGGATGCTAAATTAATTGATAATTTTAAATCTGAGATAAATAATTTCTGTTAAGCAAAGGTATTAAGGGATACAGGTCGAAGGCGGGCATATTGAGTTTGGTCACAGATGCACCAGACTCCGGCAACAAATTATTAAATAATACCACAGATATCTTATGGATGGGGTGCGTTTAATATGGGTGCGTTTAATTTATTCAACATAATTTTTAAAAAATTTTAAATGCACATATGTTTTTGTTCTGTTCACTTGTCAATTACGTCTACTTGTTCTCTCTCCCTGTTTTTTAACCATCTCTCTGGTGTTACTTGGAGTATTATCTTGTCTCTCTCGAAGGCCCTTTTCCATTACAGCACTTTTTTAAAGACTGAAGAGACTGCAAAATATTTTACTTTTTTTAAAAATGTTCCTTTATAATTTAGTAATCCCTCTTGCCTTCCCAATTGTTTCTTGATTCTCTCAGACTCTTTTGTAGTCTCTCATCAGGTGTTCATCTGCTGTCAATGTACTTTATGACCCTTTCCTAACCTTCATTTATCCTCTAATGTCTTTATTCATCTATCAATTTATGTCCATTTGGTTTTTTTCCTTGAGAGGAACTGGTTTTCCAGCACTCTGTTGAACAATTTTAAATATTCCCCATTCATTTCTTGCCAACATAATTGCCCATTTCAATTTTTCCAGTTCTATTCTCAACCCATTGTTTTTCTCCAATCTATTAACTTGTCCAATTAATGCCAGCGTTATTCTCAAAATTGATCTAAAAGTATATACTACGGACACTACAGCCTATACGTTCCTCTGTTTATTATTGTCGCAACTTCTGTTATTCATTCTTCATTGCTGGATCAAATAGCCAATCTTGCCTTTCTTGGCATTTCCTGATATTGAACTGGAATGGAGGTCCTCCATTCTCTTATCTCCTTTACCCAATTCTGTCCAATTAAGATCAGGGTAGTTGAAATCCTCCATGATTATTATTCTATCCTTCCTACTCAATCCTTAGTGGGTCTTCCTTCGCCAGCCATAACAGATCAGCAGAACATCCTCCACCAACTTTGAGGTAGTAGGTGGAACTGCAAAACTGACCGCAGTCAACAGAGGAACAACGCAGGGGAGCTGAATTTCATTGACCATAGTGGATATCACCCCCTCACCCCAACCCAGGACAAACCCTGCAGCTCCCTCCATGCTGCCTCCACCAACCATTAGCCATAACCCACATGCTACTGGCCAAGGTAAGGGGAAGAAAAGCAGAGGGCCCGCAGCCAGCCACGAGGAGCAGTCGCACTGAATGGGAGCAACCATTGTCTCCAGTGAAAGATGTCACCAGTTAACAGTTATGACTATTGAATCAATGTTTCAATTAAAGTAATTTCAATTAAAGTTATGATTTTCAGGAAAACATTTACAGCCTTAAGTGAGGACTTACTGTATCATCCCAAATAAGTACAGCTGTTTTCCCTCCCAAGATTTAATTATTACAGCCTGCAATGTTTAATGCAGAATCAAGTTTCTTCTGCAACTCTCTCTTGCTCAGCATTGTATGTGTCTGGCTTCTTCCAACATATGGTTCCCTTCAATTCTGTCTTATTACAAACACCATGTTCAATGCTGTTCAAGCATTTTAACTCACTTTTGAGAAGATTTCCTCTCATTGTTTAAACTATATTTTTGGATTCCCACCCTTTAACTATTCATCTCCTTGCCATCCATGTCATCCCTTACTTTTTTCAGAATCACTGAAGTGTTATGGCACAGGAGGAGGCCATTCAGTCCACCAGGTCTGCACCAGTCTCCTGCTCTTGCCCAGTACCCTTGCAAATGTTTTTTCATCCAAATAATCATCCAATGCTCTCTTGAATGCCTCACTGAACCTGCCTCCATCAAATTCCAGGCAGTGTATTCCTTATCCCAACTACTCGCTGAGTGAAAAGGCTTTCCCTTACTTTACATTTGCTTCTTTTGCAAATCATTTGTTCTTTTACAAGGAGGAACAGGTTCTCCTCATTTAATCTATCCAGTTTAATAAGTGATTTATACAGGTTTACTATCACCTCCTTGTTCTTGTCCTCGAATAATAAAACCAAGGTTACTATATGTTACCTACAGGTCTCACTACCTGCCCTGTCACTTTCAATGATCTATACACATATACCCCGGGTCCCTCTGTTCTACCCACCCAAGAACCGTACACCCTATTTAGTTTATCTTTCAATATTCTGCCTAGCAAAATGCATCACCTCATTTTTCTGCATTGAAACTCACATGCCATCTATCTGCTCAATCCAACAATCTATGTCCTCCTAGAATTTCACACAGTTTTCCCCAATTTACAAAAATTTCCAATGATTCCTTGCCTGTTTTGTTCACATCAAGGTTGCATTATATTTCTTGCAGATCACAGTCTCTCCAACCTCACTCATCCCATTTATTAATTTGAGGCTTTTGCTACTTTCGTATTTATCTCTTTTACAAGGACATGGGACCAATCCTGGTTCAAGTGAAGCCCAGTTCACCAGTACAGCTCATTCTCAATACAGAATTGGCATCAGTTTCTCATGAAAAGACATCCCTCTTTACTGTAAGGGCTCTTTAGCCATACATTCAAATGCCTGATCCACCTGCTGTCATGTCATTCTGCATACAGCTCAGGCAATAATCCTAAGATTACTAGAGTTCCTGATTTTCAAAAATTAGAGCCTAAACCCTAATACTCTTTCACACAAATTTCTGCCCTGTTCCCATCTCTGTCACTTGCTCCAATGTTGATCACGTAAACCAAATTTACCCTCTCCGTACCCAAATTCCCCTCCATCTACCTTAAGATATCAGTTATCCTGACAGTGGTCAGTGGTCAGTCAGCACATCTTTCAAGACTCTTCTTCAACTGCAGAGGGGACTTTCTAGCCCCAGAATTATAGTCTTCCATTACTTCCACATCTCTAATCTGCTCTTCCCATTGCAGCCACGGTCTTCACCTCCATGCACTCTGTACAGCCTTATGAACCACATTACTTCAGTCTGCATTGTCTGTTATCTTTGCAGTCTTTCTTCTTGTCCACACATGTAGCAAGTGCATCCTCTGTTTGGCAAGGGATCTCCTGGATCTCTCCTGAATCCCATTTCCAGTCACACCTTTCATTTCCTGAACCTGTATTTCCTGCTGGGTTCTGATTAAATTATGATGGATGAAACTGCCTAAAAACTCCTCCACTTCCCTTTTGTGTCAGAACCTCTCCAACTCTCTGGTCAGTCATTGACTCTGTGCCAGAGTTTCAAGGTGATAATAGCTCCAACAGATGTGTTTGCCTGGTTCAGTCTTACTGTTCAAAAGCTTAAATTAGTTATATCTACTGCAGAATGTTGAGATAGTTATGCCATAAATTTAACAGAATACCTAGATTTTTCCTGGTCCCAATTCAAACGATTTGTCCTAGTTTAGAAAAATGAGAAGATATAACTCAACCAATCTTTTACCCAATTACTGATCAGCTAATTAAACAAAACAAAGAAATGCAAATGCTCAAAATTTGAAACAAAAGCAGAAATTGCTGGAGAAACCCAGCAGATTTGGCAGCATCTATGAAGAGAAAACAGGGTTAACGTTTCAAGTTCAGTGTCGATTCTTCAGAATTGATGGTAACTAGGAAAATGTGGTATAGCAAAGATATCGTGAAACTAGGAAGTGTTCAGAAAAGACTTACAAAAGGATGTTGCCAGGGTTGGAGGGTTTGAGGTATAGGGAGAGGCTGAATAGGCTGGGGCTATTTTCCCTGGAGCCAATGATCAGTGACCTTATACGTGTTTATATACGAGAGGCATGGATAGGGTGGATAGCCAAGGTCTTTTCCCCAGGGTAAGGGAGTCAAAACTAGAGGGCAAAGGTTTAAAGGTGAGGGGAAAGATTTAAAGGGGACCCAAGGAGCAACTTTTTCAAGCATAGAATGAGCTGCTAGAGGTGGAGGAGGGTGGTACAATTAAACATTTAAAAGGCATCTGCATGGGTAAATGAATAGGAAGGCATGAAGTATATTGAAAATTGTGTGATTAAGCTACAGTAAAGCAAGTGTTAAATTTATAAAGGTTATTGCAAAAAGCTGTCTTGCAGGTGCAATCAAAACTAACAGTTGGTTCAAAGCAGATATGGAAGTACGTGACCAACAGACTGTTAGATCTTGTAGTCAGGGTGTATGGAACAGTTTGCAGGTATGTCACGGGAAGATATCGTAGAATAGATTAACAGAACATACTGACCATTATTTGCGGTTTCAGGGAAGATCATGTAAAAATGTATAAGAAGCACGATTAAAGCTGTTGCTGCAGAACTCTCAACTGTAGTTTATATACAAAAAATAAAAACTAGATATTTGAGAAGATCGCAGACTCGCTCTTCATTTCTTAGGAACCCAACAGAAGGCCCATTTCCATCCAAACCCACATGCTGGCAAACAGGACATGTAGAACATCTACATGTTAATGTGGAACATCTGGTCAGCATGGACAAGTTGGACTGAAGGCTCTATTTCCATGCTGTAAATCTAACTATATTGTAGACAGGAGCGGGTGGAATAAGGAATAAACGGATTGGTGAAAATGGAGTCGAGAGGGGCAGAACAGTAGTTAGGCAGACAAAGAGATGGATGATAAAATACCAGGGAGAAAGAAAAGCCGCTATTGAGGACCACAAATAGGTGAAAATGGGTTGGTTGTGCTGAAAGCAGCCCTTGTCATGACAGAGCCTGGAATATGGGGGTGGGTAAAGGACATAGAAGGTGGTGTTCAAATTCTAAAATTATTGAACTCAATAGAACTCCTAAAGACTGCAAGGTCCCCAAGTGAAAATAAGATGTTCTTTTTCCAACTTGCACTGAGCCTCACTGAAACACTACAGCAGGCCCAAGATAGAAAGGCTGGCCAGGGACAACAGTGGTGTGTTGAAGTGGCAGGCAACTAGAAGCTTGGGTAATTTTTACGGACAGAATGTAGGTGTTCCACAAAACAACTGTCCTGTCTGCGTACAGGAGGCCATATCACAAGCGCCGAATTCATTAGACTGAGTAAGTGCAGGTAGAACGCTGCTTACGTGGAAGGCGTGTCAGGAACCTTCTATACAGAAGGAGGTAGTAAATAAACAGCTGTTACGCTTTCTGTAATTAAAGGAGATGATGCCCTGGGATTGTGGGGCGGTGTTGGCAGTGGAGGAAGAGTTGACCAGTGTGTCCTGGACAAAATAGTCCCTGCAAAATAACAATGAGGGGAGGGGAATACGCCTCTCATAGTGGCATCCCACTGGAGGTGGTGGATCATAATCCTGATGGGCTCCTAATTAAAACGCCTCTGGAATTTTCTGAAGAAGGGTCCAGACCCAAAATGTCAGCTTTCCTGCTCTTCTGATGCTGCTTGGCCTGCTGTGTTCATCCAGCTCTACACCTTTATCTTAGAGAGTTAACGGTAGTTGTCTTTTCCCTAGGATGGGAGATTTCAAGACTAGTGGGCACATTAAGGCAAGAGGAGAGAAATTTTAAAAGACATGAGGACCAAGCTTTTTTTTAAAACAGAAGGTGGTTCGCATGTGGAATGAACTTCCTGAGGAAGTGGTGGATGTGGGTACAATTACAAGGTTTAAAAGAAATTTGGATAAGTACATGAATAGGAAGGGTTGGGAGGGATATTGACCAGGAGCAGGCAGGTGGAACTAGTTGAGGTTAGGATTATGTTCGGCATGGACTGGTTGGATCGAAGGGTCTGTTTCTGTACTGTATGACTCCATATATGGTCTCAGAAAGGGAGTGGGAGATACTTTGACTCGAGCTGCAATTCAGCATCTGGTGACACCCAAGAGCATACACAGTAGCAACGAAATCTCAGAAATAAACTGAAGACTCTTAAAAATGAAAAACAGACATAGGCGAAGAGAAAAGGCTATTAAGTAAGAATAGAACATTTTTAACTTCAAAAAAAGAAAAAAAAAGCAGCTTGGAGGGGAGCATACACAGTTAGGTAATAAGAAACTGTGTGCCTGCCACTATTATGGAGCTTGGTACCACTGATAAGTTATCTGTTCTTTTAGTCTTTAAAAGGTAAAATGCTATGGAAAACATCTAAAATTGAATGCTCAATACAAAAATCCAAATTAATTAAACCTTACTTTAGAAACAGATCAGTTTCTTCTTCATTGCAACTGGGTCAAAGCCCTTAAACTCCCTACCTAACAGCACTATGGGATAACCTTCACCATATGGATTGCACCAAATCAGGAAAACATTTCATTATCACTTTCAGAACAAAACCTTGCCAGCAATGTCTAAATCCCCAAAGAATTAAAACAAACTTGAATGAATAGCAACTGCATCCTCATTACAATCAGAAGATTTATTCTTTCAGCTAATTGCAAACGGTTAAACCAGTCGTACCTTCATAATGTAAAAAATGTACAAAAGATGTGGAAATATTAAACTTGGGTGATTAATCTGTATCTAATAAAAAGTACAATTTAACATGTGTTGTTAGACTGCAACAAATACTAATAACTATTAAGTGTAGCAGGGAACAAAACATCTTTAAATCCCCTTGTGAAATTTGTCCTTTTAAGCACCATGCTTTTTGAAATATCTTCCTTTCATAAGAAACCTTGGAACAGGTGCACTTTTCAAATCCTGAATGTGTCAGAGGTTGCTGGTAGTTTCTAATGAACTGGTATTTTCACATGCGTTTCCCTTGTGACATGGGTACAACCATAGCAGACAGGACACGCATGAGCAGCTGTCCTCCTCATGTTGCTCATGAGTTCCAACTAAAAGGGAACATGTGCAAAAAAAAAATCACCAAAGTTCGATCACCTTTCCCCTTCCAATTTCAACAAGGCACAGATCATTCCACAGAATCATATTAACATTGCATATTTATAGATGCAGAACATTTTTCACAGCTAAATAAACCACAAAAGCATTACAGCTTTAGAGTTACTAAAACCTATATCAATGGGAAGGAGCCAAGGTGAGCATGGAGGTGAAGTAAGATCAGAGTGCCTACCCAAATCAACAACCGTCGCAATGTCTAGCTGCATGCAAAATCAGCATCGACAGCAGCAAATACATTCCCTCATCCTGGAAACCTTTTAATAGAAATGCTTCAAAGTTCCACTCCCCATCACAAGACAGAACTCTTCACTGGGTCAGCAGTTCTTTTGGCACTGAACATTGAGAGAGTGCCAAACCTGAATGTACACACGATCATGATTCTAGGACTGGAGTTTTCAGCACCAGACAGGTACCGATACCCCATAGCCATATCCACAGACACCCCTAACCTCACACCCAACAGACATCCCACTCCCCCAACCTCCTTCATATCAATTACCCATACTAACATTCACACCACTGACCTGACCCCTTCATAATGTAATCCCACCCACACTCACTGACACCAACACCTCTCACCCAACACACAGACAGAGCCCCCTATCTGATCTCCCACATTCTTTCTGCCCCAACCTGATCTCCTTCCCCATACTCTCCCAGCCCATAACCAGATCCCCCTCCTACATAGTTACCCCAAAGTTATCCCACTGAGATCCCAAACAGCAAGACAATATCCAGAATATTGAGTTTTTGTTCAGTTCTGTTCAGAAGAAGGAAGCTTACATTTAGCATGGACCCATCTCAGGGATGTTTCTAATAGCGGAGGTGCAAACATTGGCAACACTGGGGAACATCTCTCCAGAGTACTATCAATGAGATGTTTTGCTTTTGTCCGAGGGGCAGATTGTCACTAGGTTTAACATCTTATTCAAAAGGTGGTACAACTGGCTCAGTCAGTGTCAGCCCAGATTACTGCCTCATAGGTATTCTATTAATGGCAACATGAAAGCCAAAGCAGATCCTGTCTTCATCCTACACTCTACCACACCAATGTAAAATGCTTTATGGGTAGAACAGCTCAGTGGTTTTGTTATGGAACAAACAATCCAGGGTCTGGACTATTGATCCAGAGACCAGAGCTCAAATCCCACTATTAAAGCTGACCTTTGCACAGGAACATAGGAACAGGGGTAGGCCATTCAACCCCTCGAGCCTGTTCTGCCATTCAATACCATTCAATAACTGATCTGTGGCCTAACTTCATATACCAACCTTTGGCTCACATCCCCCAAAATAACCAGAAATTTTAAAAAAATCTCAGTAATAGAGTCTATGAAATTGCTGGATTGTTGTAAAAACCCTACCTAGTTCACCAACATTAAAGAAGGAAATCTGACAGTCTGGCCTATGTGACTCCTGGATCACAACAATACAGCTTACATTTAACTGCACTTTGAAGTGGCCTGGCAAGCTACTGAAACGTCACGAAGGCTGTTCACTATCAATTAGGGGCAATGATTTTTTTTTTTAAAAAAAGTAATGACTATATTCAGCAAATTAATGCAAATGAACAAATGCTAATATGGTCACGGAGGTCTTTAAATTGATCTTTTGACTGGGAATTTCTCTAGGGGAAATAATCTGAAAAAGTGAACCCTCAAAGCACTCCTTGATTTTGACAGAGAACTTTGCCCAACTTTCCACATGTCATCATTCATATAAGCATCATCTGTAAAGCTGCATAATTGACTCACTCGGCTAGTCACTGAACAGGGCTAATAAAGGCATCCCATGTCTAAGTGGAATCCCATAAAATGAAATATTAAAAAAATCTTTAGAGCTAGGCTGATCAGCACAAGGTTAACACACCTTTCTCTTGCAATTTTATACAGCTTTTGCTTATTAACTACACTGCACACGAGAATTTGGTTCAAATGTGACAAACTTTGCTGAACACAGGCAATTGTTGGAACTTTGAATTATAAAGGTTGGGGCTTTATAGTTTTAGGAATGGGAACTGCTTTGAGTGACAAGACTTTGAGATCAGCCAGAAGATCACCAAGATTCAAGTGATTCACTAGCGTGTAAATTCCAGTCCTTCGAGTTACTGAATGCCATTTTGTGCAGATTCTGCTGATGTACAAGTGGACTTTTAGGACAAATGAGCTTTTGAAGTTCATTCAATTAACTATGCACTGCACGTGATTATCAGCAAAAGTGCAAAATTTGCCCTTGCAATTAAATCATTTTTAAAATCTGAATTAATCTACTCCAAGAGTCAGCATTAACCCCTAAAATAACTGATGTGCAGTAATGCTAATATTAAAGATTAAACAGTGATGCTGTTTGAATCTCCAGCAGTTAATAACCAAGGTATTTAGGATTCTTCTCACCCTTAGAGATGCATAGTCACTGCGCAGATACATTTTGTTTGATGTGCAAATAACCATCAGTATTTGAGATTTTAACCTGACAACCTGGTTTCCTTCTCGTCACCAAGAAACAAATCTTTCACTAACCCAGTAATGGAGCCTTGTTCTGTAGCATTTCATTGTAACTAGCTGTCAGGATACCCACAGGGTTGCTGGGTACAAATAGTCCTTCTTGAACAAGTCGCTCACACGTTTGCATCAGTGTAGTGGAAAATTGGGATGGGTCCACACCATAGTCCCACCATCCTCCGACGCCATCTGCTACCCCTACAACAGAGAGAAACATTGTAATCAGCACTAGTCCTCTTTGAATTGGAGCTAGAATATTGTCTAAGGGAAGAGATAGAAGGAAAGTATTATGAAACAAAAGTCAACTGAAGCAACAAGGGGATATTTGATTAGAAGACCAAAATGTTGGTCAGGGACTGGTTTCAAGACCGAAAAAAACACAGGACAAGTATGCCATTCAGGCCATTGAATCTGCTCCACCATTCAATGAGATCATAACAAATCAAATAACCCTAACTTCACTTTCCAGTTTTTTCCTTAAGACCGTCAATCCCCTTAAATGGTTAAAAAAAAAATCTCTCTCTGCCTTGAATATACTTAATGATCTAGCCCTCAACAGTAAAGAATTTCACAGATTCACAACTCTCAGAAGAAATTCCTCCTTTGTCTTACAGGTGCGACCCTTTTAGGTCCTATTCTCTCCCACAAGGGAGAAACAGCCCCTCTGCATCTACCCTGTCAAATCCTCAAAGGATTGTGCATGTTTCAATAAAGGTCTCCTCTCATTCTTCTACATTCCAATGAGTACAGACCCAATCAAATCAGCCTCTCCTGATAAAGTCCCTCCTTACCTGGCATCAGCCAAGTGCTGCCTCCAATGCCAGCATATCTTTTCTTCGACAAGGGACCCAAAACTGTTCAGTATCCCAGCTGTGGTTTGATTTGGTGAAATTTTAGCAAAGCCTCCCTACTATTATAGTCCATTTCTTTAAAATAAAGGCTGACATTTCTTTTGCCTTCCTCCTTACTCGTTGAACTTGGATGCTACCTTTGTGATTCATGAGCAAGGACTCCCAAATCCATCTGTCTGTAGCTTTCTGCAATGGTTATCCAGTTAACTGACATTCAGCTCAGTTATTCTCCCTGCCAGAGTACACAGCCTCTCATTTCCCTACGTTACATTCCACCTGCTCAGATTTTGCCTACTCACTTAACTGGTCTGTATCCTCCTCAGGCTGTCATCCATGTAACTAACCTTCCCACTTCTTATTTTTGGGTCATCCACAAACTTCATGATAGGACACTCACTTTCCTCATTAGTCATTAATATATATTGTAAATAATTGTGAGCCCAGCAGCAAAACACCTGTGGTACATCACTAGTTACAAGTTTCCAGCCTGAAAATGCCCCCTTTATCCCAACTCTAGTTTTATTAATTAGCCAATCCTCTATCCATGCTAATATACTACCCCCAACACCATGGGCTCTTCTCATTAAATAGCCTGCATGGTATTCTATCAAAATGCCTTCTGAAAATCAAAATATATCACATCTACTACTTCCTCTATTTATCTGCTGGTTACCTCAAAGAATTCTAATAAGTATCAGGTATGATTTCATCCTTCATGAATCCATCTTGACTCTGCTATCACATCCTTTATAAAGGAACTCAAAACATTTTCCGAGTAAAAAGACACTAAGCTAGTTCATCTATAATTAGCTTTTCTTGGTCTTCTTCAACTTTTTATATTGGCAGTTTTCAAGGAGGGTTTCAAAGAAGGGAAGGGAGCTGGTGGAGGAATGTTTAGTCTCTAAACTTTAGAATTTGTTGGCCCCACCTCAAGCTGCTTACAGAACAAGTGATTAAAATCAGATGCCCAAGAGAACAGAATTTGAAGAGCACAGATATCCAAGGTAACAGCAGCACGGATTAGGCTTTCAGTGAAGTGTTGAGGAAGGGCAGAGTACTGTAATGTTATGGAGGTCAAATAGAGGGCAGAGTTATTTGGTCAAAAGCTCATCTTGGGATGCAAGATGCTCATCTTGCAAGCTTGCAAACAGTCTGGTGACACAGTTGATGAGAAGGATAGAAGTGTGAAATATGCGGTAGGGACGAAACACAATTGCTTCAGTCTTCTCAGTATTGAATACCATGCTGCCACACGATTCAAGGCTACCCACAATAATCTTCCCAAGGCAACTCAATAGGATGACAGTGTGGAGCTGGAGAAACATAGCAGGCCAGGCAGCAGGAAAGCTGACGTTTCAGGTCGGGGCTCTCCTTCAGAAATGGGGGATGAGGAAGGAAGCTCTGAAATAAATAGCTAGAGGAGGCGTGGGGCCAGGGATGGTGATAGGCGAGTGCAGGTAGGCAGTGGAGGGGATTGGTCAGTGAGGTGGGACAAGTGCAATCTCCCCACCCCCATCCCATGACCAACCCTCCCTCTCATTCCTGCCTCCTTGACCTGTCAGTCTTCTTTCCCACCTCACTGACCAATCCCCTCCACTGCCTACCTGCACTTACCCATCACCATCCCACCTACCATCCCCAGCCCCACCCCTCCTCTAGCTATTTATTTATTTCCGACCTCCCTTCCCCATTTCTGAAGAAGGGTCCCGACCCGAAACGTCAGCTTTCCTGCTCCTCTGATGCTGCCTGGTCTGCTGTGTTCCTCCAGCTCCACACTGAATCTCAGACTCCAGCATCGGCAGTTCTTACTATCTCAAGAGGATAATATGTTAGCCTCATAACCACATCATGAGAATGATTTAAAAATTCTCAGACAAACACAGAGCATAACTTCATGGGTTGATACTGCACTCAAACAAGACGACTTTTCTGTTCCCACAAATCAAATTTGCAAACAGCCCAACTGGGCTCCTGAAATGGTGGGAGAGACCAGTATCTACAATAAACCTACATAATCCACTGAAATAAACAAAACAGCAGACAAAACATTTTCCTAGCTGCAAATCATTCTCAAAAAAAAAAGGTGCTAGTCATTTCACCTGCAGCAAGCAAATTCATAAACCAAAACTTGATGCAATCAAATTGATTATTGCCACATAAATATTGATATAATAAACTCAGGTGCAGAGAATCAAATGTGAAAACACTCATGACAAAAATACTGTGCGCTTATGACTGAAGTTCCAATTTATTACCTCCACAACATCTTGTGGGTAATTCTCAATCTCTCTCAGCCAGGGTTTTAGTAACCTTCTGTTTGCACATTTCAGTAATTCTGGTTCCTTCTCAAACAACCCTATGGTGATAAGCAGAATTCTGCAGATGCCAGAAATCCAAAACAAAAAACAGACTTTGTTTGATTTTACCTAATAGCATAAAACCAGTTTTGAAGATTCTTTTGAACACTACCTTCAAATGAATAATTAGTGCTTTGTGTATTTTATGATGTGATCAGGTAGAGCTGGCAGTCAATATTACACCTCCCCTTCAGAACATTTGATCATGCTTATGACTTTCATGACCTAAATCACGACCAACTAACAATTCTGCTGTGACCCTCAAATAAAAGCACACACTGCACGATGAGTAATTTCCATAGCATCACATCATGCTTCGAAGATAGTCTGATACCTGCCAACTTTAAAATAATTCTTTTCTTTTTTTAAAAAAAGTACACGTTTCAGATTGAGATAGTTCATACTCCCTTTGTTTGTCCCACCTTTCATATCTTTCTCTACCAATCATAGAGAAAGCGAAATAAAAAGTCAGAAATTGCAGATGTTGAGGATGAATGCAACATTCAGTACCATTCACAACTCCTCAAATCATGTAGCAATCTGTGCCCACGTGCAAAGAAAAAAAACTGGACAGGTTAGTTTGGGATGGATTAATGGCAAGTGACACTTCTGCTGTACAAATGTCAGGCAATGGCCATCTCCACGAGTGCCTAACCATTTTTCTTTGGCATTCAAGGGCATTATGTATCACCAAATACCCCAACATCTTGGGATGCACCACTGACCAGATCTGAACTGGACCAATCATATAAATGCTGACAAGAACTGATTAGAGATTGGGTGCAGCACGTGATTTCACTTCCAAATTCCTCAAAATGAATCCACTATCTACAAGATAAAATTATGATAGAATACTGTCAACTTGCCTGGATCAGTAGAGTATAGTAGACATATAAGAGCACTTCTACCTGCAAGCTCCCCTCTAAGTCCCATACTATTCTGATTTGGGACAACACTGGTTTTCAGTATCCCGAGTCAAAATCCTAAAACACCCTCACCAAGAGCATGGTGGCTCCGCCTATACTATGTTGTCTGCAGCACTTCAAAAAGGCAGATCAAACACAACCTTCTCAAAGCCAGCATTTGTTGGTGATATAAATCAAGCGTCCATAAAAAGGTCAGTAATGGCAACATTGCTCATACAAAGAGACAGAGGTCGTCTCGTCAATGAGCCAATAACGCCAAAAGTAGTTTACTTTTTCCCAATTGTGGAAAAAGTTGAATCTACTACCTAATGCCAACTCTACCCACAATAAAATCGCATGGGGCTTGCCCACAAATTGATGCCAAGCAGCGTTTCAAAATAGCCAAGGAGGCCTCTCTGGAACATAATTTAAAATTATAAACATGCCCAATGTCAAAACAAAAAAAAAAAAAAACTTATTTTCTTTCACTGTTAATGCGAGAAGATGACTTTCTTCTTGAATTTGTTCACAGCTTACAATGGCCCACCTTATACAGAAAAAGGCATTGAAAAGTTTTGGAAATTAGCTCTGGAGAAACTGACTAACCTGGTTCTGCTTAGCATGCTGTTTTTGCAGAAGTGTTGTGCAACCACCATGTCATCAATGCAGTCAAGCATCTCCTCTGTTTTTATACTGGAGTACAAATTTTTTTTCTTCTATTCATTTGTGGGATATGGGCGTCACTGGTTGGTCAGCATTTCTTGCCCATCCCTAGCTGCCCTTGAGAAGGTGGTGGTGATGAGCTGCCTTCTTGAACCACTGAAGTTCTCCTGTTGTAGGTTGGCCACTAAGCTATTAAGGAAGGAATTCCAGGAATTTGACCCAGCAACAGTGAAGGAATGGTGATATTTCCAAATCAGGACGGTGAGTGGCTTGGGAGGGGAACTTGGATGTGGTAGTGTTCCCATATGTCTGCTGCCCTTGTTCTTCTAGATAAGAATGGTTGTGGGCTTGGAAGGTGCTGTCTGAGGATTTTGGTGAATTTCTGCAGTGCATCTTATAGACAGAGCACACTGCTGCTACTGAGCGTCAGTGGTGGAGGGAGTGAATGTTTGTGGATGTAATGCCAATCAAGTGGGCTGCTTTGTCCTGAATTGTGTCAAGCTTCTTGAATGTTGTTGGAGCTGCACTCACCCAGGCAAGTGAGGAGTATGCCATCACTGACTCGTACCTTGTAGATGGTGGACAGGCTTTGAGGAGTCAGGTGGTGAGTTACTCGCTGCAATATTCCTAGCTTCTGGCCTGCTCTTGTAGCCACTTTGTGGGGAGTCCAGTTGAGTCTCTGGATAATAATAACCCCCAGCATGTTGAGTGGGGGATTCAATGATGGTAACACCATTGAATGTCAAAGGTTAGATTGTCTCTTATTGGTGATGGTCATGGCCTGGCACTTGTGTGGCACAAATGGCACTTGCCACTCGTCAGCCCAAGCCTAGGTATTGTGCAGATCTTGTTGCATTTGAGCACGGACTGCTTCAGTATCTGAAGAGTCACGAATGGTGCAATCAACAGCAAACATCCCCACTTCTGACCATATGATGGAGGGAAGGTCGTTCATAAAGCAGTTGAAGATCAAGGGGCCTAGGACACCACCCTGGAGGAACTCCTGCAGAAATGTCTTGGAGCAGAGATGACTGACCTCCAACAACCACGACAATCTTGTGTCAGGTATGACTCTAACCACCGGAGAGTTTGCCCCCTGATACCCATTGATTCCAGTTTTGGTAGGTATCTTTGATGCCACACTGTCGAATGTTGCCTTGATGTCAAGGGCTGTCTCTCATTTCAACTGCGGAATTCAGCTCTTTTGTCCATGTTTGAACCAAGGCTGTAATGAGGTCAGGTGCTGAGTGGCCCGGGTGGAACCCAAACTGGGCATCACGGAGGTTATTTCTGAGCAAGTGCTGTTTGATAGCACTGTTCATGACAGCTTCCATCACTTTA
>NC_063357.1:42813191-42846637 GCF_021869965.1 Rhincodon typus | reverse complement strand
TTGCCATCTGGGTCCTGCTTTCTTCAGTTAATCCTACTGCTCCTGATCCGTGTTCTTGATTTCCATTCCACCCCACTAGCGATGTACAATTTTCAAAACTAGTTTCCCAGCCATAAAATGGGAGCTACCTTTACCCTCAATAAATCCTTTTAGTTCAATCGCCTTGTTACACCAATTTGAGTTCTGGTGAAGGTGAACACCCAAACAAAATTGCTTCACTTTTTTTATTTACAGATGCTGCAGGATCAGCTCTGACACTCCAGTATTTTCTGTTTTCAGTTCTGAAATAAATAAATTGCAAGATCTGAACTTAATTCGCCTGGTACTTAATGCCAGAGATCTGATGTTAAAAATTCATCGTACCAGTAATATTGATATTGGCTCTTCAATCATAGAAATTTATACAGTGAAGCAAAAAAACAGACAACTTTATTCAAAAATGAAGATTAAATCCACAGTGTGCAGCAAAGAGGAGTAGGGAAACTAATTTTACAGTA
The DNA here is from genome assembly GCF_021869965.1 of Rhincodon typus. Taxonomy (NCBI): domain Eukaryota; kingdom Metazoa; phylum Chordata; class Chondrichthyes; order Orectolobiformes; family Rhincodontidae; genus Rhincodon; species Rhincodon typus. The sequence continues at coordinate 42,846,140 of NC_063357.1, read as the reverse complement.
CAATATCACTTTGCATTCAATTTTCATTTTAATTTGAAGAGTCCAGTTGGAGGGAAGGAAATATAAGTGGATTTGAACTGAAGCATTATTTAAAATTGACTTGAATGTTTACACTGAGGCAAATTATTTTCATATCTGATTCAATCAGTGCATCGCCCTCTGCCTAAACAAAACTACACACACAGGATTAGATTTAGATTTAGATTTTTAGGAGATACTAATTAAAATGGCAGAGGAAAGGATTAAGAAAGGGGGAAAGGAAGCCAGATATGGAAAGCTGATCAAGCGGGAAAAAAAAAAAAAAGAGCTGCGAGCGTGGGAAGAGAGAGAAACAGAGTGAGGAGGGCAAAGGATTTCAGCACAAATATTCCTCTCCACATTGCAGCTGCAGCAACTAGCGTGGATCTTGCCTGTACAGCACTTTGGATGAAGTTCAACTGGACGTTAGGAGCATGTATCATGAATACTGCAGCTCCAGAGATTAAGTATTCATTGGTTGATGTCCAGTTTAAAAGGTTTGAGACCCAAATGTTGTTGCTATCAAAAACTCTACTGTTTTCTCATATCTACTGCTGTTCCTTCTTAGCTTTAAGCTTCAAAGAACTATTCTTTGAGGTAGTAACTTCTGTCACTGAAGGTGCACACAGGTTTATTCTTTTGCTTGCATGCATTGTGAAAGGGAGAAACATTAGTTTGAGGTGGAGATGTAAATCCAGATACTGGATTTTCTTTTAATAAGAATCTGTTAAGATTGGGAGACAGGGCAAGCTAATTTTTTTTAAATTAGAAATGTTTGTTATTGTCCAAGATGCTGTGACATACTTTAATCACAACCAATAAAACGAGCAGAATTTTCAGAGCAGGTCCTTGGATTCTGATTGGTCTGGAGCCTCGTAACTGAAATGTAAATTCATAATAAAAATAGACAACAGTGTGGAGCTGAAGGATCACAACAGGCCAGGCAGCAGAGGAGCAGGAAAGTTGACATTTCAGGTCGGACCCTTTCTTTTCCCAAACTTTGAGGTCACAGAATATTGACCAGGCTAGGAAAAAACTTCAAGGAAAAGCTGTGTAATTATAATAATATTGAATTGACACAGTGCTGCAGAGGTATTCACTCTACTGAATGCCATCTTCACCTGTCCTCTGAACTATGCTGGGTTGACTACCTTTAGAATACAGCTTCACAGCAGCTTGGATTGTGTCAAACAATTCCAGTTTAATTCAGCAGTTACTACAGGAGTTTAAATGATCATAGAATGACCACTCCAATTAATTGCTAAGTTATAGAGAATGCAGCACATGACAATGATCCTAGATACCTCATAACAATATTTCCCAAACCCCAAAGATATATGAAGTCTCGTTTTAAAACTCTTACCAAGTGCTCACTAACAGCTTACTGAGGCAAGGGTTCAGCAATTTTTTGGATTATTATCCACAGTAATGGAGCACAGTCCTCAAAAACAACTCACTCGGCAGAGTAATATTACTAGTGTGTGTTACCTTATAGCAATGAGAATCACCTTTGTGTGCAATGTCATTTTTAAATACAAGATATATTCCTGTTCAGGCAGCAGAAAGGGCGTTGTGAATCTGTCTACTTTTCCTTGTATAACAAGGAAGGCTAGCACACCACTGAACCAGTGAGGTCAGACTTCCCAGGGATTGGCAGATCACAAGACAAATTGGTTGACTCTGATGAGCATGTGTCATTTGGTGAGGGTACAGACTGCATAACACGCAGACAACGCTGCACTTGTTAAAAACATCCTGAAGTGTTTAGACTGTTGTTACTATTGCTGTTTTGGAGCTTTTGCTTTAACATGCCTTCATCCAGCAGGTAACATCACACATGGAGACTGGGCATCAGTCATCCTCCTTCCAATTATATTGATCTCGCTTCCTCATCTCAGTCAGCTGATAATGTTTGCTCATCCTTTCAAGCCAAAAACATCCGCAATTCCACCTTTATGGACCTTGACCAGCCAAATGTCCACTTACCAGAAGAATGCCAAGTAAAATGAAGTTTCCCAAAATTTGCTCTGTAAAGGTTGCCCAGAATACTTCCAAAAATGCGCAAAAGCAACTGCTACAGATTACTGCCTAGCCCAGTAAGTGTAGTAATCCCTTACGGACCTTACCAAAAGATCACTTAGTGAGGCAATCTGTATCATACTTGCATTTGAAATAGTGGAAAGCCTGGATTCAAACAAATCACAGTGACATTAGTTTACCAGGAGTTTAGCTTTGCCTCTTCCCCGTTCTTCATTGCTGATGACGTTTCAATACAGTGTTCCACGATTCTCAGGACATCTTCCTTTGCTTTAGCATAAGGAATATTTTCTGAACAGACTGAAGGTAATACGCACATAAACATTCCTCCCCTACTCTCCCAAATACACACACCCCTCAGTTAGAAATTCGCCTAAGTGATTCTCCCTTCTTAACGCAGGGAAAGCTCATTGAAGCCAATTGCTGCCTAACTTTGTCTCCTGTCTGTTTATTTAAAATCATTACTTTTGTGCAGAAATTGAAGTTCAACTATGGGAAACAATTAATTTAAATGAAAAGCATGGTAATCAAATCAGAAGGAAAAAATACAAGATGTCCAGCCCTTCGATGCTGCCATATTTGGTTGAATCCTTCTTCCTCAACATCAACATTACCCATTCACTCCACAATAACAACTGCATGTTTGTCTAGATTGGTTTTAAAACACATTGCAGAATACCTATCTGCTCCTACTTATTTCACACGAACAAATCCGAAAGGAGTTGCATGAAAATTTCATGTAGTCCATCCTCTCTTCCATGCACTCACACCAACCTGCTTTTCCACTTTACAATTGCTAAGTAATCAGATGGATATCCAACACTGTTGATTTTAATATTGTCAGGAACAAAAAAAATGACATATCATTCAGCCATTAGTTTTTTTATTTGCTTAAAATGTTCTACTTTTTTCTCTTAATCCCATTGTTCTTTCAATCTCACCTTCAATGCAAGATTGTTTAATTCAGTGCACAATCTGGTTTACTGCTTTACACTCTGCCTGTCAATGAGGATTCTTCAAGCTGATACACCCAAATGGAGCGCACAACACTGAAATGGATCTCCAGATGCCACAAGAGCCTTCAGAACATGCAAGAGCAGCTGTAGGCATAATGAATGGTGAGTTTTGTTCCTTCATAACTTCACAAAACCCGGAACAATATGAACGCACAATGAGTGCAATCATGCAGTGCATTTAGAACACCCGTCATGGTCTAATCAAGTAATTGCTTCACCTAGAACAGTATAAAGCAATACAAGTCTTAAAACTCACATCCAAATTACTAGATGCACCAACAACACAAGCAGCCACATCTTTTCCAAAAAGATGCAGACAAATGTTGGCCAGGACACCAAATGAATTCCACACACTTCAAATAGTGCAGAGGGAATTTTAATGTTTTTAGTTTAACGTTTCACATAAAAGGTGTCATTAATGCAATTCTGCTCATTTTTCACTAAACGTCAGTCTACATCTTGTGATAGCCTCAGTACAGGACTTAAACCCACAAACTTTGACTCAGGCAAGTCTGCTAGCACAAAGCCAAGACTAATACCATTATAAATGGGTGATCTTCAAACATTTTTAAACATATGCTCAAGTTTACCAGATTTTCAGTTCTTCATTGAGCACCCACAAGTAGTACAGTGCCACTAATTGTTTACAGGTTGCATATACTTTGCTTTCTACACACGTCACATGGTGCATCTAGACAGTAGGCAAAGTGAGTGCAAAGTGTCAAGGACAAGCATCAAGCAATATCCATCAATAAAATGGACAAAAATTCATAAAGGTAGGAAAAAGTAAATGATAAGGTATCAATACTAACTTTAAATAACGTCAGCAGAAAACTTTTAATAATAATGTGACCCTGTTAGTTAACTGCTTAATCAATCAAGTCTCAGAGGATAAGAGTTAAAACAAAATTAAGTGGAGAAGTGACTGAGGAGATTACTGGGAGACATTGCCTCACTCAGCACAACCGAGAAACGGATCAAGTAGGATCTGAGATAAGAAGATGTAGAGCTGGATGAACACAGCAGGCTAAGCAGCATCAGAGGAGCAGGAAAGCTGAAATGGTTTCGGGTCTGGACCCTTCAGAAACCATTTCAGCTTTCCTGCTCCTCTGATGCTGCTTAGCCTGCTGTGTTCATCCAGCTCTACATCTTCTTATCTCAGATTCTCCAGCATCGGCAGTTCCTGCTATATCACGTAGGATCTGATGCTCAACTGAAGGAAGAGCATTTAACAGAGGGCAGTTGTTTTAAAAAGGTAGGGACCAAGTAAGAGATCAAGTTTTTCCTTCCTGTTGGTAGTCATTTGGAGGGGGACTGAGGTCAAAGTGCCACTATTTGAGGTCAAAGTTACAAGAGGGCTAGTAATGGCAGTCACTGAAATGGCATGCTCTTCCTGTGAGATGTGGGAGATCGGGGAGAAGTCAAGCGTTCCTGACAACTGTCTACAGGAAGTGTATCCACCTCAACTGTTCACGTCACATGGATCAGTTCAAGCAGAAGGTGGACTAACTGAAGAGCATACATGAGACAAAAACTTTTATAGATAGGAGCTTCAGTACCGTAGTCACATCAAAGATTCAGCCAGATGAACGGCAGACAGCCAGGCAGTGCAGGAGTCCCCTGTGGTTACTTCACTCTCAAACAAGTATATTATTTTGTATTCTGTTGGGGGTGGTCTCTTGGTGGAAAGCAACAGCAGCAGCCAGATCAGCGGCACCATGATCGGGTCTGTGGGACAGCAGAGGGGTCGGAATGTAGGCACTGGAGACTCTAATCAATTGCATTCCCGTTGCCATGTACGAGAGTCCAGGATGATGTGTTGCCTCCCTAGTCCCAGGGTGATGGATGTCTTTGAGCAGGCACAGAACATTCTGAAAAGGGAGGCAGAGCAGTCAGAGGTCATTGTCCACATTGGTACAAACCATAAATCAGGAAGAGAGAGGAGATCCTGCAAAAAGGAATTTAGGGAGTTAGATAGAAAGTTGAAAGGCAGGAGTATTCTCAGCAATCTTCAGTGACACATACCGAGTAGTTGATCCACCTCGGCCTCCAGTGGCTCCCAGCATCCACCAGCCAACTCAATTCAACTCACTGACCTTCCGTCCAGCATAAAGGTCAGAAGTGGGGATGTTTGCCAATGATTACACAATGTTCAGCACCATTCACAATTCCTCAGATACTTAAGCAGTCCATTTTCAAATACAAGAGTTGGACAATATCCAGCTTGGGCTGATAAGTGGCAAGTAACATTCGCACCACACAAATGGTCTTCACCAATAAGAGACAACATAACCACCGCCCCTTGACATTTAATGCTGTTACCATCACTAAATCCCCCACTGTCAACATCCTGGAGGTTATCATTGACAATAAATTCAGTTAGACTCACCACAAACACTGACTACAAGAGTAGGTCAGAGGCTAGGAATACTGCAGTAAGTAACTCACCTCCTGACTCCCCAAAGCCTGCCCAACATCTACAAGGCACAAGAGAGGAGTGTGATGGAATAATTCCCACTTGCCTGGATGAGTGCAGCTTCAACAACAAAAGAAGTTTGACACTATCCAGGACAAAGCAGCCTGCTTGATTAGTACTACATCCACAAGCATCCAACCCTCCACCAACGATGCTCAGTAACAGCAGTGTGTACTATTTACACGATGCACTGCAGAAATTCAAAGATCCTTAGACTGCACCTTCCAAACCCACAGCTACTTCCACCTACAAAGAACAATACAACACAGGAACAGGCCCATCGGCCCTCCAAGCTTGTGCCAGTATGCCAGGACAAGGGCAGCAGATATATGGAAACACCACCACTGCACGTTCCCCTCCAAGCTACTCAATTCTGACTTGGTGAAGAAACTGCAGTATATTTCCATCACTGGGTCAAAATCCTGGAATTCCCTCCCTAATGCTATTGTGGGTCACCCACAGCAGGTGGAATGCAGCAGTTCAAGGCAGCAAATTGATTTCAAGTGTGACAAAATACTTTAAAAATAAAAATAAAGAGGTCACTTAGTCCTTAGAAAAGAGAAACGTCCAAATAGGGCATGTGCTTAAGGCAAATAGATGCACTCATGAGACCATTAAATAAACACAAGGGAGACAAGAATAGAAGGATTGGCAAAAGCTTACGCATATCTTTTGGTTTAACTGGCATGTATGTTACGTAATTATAATATAAAATCATTAGAAAACAAGAATGTTATCAGAAGTACTGCACTGTTACTACAATTAAAACATGGGAGGAATGAAAACAGGAGAAAAAAAATCAGATGCTGCCAGACCTGCCGAGCTTTTCCAGCAACTGTTTTTGTTCCTGACTTACAGCATCCGTAGTTCTTTTGGCTTTTCTTAAAGATGGGAGGAAACTTCCCCAGAGACTACTGCACCAGCTACACAGGCTTGAAGGACACAATCAGTTAACTGACATTTCCATGAAGCAGTGAAAATGCTCCAGTTCACCTTATGCACCATTCTGTATCGCTTGCTAAGTATGGAATTATACAGGGAAGGATGGCTCAACAGTAATTTTCTTCACAGTGCACATCAGCAGGTGATTTACCTATCCGAGAGGAATCAGGAGAAAGGTTGGACAAGACACCAGAAAATTGAGTGCCTGTAGAATCACATGGCCTCCAAATCAGGGCCTTGCAGAGAGCACGGGAGGAGGTAGAAATTAAAAGTACCAGGAGTCGCACAGCAGATTAGTCATAAAAGGCAAAATGTTCATGTGAAATCCTCAGCCTTTAGTTCACCCACCCTGACAAATTACTGACTGGTGTGGCGTTTCCAGAAATTTACAGATCTGCACTTAGAGTATTTTAATTTGCAGGCTCAGTATGCTATAGTGGATACAGCTGAGCACTCCAGGAGATTTTACGTTCAACTCAATTATAGACAGTACAAGGAGGTGGTATTGAAACTACGTCATAGTAAAGCACGAACTTCACAAAGAAACAGGCAGGGGCAGAAACAAATAAGACAGGTGGGATAGAACACTCATTCTGACAGGCATTTACTGAAGTGAAATGTACATTCCAATCACACAGCTATCAACAATAGTAGTTCCCATTTAATTAGAGGATATGTAGCTGGTAGAAGCTAGAACAGCAAATTTCCTTTCCAAAACACTATAAAGTGGCTCTATGAAGACTTTTTTTAAAAACGGTGGAAGAGTAATCAACATTAACTCACACCATAGCACCACAAGACAACCGTAGTGAAAAACTGAGTAGAACCTACAACTGCATTTGCTTATTTTTAAACTCCACGAGCATCCTTCCATTTCCTTCTCACATATATATCAAAATTCCTCTTAAATGAGACAATGTTATCGGTGGTGACTACCCCAGTGGTTATGGTTCCACATTCGCAACACCAAACTTTTCCATTGAAATGTTGTTTTTTTTTTTAAAAAATGTATTCACACGTTACCATGCAGCATTCTACAGATTCCTCTACGGTGTAATGAACACATTGCTCTGCATTAGTTTGACCTTTTAATCACATGGCCTTTTTGGTGTCTGTTCCACTCACTACACAAGAGTCACCAGCTGAAATCCAGCCTCCCACAGCCAGGCCTGATTTTATATACCTTGGTTCTTGGCCGAATAACCGGAATGCCCCAAGCAAAGATTGCCATGGAACTTGGTCATTCAACTGCACAAACACACAGTAACCCTGCTGCCTGTAGTTTTAAAATACCAACTCACATGTGACTGCAACTTTGTGCTAGATACCAAAGTTTGTTTCTTCAGTAATGTTCTCCTGTGCCCTATTTACCTTAAACCCTATCACCTTCAAAGATTCTTCCCTCCTGCTGCCAGCTCCACCAATGGCGCAATGGGACTAGCCAACATTATGCACTCCTCCTCCACATAGTCACATCATATGTGGATGAAGGACAAGCTATTACATTGCTTGTAATGAGTCATCTGAATACTAGGAGTAATTTAACAGAAGTATTAAATAATTTGGAAATGAAAGAAATTTTCTCCCAGAATTATGAATTATTCAGTGATTTCCGGTGATGCTTCTAAAAGGAGCAAACAGAAATTGCTGGAGAAACGCAGGTCTGCAGCAACTATAGAATGAGAAACAGAGTTAACGGTTCAAGTTCAGTGATGCTTCTTCAGAACTTCAGTTCCGAAGAAGATTCATAGGATGCAAAAGTTTCTCTCTCCACAGACACTGCCAAGGAGTTGATTTTGCCTCATTCTTACCCGGAAGTGACCTGTCCTGCTTAGTGCACTCATGCAATTCTGCTCTGTTGCTGCTCGTTCCATGTTCATTAACTATGCCTATCAACTCTCTACTCTCCAATCTAGTACCTTCTGCCTCATTGCCATTCAATTTGCTTTCAAAACCTCTAACTATTCTAATTTCATCCTCTCTGACCAGTGCAGAATATTTATTTTCTTCAATGCAAAGCAATACAATTGAACTTTCTAAATGCAAGATTAATTTTCTTTTTAAAAAACCATAATTATCTAATGCCAAATGATTCATTCCTTGCTAGAAAGATTTTTTGTTTGGGGGTGGGGGGGGTGGTAGAACAGACAGACATTCAATTTTAGCAGATTCTGTTTTCTTTAAAAAAAACTCTGTTTTGTGCAAGGTTTGTAGAAATCCTTGCCCACTTCAGAAGAAATTATAAATGTTTCCTCTCCCAAACTCAGATGCAGATGGCAGTGTGCAAGATGGGGAAATTGTTCATTATTTGACTTAAAACATTGATGTGGAGGTGCTGGTGTTGGACTGGGGTAGACAAAGTCAGAAGTCACAACACCAAGTTGCAGTCCAACAGGCTTATTTGGAATCACATGCTTTCAGAGTACTACTCCCTCAACAGGTGAAGTGGCTTCACTTGATCAGGCAGTAGTGCTCCAAAAGCTTGTGATTTCAAATAAACTTGTTGGACTACAACCTGGTTTCCCGTGACATATGATTTTGACTTAAAACATTGACCTCTAAAGTCTTAGACTTTGGGCAACCATTACTTTAGGACAGAAAGCAACCATACACACCAGTCAAGCAACTCCACCATGTCCAAAGTTCTGTGTTTTTTGTTAAGTGACCCAAGGAAGTTTTCTTGATTGCCAATCAGCCTTTGCTCACTAAGAATTGAAACAAATTTCCAAAACGTTAGGGAGAAACAGGAAAAAATGCAATTTGACTCAGTTACCATAAATTCTGTTGCTCCAGAAACATTTGAAAATATGATGGCTACTCCTTTCTCAACTGTGGGCACTTTCATTCTTGAAGAAATAAGCAGAAGCTGTCACCTGCTGTGACAGTCCTGCAATGGATCATAGTACAGGTAGTTTTCCTATAACTGATGATAGGGAAGGTGCTATACCTGTGCAGCAGAAAGTTTACATTATCCAAACAGCATCCACCATGCGTCAATTGAACGTCAAATACACATTAATGAAACATACGTTATAGCAGAACTACCTGTAGTACAAATAAAGCTTTTTAGACTCAACAGTGTAGAATCTGAATAACTTCGAAGGAATAAATGAGAATAAAATGTAGTTACTTTAATGCAGCCTCAACAGCAACTTACATTCATGTAAAACATTTAACAGGAAAGTGCATCAAGGCACTTTACAGAAGGAAACAAAAATTTGACAACAAGATAAGGAAATATTAGCACAACCAAAAGCTTTAAAGTAGCAAGTTACAAGGAGTGTCTTAGAACAATTGAAAAGTGATGGCATAGAATTAAGCCATTCAACAAATCGTGTTTACATCGACCAAAAACAAAGCAAAGCAGTCATCCATCCGAATCTCACCTTCCACACCTGGCCTTGCCGGGTATAACATTTCACGTGCAGCTCTGGGTTCCTCTTAAACAAAAAGAAGGTTTCTGCTTCTAAAACCAAACCAGGCAGCGAATTCCAGAGAGATAGTAAGAACTGCCGATGCTGGAGTCTGAGATAACACGCCAGGCAGTATCAGAGGAGCAGGAAAGCTGACGTTTCAGGTCAGGACCCTTCTTCAGTGAATTCCAGTGTGCCCACAACCCTCTCTCCCAAGGAAAGGGATGTGAAAATTTAGGGAGGGAAATCTTAAGGTTAGAACCAAGGCAGCTAAAGGAACAGTTTCCAATGGTGGGCTGATTACAATTGGAGGTACATAACAGACCAGAACTGGAGATGTACAGACATCTTGGAGATTATAGGAGGTTGCAGAGATGAAAAAGGACAAGACCATAAAAAGAAAAACCATTTTTAAAATTGAAACCCTGCTGGAACAGAAGTCAGTGATTGGTGAATAGGACTTGAATCTATTTGGTTACAATGTACTCAAGTACATGAAGGATGGAAGACGGTAGGCTGTCAAGACTACACTGAATCAACCTATACAGTCATAGAAGTCTGCAGCACAAAAAAGGTCCTTATACCCATCATGTCTGAGCCAGTCAAAAACAACGTAACTATTCTAATTCCATTTCCAGCACTTTACCCATAGCCTTTATGCCTTGAGGGTCATTGCTTCTTCCACCCTTACAGGCAAGATGTTTCAGATTCCCACCACCCCCTGGATGAAAAGTTTTATCCTCACCTCCTCTAAACCTTCTACCAATCACCTTAAATCAATGCCCCTTGGTCATTGATCCCTCCATCAAAGAGAGAGAGAGTTTCTTCTCTTGCCTATGTCCTTATATATGGCAAACAGCAAAGGCCCCAAAATTAACCCCTGCGGAACACCCCACCTGACACAGACTTCCAGCCATAAAACGACCTCTAGGCCAACCATCTGTGTCCTGCCTCCCAGGCAATTCAGGATCCAGTTTGCTAACATGGCTCTTACCTTTGTCATCAGTCTCCTATGCAGGACCCTATCAAATTTCTTGCTCAAGTCCAAGTAGACGACATTGAAGTTTTTGAAGAGGTGACCAGATGTGTAGATAAAGGGAATATATTCCATCAGTTGGTCAGTCAGGACTTCGCTGACTATTCTGATAAATCCAAGCCCCTCCAAATGTCGATTTTTTAATTCATTCACTTGAAGTATGCATTGCTGGCTAGGCCAGCATTCACTGCCCAACCCTAACAGCTCAGAAAGCAGATTAAATTGATCCCTCAGAAATGCTTCCAATAGTTTCCCCATAGCTGAGAGATTAGACGGACTGGCCTGTAGTCTTCTGGCTTATTCCTTCCTCCCTTCTCTCAACGGCACTAATCTGGCTGTCCTCCAGTCTTCTGACACCTCTCCTGTGGCCAGAGAGGCACTGAAATTTATTGCCAGCCCCCTTTATTTCCTTCCTCACACCTCACTCCACAACTGGAGATAAATTTCATCTAATCCTGGTGAATATCCACTTTTAAACATGCCTGATCACTCAGAACCTCCTCAGTCAATGTTAATTTCTTTAATTACATCACAGTTCTTTTCCCTGATTTCCACACCCACATTATCCCTCTCACTACTGAACACTGACACAAAACGTTCATCGTTGATACAAACAATACAGACCACAGAATTTACTGCACTTCCTGAAAAGTGCTTTACAATTCACTTACAGTTCCACTAAATCACACAACATATCCCTGTAACTCATCATTGGATGATGCACAATTAACTCTAACTGAAGGCCTCCTTTAAAATTTCCCATCAGATGTCAGTCTTGCCCACATCAGAAGAACACGGTTTTAAACCTTACTCCAAAGACCTGAATACAAATCAGAGCGGAGGATGTACTGGAACCTCATTAGTGATAGTCATTTCTCACCCATCATCATTTCTTGAAACAACCTGTTATGGGAAAGACATTGTCAAGCTTGAAAGGGTTCAGAAAAGATTTACAAGGACATTACCAGGGTTGGAGGGTTTGAGCTAGAGGGAGAGGCTGAATAGGTTGGGGCCATTTTCCCCGAAGCAGAGGCTGAGGGGTGTGACTTTATGGAAGTTCATAAAATCACGAGGGGAAATGAATACAGTGAATAGCCAAGCTCTTTACCCCAAGGTAGGAGAGTCTGAAGCTAAAGGGCGTAGGTTGAAGGTGAGAGGGGAAAAGGTCTGAAGGGGACCTAAGGGGCAAATTTTTTCACGCAGAGGATGGTGCGAGTACAAAACTAGCTGCCAGAGGAGTGGTAGAGGCTGGTACAATTAAAACATTTAAAAGGCATCAAGAAAGGTATCTGAATAGGAAGGGTTTAAGAGGCAAATTAGGCCAAATGCTGGCAAATGGAAATAGATTAATTTAGGATATCTGGTCAACATGGACAAGTTGGGGCTGTTTCCATGTTGTACATTTCTACAACTCTAATTGGGGGCAATGGTATAATTGGACTAGTAATCTTGAAGCTGGAATTAATGCTCCAGGGGCAGGAGCTCAAATCACACAACGGCAGCTGGTGAAACTTCAATTCAACCTGGAATAAAAAGCTAGTCACAGAAACCACAAATCGTCATTAAAAACCCCACTGAGTCACTCATGCTCTTTAGGGACAGAACTTCGGAGTTCTCATCTGGTCTGGCCGGGCCTAGCCTATATTTGGTTGACACTTAACTTCCTTCTGAAATGGTCAAGCAAGTATCAGTTTAGGTAAGTCAACATCCACACTAGGATGCCCATCAAGAGGGAATATGTACCATCCACCGGCACAGTAGAGGCCTTTAAAGACTGTTGGGACTGCAGGAGTTGGGTATATCACCCCAGATAATGTTACTTAACTAAGGGTTGTTTAACCATTCAAGTTTGTTGTTTTAAGAGAGTAGAAGAGTGACAAAAAACTAAAAATTATAATCGACAGCCCAGCATGTTATCTAAAATGGTAAGAGGGTTCAGAATTCTGAAATGCAGAGATTTAGATATCCTGGTTTATGACTTGCAGCAGCTTAATACACAGGTACAGCAAATAATCAGGAAAGTTAACAAAATCTTGTTTTATTGTGAGGGGAATTAAATACAAGAGTAGAGGTGTTATGCTTCAGTTATTGGGCATTGGTGAGACTGAATCTGGAGTACCGTGTACAATACTGGTTACCACACTTGCAGATTTAATTGCATTGGTAGAGTCTCCAATGAGAATTTGTTCACAACTTCAGTAACATCGGAGTGGGATCTGTTCTGACTGCATCATCACACAAAGTACGGTTTGTGAAGTACGCAACACAAGTTTGGTAACACATTTACTTCATATTAATCTTAATTGTTGGATTACATATTACAGGTTGTTTTATTTTTCTTTCCTTATACAGTAAAGTTTAGATCGTTTGCTCAAAACTGTGGAATCTCATGGCTTTATTCTCTTAATACGTGCTTGGGATTTCAAACTTTGTCTAGTTTAAACAAAAGAAAACTGGTTCACAACGAGATCACAAAGGTCTTGTTCAGGATCATAACACTGAGCCAAAAATATAGAACTTTCTGAACAGCACCTTGGATGATTTACAGGTATTTCTGCTATAACATGTGTTTCATTAACGTGAATTGGCTGTAACACGATTGATGAATAGCGGACGCTGTTTGGATAATGTAAACTTTCCTCTGCACAGGTGTAGTGATTTCCCACAACGCGATTTTCTATAGTGCGAGGTCACACAAGAACGCAACAATCGCATTATAGGAGAAATACCTGTAATGTGGCTGGGAGTCACTTCAAAATTAAAGCACAGCTTCACCTGGTAAGTTCTTAAAATAGCGACAAATATCCCAAGACACTTAAAGCACTAGTCAAAGTTTGGCATTCAGCTAATGGTAATATCAAGGGAGAAAAGGAGCATCAATTGCTGAGCCAAAGAAACTAAATTTAAGGAGAAATTCATTTTTTCATCTTGTCCCTATACCTGCTTAAATTTAAAGGCTATTATGGATTAGATGTCTGAATAGCCATGTACAGAATAAATTTTGGTTTGCCAAACATCTGCAACATATGGGGATAGTCGATAAAAACCAGAAGAATTGCATATGCTGTAAATCAGGATCAAAAACAGAAGTTGCTGGAAAAGCTCTGCAGGTCTGGCAGTATCTGTGAAGAAAAGAAAGCAGAGTTAACGTTTTGGGATCCAAGGGGTCACCAGACCCGAAATGTTAACACTGATTTCTTTTCTTCACACAGTTACTGCTAGACCTGCTGAGCTTTTCCAGCAACTTCTATTTTTGTTCCTGATATTGAGATGGTCACTACGGAGATAGGGATGAAGAGGGGGACTGGGCTGGTTAGCTCTTTTGGGAGCCAGTATAGACACGATGGGTCAAATGGCCTCCTTCTGCACTGTACACTTCCATGATTCTTTGATGCTAACTGAGTTAGGCTGGCTACGCAGCCAGAACTCTGACATCTGTTTACCAAAGCCATCTTCTACAGAAAGTTCAAGTCTGGGATGCACATTCATAGCAGTAAAAAGGAAATTTACAAGGATGCTCTCACAGCTTCACTTAGCAGTTTTGATATTCACTTCAATTCCTGGGAAAAGCTTACCCAGGATGACTATACCCAGCACAATCAAATAAAAAAAAAGGCATGCTCTCCTTTGAAAGCAAAGAGAAATTACAAGGAGGGAGAATCCCAAACCAGCACCTTGTTCAAAACAACCACCTGTGGTTTCTCTCATATCTGCAGCAGAATCCTCCAGGTACAGACAGACCTCAGCAGTCACCTACATATCTATCAGAACACTTCCAAACACAACAAATGAAGAACTTTCGCACTAAAGGGCAAGCAAATAAACAAGAAGTCCTTTAATTACGATTCAATGACACATGGAGATAATTTATCCAAATTTACCTTCTCAAAACTCAATTTTTGGTGCACCTTCGGTCCAATTTATTTAATCTCATATTAAACTGCCTGTAACCCATCCCAGGAACTAGAATCACTTCATAGTTCATTAATATATTCTAATTCAGTGTGAATTCAACTGTAAAATGATCCATATACAAGAAAACAAAACAAAAACAGAAATTGCTGGAAAATCTCTGCAGGTCTGGCAGCATCTGTGAAGAATAATCAGAATAATCCATCTTCAGAACTCTGCATACAAGAAAACGAGCTGCTGCTTGGGACAGGTTTGTGCAGATCATGTGGTCAGAGCCAGTTCTAAAACCAAGAAATAGAAACTCACACAAGAGCTGCAATGCAATGATCCCCTCGAGAACTGAAAAATTATCACCATGTATCTTAAACGTGAGCAGTCTCTGCAAACTCATGTTTCCCATTGTACACTTATGCTTCCAAAGCTGTACACATCAAGGTACCTGGTGATTTTTTGTCCTGCATGCCAGTTAAATTCATAGCAAATCAGTCAACACTACAGTTCCGTGTCAGGTCACTCTGAATGCTAGCTGCGGCTCAACATATAAGCATCCTCATCTTTAAGACAGAGATTGTGCACTCAAGTCCTGTAGGAGAGATCTGAGCACAAAAAAAGTCTAAGCTGATTTTCTAGTGCAGTACTGAAGGGGAATTGAGTATAGGTGTTGGGAAGTCATGTCGCGGCTGTACAGGACATTGGTTAGGCCACTCTTGGAATACTACATTCAATCCTGGTCTCCCTGCTACAGGAAAGATGTTGCGAAATGTGAAAGGTTCAAAAAAGATTTACAAGGACATTGCCAGGGTTGGAGGGTTTAAGCTATAGGGAAGGGACTGAATAGGCTGGAGTTATTTTCCCTGAAGTGTCAAAGGCTGAGGAGTTATAGAAATTTATAAAATCATGAGGGGCATGGATAGGTGAATAGTCAAGGTCTCTTCCTTTGAGTAAAGGAGGCCAGAACTAACATAGGTTTAAGATGAAACTGGAAAGATTTAAAAGGGACCTAAGGGGCGACGTTTTCATGCAGGGGTTGGTGCGTGTATGGAATGAACTGTTAGAGGAATTGGTGGAGGCTGGTACAATTAAAACATTTAAAAGGATGGCTAGACGAATAGGAAGTTTATGGAGGGAAATGGGCCAAATGCTGGCAAATGGGACTAGATTAATATAGGACATCTGGTCAGCATAGACAAGTTGGACTGAAGGGTCTGTTTACGTGCTGTATGTCTCTATGACTCCGACTGCTGCACCATCAATGCTGCTATCTTTTGGAGGAGAGAGCGAGGTAAATGGTACCTGTCAGAAATATTTTTTAAAACCCGATTTGCCAACACCTTTCAGTTCTGAAGTAGTCATGCGGGACTCAAAATGTCAATTCTGTTTCTCTCTCAACAAACCTGCTAAGTTTCTCCAGTATTCTGCATTTGTTTCAGATTGTAGCATCTGTAGTATTTTACTGTTGTTACAGAAAAGTGCTTCAACATGTTGGATCAAGATCTGCTCAACAACATTTTAATATACCTGAACATCATCCACCCCCAGCCAAGTATTTGAATTCGTTGCTTCAGTTAAGATTCATTAAGTTGCCTGTAACCTGGCCCAGAACTTGAATCATTTCGTAGTTTGTTAATGCATTCTTAATCACTGTGAATTCAGCTGTAAGGATCCATCACATTTGAAAGTGTGTTGCTGCTTGGGACAGGTCTCTGCAGATCATGTGGTCAGAGACAGTTTTAAAACCTCAAGAAACAGAATTTCATTAACTATAAAGCAATGATCCCCTCAAGAAAACTGTAAAACTATCTACACTACAGAGAGACACACTCAACAGTCACGCACAGTTAGACTGAACATTACCACCTGGGTCAGGCGTTTTATAGGCCAACCAAGTCAGCAGAGTTAGATCCGAAAGGGCATTAGGGAGAGACGACAAGGGGACTAGGTTGAGGTAGAAGGAGAGGGGATTACATGCAGAGAAATGTGGAAACAGGTAGATGATGGGGAAATAGTGGATATGCATGTACTGAGGGGGTTTTAAGTCTGTGGAAGGAATAAGGAGGTTATGGGAGTGGTGCATGAGTGACAGGATAAAAGTGTATAGATGCATCACTAGAGTGGGTGAGCAGAGGTGTGAAGCAAGGCATGGTCAAGTGGAATTGGAGGGTGAGGTAAGGCGAGAGAATCAGGGGTCAGGGAAAGGTGGAAGGGGCTTTCAGGAGTATTAGGAGTCAGGAGAAAATCAGGGTGGAGGAGGTCTGGAGAAAGGAAAGAAATGGGAAGGAATCTGGGAATGGGAATGGGAATGGGGGAGCACAGACAGACAAAGTGTGAGTGGGACAACCAGAACAACAATCCTGGGAGCGAGGGGGGAGGGTGGAATCCAGGGACTAAGGGATCACAGCAATGGGGAAAATTTAAAAAAAAGACCGGAAGGGAAAAAATTCGGGGGGGAGGGGGCAAGAAAGAAACAGTGGAAGGAGAAAGGGGAGCGTGTGTGTATGAGGGTGGAGCAACAGGCATGGGAGTGGTGGCATCAATGTGCAGGTGGGGGAGGGGGGAAGCGGGGTGGGGTCGGGTCGATGGGCAGGGGGCAGAGGGTAGACGGGGGGGGGGGGGGGGCGGCGGGGGGGGGGCGTGGGGAGGGCACGGGGCGAAAGGGGGGTGGGCGTGAGGAGGGCGAGGGCGTTCTGAAGGGCAGGGAGTCCGCAATGACGGCGGGGGAATTCTGAAGGTGAGGGGGACCCGGCCAAACCCCTAGGCCCTTACCCAGTACATCTGCCAGCCGGTGAGCAGCCACGAAGCACGCATCGTCTCCGTAACCGCTGCCCTTGGCGGCGGTGCCGCTGCCCTTGCGGAGGTCCTTGCCGAAGCCGCAGCTGACGGTGATGAGCCGGTATTCCCGCCTTTCCGTCTGCCTCACGCCGCCTCCCAGAACAGCCCGGGCCACTAGGCGGCCATAAGCCAGCACTGACTGCATGGTCCCGGTGGGCCAAGCTCCCCTCCTTCCTGTTAACCCACAGCCGATAAACGCCGCTCACATCCCCGCCACTGACACAGCCACTCGGCCCATACCGGCACGGCCATCCAATCCACGGTCACCCACTGACTGACAGCGATTACAGCCAATCCGAATCCACGCTGTCCCAGTACCGCCCAATCAGAGACCGCAATGGGGCGGGGCACATGCCTTAACCTGCCTCCTGGACAATGGATTGTTTCTGATTGACATCCTTATGAGCCAATAATACCGCGGGGTGGTGATATATTAGCCAATCGTGATACAGATCACTACAACGCTGGCCAATAGGCGATAAAAGGGGCGAGCGTCTCTGTTAAGGCTTGAGAAAAGTTTCTGACAGTTCTTTGATATTCTGGAAATCCTCAACCTTTCAATTTGAATTCAAAATTACCGTGAGGGCAATCCCTCTAATGCAGTGGCCTCAAAAAATTCAGTTTCTGTTAGAATCCAATCTCAGTCCACGTTACAAGTGAATTATTGATTCATACACAGGATGTGGGTGTCACTGGCAAAAG
This sequence comes from Rhincodon typus, assembly GCF_021869965.1. Lineage (NCBI taxonomy): Eukaryota > Metazoa > Chordata > Chondrichthyes > Orectolobiformes > Rhincodontidae > Rhincodon > Rhincodon typus. The sequence continues at coordinate 42,827,759 of NC_063357.1, read as the reverse complement.
TTTGTAATCTATCCCTGATTATCCTTGAGAGGCCTTTTCAAACCACTGGTGTCTATGGCCTAGCTGCAGTAATAATGCAGGGGAAAGTGATGGTCTATTAGTACTATCGCTGCACTGTTAATGCAGAGTGCCAAGTAATGTTCCAGGGAGCAAATTATTGCAGATGCCCAGCATTGATTCCTGCCACAGCAGATAATGGAATTTGAATTGAATAAAAATCTGGAATTAAGAGTTAAATGATGACCACAAATCTATTGTCAATTGTTGAAAAAACCTATCTGATTCACTAATGCCATCTTTACCTGGTCTGGCCTACATGTGACTCCAGATGCACAGGTTGCTTCTTAACTGCCCTCTGGGCAATTAGGAATGGCAATAAATGCTGGCCTAGCGAGCGATGTCATCAGCCCAGGAATGAATAAAACAATAATGATGTTCCATGATTATGAATCAGAGACTGTGGAGGAACTGCAATCTATTTCTAAATCAGAATCTTACAACAGGAGGTGCTAGAGGTCTTAAAGCACATAAATAAATAAATCCCCGAGACCTAATCAGGTGTATCCCGGGACATTGCCGGGCCTTTAGCGAAGATATTTGTGTTATCAACTGCCACAAGTGAGGTGCCAGAAGACTGGAAGGTGGCTAATAATGTGCCATTATTTATGAAAGGCTGCAAGGAAATGACCGGGAACTATGTATCAGTGAGTCTAATATCCCTGGTGGGTAAGTTGTTGGAGGGGATTCTGAGAGTCAGGATCTACATGTATTTAGAACAGGACTGATTAGGGATAGTGTGTGGGAAATCATGTCTCACTTGAGTGAGTTTTTTGAAGAGGTAACCAAGAAGATGGATGAGAACAGTGTGATAGACTTTGTCTACATGGACTTTAGCAAGGCCTTTGAATGGTTAGTAAAGTTAGTTCATGGGGGATCGAGGGAAAGCTATCCAATTGGATACAAAATTGGCTGGATGGTCAGAGACAGAGGGTGGTAGTGGAGGGTTGTTGTTGTTTAGACTGGAAGCCTGTGACCAACAGTGTGCTGCAAAGTGCTGGATCCACTGTTGTTTGTCAATTATACAAAAAGTTTGGATGAAAATATAGGAGGCCTGGATTCTACGTTTACAGATGACAACAAACTTGGTGGACAGTGAAAAAAGTTATCTAAAAGTACAACGGGATCTTGATCTTGAGGAATGGCAGATGGAATTTAAGTTAGATAAATATGAGGTGTTGCATTATGGTAAGGCAAACCAGGGCAGGACATTCCCATTGATAGTAGGGCCTGGGGGGTGTTGACGAACAGAGAGTCCTAGGGGTGCAGGTGCATAGTTCCTTGAAAGTGGTTCACAGGTAGACAGGATGGTGAAGAAGGTGTTTGGCATGCTTGCCTTCATCAGTCAGAGCACTGAATACAGGATTTGGGACACTATGTTACAGTTGTACAATACATTGGTAAGGCTATATTTAGAGCACTGCACAGAATTCTGGTCGCCCTGCCAAGGGAAGGATGTCATTAAACTGGAAAGTGTGCAAAAAGGTTTAGAAGGATGTTACTGAGACTGGAAGGTTTGAATTAAAGAGAGGCTGGATGGACTGGGACTTTATTCACTGGACAATAGGAGACTGAGAGATAACCTTATACAGGTTTATGAAGTCATGAGGGGCATAAATAAAGTGAATAGCCAAAAATTTTTCCCCAGGGTATGAGAGTCCGAAACTAAAGGGCATAGGTTTAAAGTGAGAGAGGAAAGATTTAATAGGGACCTGAGGGGCAACATTTTCACACAGTGAGTGGTTCGCATGTGGAATGAACTGCGAAAGGAAATGGTTAGATGCAGGTACAGTTACAACGTTTAAAAGACATTTCGACAGGTACATGAATAGGAAAGGTTTAGAGGGTTACGGGTCAAACACGGGCAAATGGAACTAGCTTAGTTTGGGAAACTTGGTCGGCAAGGACAAATTAGACAAAGGATCTGTTTCCATGCTGTATGACTCTTATGACTCTATGATCCCAGAGCAAAGACTATCTGACTTAACTGACAACTCCTGACAGCCAAAGACAAGATTCCTGGCTTTGTGTCTGTTCTAAACAGTAGGATAAAACAGCAATAGTATGAGCGTGTTATTCTCTGGCCAAGCGGCAAGATGTTAAAAGGAAAGGTAAGTCAGGGATGCTGCAGTGTCCAGGTAGGCTCAGAGTGGGTGAGCCGAATGACAGCAAGTGAAAATGCAGCTTGGTCAAGTCTGGATGTGTGTGCCTGAGTGCACAGTGCCCTTACTATAGCATTATAATGAGAGTTATGGGTGCAGCCTGAAGTCACAAGGATTTAGAATAATGGGTAAGTACTCAAATTGGCAGTAGTGTCCCATAGGAATCTGTGTTGGGGGCTCAGTCATTCACAATATTCATTAGAGACTTGGATAATGGCATAAAAAGTCAAATATCCAAATTTGCTGACAACATGAAATTTTGCAGCATTGTAGACAGTGTTGACAACAACATAAAATTACAACAGGATATTAGGAGAATAGGTAAATGGGCAAAGCTGTGGCAGATGGATTTTAATATAAGTAAAAGTGTAAGGTTATCCACTTTGGACCAAAAAACAATAGATCAGGGTGTTTTTTCAGAAGGTTTAAAGTTAAATACTGTAGATATCCAATGAGTTTTGGCGGTTCAGATGCATAGATCTTTAAAATACCATGAATAGGTGCCGAAATAGTCAAGAAGGCCAATGGAATGCACATCTTTATATATGAAGGGCTGGAGTATAGGGATGCAGACGTTATTCTGCAGTTATACAAAACCCTGGTTAGACTGCACCTAAGAGTATTGTTAGCAGATCTGGGCACCACACTTTAGGAAGGATGTTTGTTTTTGGACCGAGTCCAACGCACGTTTGCAAGAATGTTACCTGGACTTCAGGGTTAAATTATGAGGAGAGGTTAGACAAATTAGGCCTTTATTCTCCAGAATTTAGAAGGTTAAGGGGTGGTCTAATTGAAGTCTTCAGAATATTAACTGTGTAGATAAAGATAAACTATTTCCACTGGCTGAAGATTCTAGAACCAGGTGGCATAGTCTGAGAATTAGGCCAGGCCATTCAGGAGAGATACTAGAAAGTGCTTCGACACACAAAGATTAGCAGAGGTTTGTAACTCTTTTCCTCAAATGGCAGTAAATGCAATTTCAATTGTTACATTTAAATTTCAGATAGACAAATTTTTGTTAAACAAGGGTATTCAGAGATATGGGCCCAAGACAGGCATATGGAGGTAGGCCACATATCAACCATGATCTTATTGAAAGACAGAGCAGACTTGAGGGGCTGAATGACCACTCTTCTTCCTGTGTTCCTAAGTACAGGATTGAAGTGTAGAAATGTCCTGTAATTGTATTGGAGAAGGTGCCATGAAGGTTCTTAGAGGCTGTCAGTATCAGGTGTCAGATGCCAATGTTGCAGTAAATTGATCATTCTCTATGTGAAAAACAATTCAATGTTATTCCTAATCATTTTTTGTTGCTTTTAACCTGTAGCTTCTTGTCATAATTCCATGATTTAGGTTGCAATGTTCCAAATGGAGTTATTCCTTGTCACTGTAATCACACAGATCGCAATAAGGTTATCTGCTGGCCTCCTTTCAAGGTTGAAGGGTTTCTCCAGACTATCTTCATAACTCATTCCCCTGACATTACGAATAAGTTTTTTGACTTTCCTTTAAATCTACGGGATTTGATTATAAAGATATAATATGTGAAAATAACTGGCAGGAAAAGACCATTGGCTCCAATGGACCTGCCTGGCATAATTGTAATGGCTGAAGTATCAAGTTTAGACAATCCTCACCATCTCCACCTCCACCAATCCATCTTCACCTCCCCCAAACCAACTCCACCTCTCCTAAACTAATTCCACCTACACCAACTCCACCTCCATCACCACCAAAACAACTTAACCACCACAAAACCACCTCACTTCCTCCAACACGCCTCCATCTCCACTGAATCATCCCACCTTCACCAAAACCACCTCCAACTACACAAAATTACTCCTCTGCCACCATCAAACAACCTCCACCTCCACTAGTACCAAACCACTTTTATCTCCATAAAACCACCTTCACCACCACTCAACCAACCTAACCACCACCAAATCACCCGTATCCTCACCAAAACAAAACTCCAGCAAACCATCAGCACCATCACAAAACCACCTCCGCCTAAACCAAACTACCTCCACCTCCAGCAAACCACCTTCACCTCCACTAAACCACCTGCATCTCCTCAAAACTACCCCCACCACCATTGAACCAACTTAACCACCACAAAACTATCTGCACCTCCTCCAAACCACCTCCACCACCAAACTACATCCACCACTACCTCTACCTCTACTAAATCACATCCACCAACACCAAAAAACCACCAAACCATCACTGCCATGCCAGCTTTACCATCAGCAAACCACCTCCACATCCATCAAACCATCTCCCACCACAACCTCTACCACCAACAAACAACCACCACTGCCAACAATTCACATCCACTGCCACAAAACCACCTCCACGTTCACCAGACTGCCTCCACCACCGTACCATCTCCACTGCCAACAAACCATGCCACAATAACTAACAACAAACCACATCCACCACTACAAAACCACCTCTACCTCCAGCAAGCCCCATCTACCTTCGCCAAACTAAAAACACCGAACCACCAACACCTCCACCAATCACCTTGAACCATCACTAAACCATGTCCACCTCCCCCAAACCACATTCACCAAACCACTTGCACCACCAATCAACCTCCACCACTGCCTCCACCAAACCATCCCAACCATAAACCACCTCAATCTCCACAATCACCTCAAACCATCATCAACAAAGCATGTCCACCTTCACCAAACCATCTGCACCACCAAACAATCTCCACCATTGCCTTGACCAAACCATCACTACCACCCAACTTCCATCTCCACCAAGATCTCTACCTACAGCAGCCACGTAATCCCACGGAAGAGACATCAAGCCCAGATAAAATATCATGGCCATTTAAGAGAAAAAAATGTGAAAGATTCCTCCTCAATTCCCTTAGGGTGTCAGAAAATAGTCCAGACATTTTAATGAGGCTTTCACCTGACTCTTCGAGTTCATAATTTCCAGCACACTCAGGAAGTGACCCTGATTTCAAAGAGGTGACCCTCGTGGCATAAGCTGGTAACCAGTACCAAAGGTTTGCTGTCCAATAACAAAGAAGAACCACTTCATCGCTGACATCCTTCCGCTCTTGTGTTAATAACATGTATGGTCCTGAATTTATCTGAAATAATTTATGAATGGGAAGACAATTTATCACTGTAACATTGTTAAAAATCTCAGTCAAATCATTCCTGGGTCTACTCATCTCAACAGGAGCAGGCCTCAATTTTGACACTTCCTGTGTTAACTAGCTTAAATAATGTTAAGCTGCGAATAATTCTTGTCATTTTCACTAAACTCCTTAGTTTTTAAAGAGCTGGACAGCAAAACTGGAAAAAGTGTTCTAAACACAGTCTGATCAAGGTCTATACAATGACAAATTAATGTGCTTATTTTATTTGGAATAGTTTGTTGTTAGAATGAATACCTCATTTGGATTCTTTGACTCATTGAGAACCTGTAGAGGATGATGAGCAAAACTCCAAGACCTATTCTCTGTTTAAGATAGTCTAGAAATTCCAGAGGAGTGGATAAACTTTGAGATTCAAACACAAAAACCATTAAAGGACTGAGAACATGAAGGCAGAGATATCATTTGAAAGAGAGCAAATTTGATGTGAGAAAACTTTCTTCACCTGTTGAGTTTATGTCTGGAAGGTGCTGTCTGAAAGTAAGGTAGAGGAAGGTGCAAGTGAGGCATTCAAAAGGACTGAGGCATCAGATGAAATAGAAACAATAGTCAAGGTTATAGGGAAGAGGCAGGAGAATGGCACTGAGTCATGGGGCTCATTTGCAGAGCTAGAGTGGATTTGGTGGGCTGGACTTTCCCATTTTCTGGCTAGGTGGCAATTTCAGGGCATTACATGAAAGGTTTCTCCCTGTGAGCCCTGACAACTTCTCTCATGCAATTCCCTGCTGCTTACCTCATTCATGGTACACCCATCTTCATGGCACTTCTATTATGCCCATGAGGATGAAATGCTTGTCAAATCTGGGGCCCTACAACATTCACACTACTGTGTTACTCTGTGATCCCAAACAACGTGGCTGAGAGGGCACTTTAGCAACACATCTCACCAACAGGGAGCTGGAGGTCCTGGTGGACACAGTATTAGAGATGAAGACTTCCAGGACTGACAAGGGAGATTACAGCACCAGACCCTGGTAGCCTGGACCAAGTCAGTGCTGTATAAAGTGTCTGGAGGAATGCACAGCAATGCCAGGTTTAAGCAAGTTTAATGACCTGCCACGCTTTGCCACGGAAAGTGCTACCATCTTCTCTCTGCTATCTCACACTCACTGAGTGTGGCTGACATTTGTCTCCTCACTCTATAATGAGGTGAAAATCTTTGAAGGTACCATGACCCCCTCACTTGGGGACTCCATGACCATCATGTCCTATGCTCTGCAGTTCTGCACAAGAGAGCAGGAGTCAGCAGTTCACACATGAATGGAGTCAACAGCTGCATTGAGACTGGCAGAGAGCAGTCAGCACCTTCTCGACCAGTGTGAGAGAGCATGGACAGCAGCTTCACAAAGAGAAGTGGACCTCTGTGAAAGCTGACAGCGGGAGATAAAACTAATGGCAGTGAACCCTTTCAACATGTTTTTACCTGTCAATGCCAAAGTGTGACACCACAGGAAAACAGCTAGATGATTGCTGGATATTTCCTCCATATCTCTTTTGAATGGCCACATGATTTAAGTCAAGGAACATTATTATAGCCGAAGAGTTCAGTTAGTAAATTCACTTTCAAAATATTTAACATCCAAATTAATTAACTTAGATAGATAAGAGATGGCTAGGCAGGTGATGTGTTGCACCTGTAGTATGTGGGAGTTGGTGGATGCCAGTGTGTTCCACAGTGAGCACACCTGCAACATGTGTTGGCTGCTCAAGGACCTATGGCTCAGAGTTGATGAGCTGCAGTTTGAGCTGCAGACACAACGACACATCAGGGAGGGGGAGAGGTACTTGGATACTGTATTTCAGGAAGTAGTCACACCCCTTAGATTCTGGCCCATGGTCAGGTGCTATAAGTGAGGCTGATATGAGGATTTGGAATTTAGTTTTGAAGGAGCCTCAGCCGAAGTTCAATAGGTATGAGGTTCTTACGCCCATTGTGGACAAGGGCACAGACTGCAGGAGGGATAAGTGAACCAACGACAGCTCTGTGGTCAAGACTGCCATTCGAACTGAAGGAAATAAAGAGAAATATAGTAATAATAATAGAGATAGCATAGATAACTGGATGCTGTTCTCTGCAGTAGAGACAAAGAGTCCCAAAGGCTGTGTTGCCTACCTGGTGCCAAGGTTTAGGATGTATCTTCTAGGCTGGACAGGAACTTGGAGTCACAGGAGAAGGATCCAGTTGTCATGGCTCATGACATAGGTAGGAAAAATGTTATCCTGAGGGATTACAAGCAGCTTGGTGCTAAATTAAAAGAAGTAGAACTACAAAGGTACTAATCTCAGGATTAATATCTCAGCCACATAAATCAGTGTGGAGTAAATAAGATTAGAGAGATCAATGCGTGCCTCAAAGATTGGTGTGGGAGAAATAGGTTTTGAATTATGGGGCACTGGGGAAAGGGAGAGCTGTTCCATTGGGACAGGCTTCATTTGAACCATGAGAGATAGTAAGAACTGCTGATGCTGGAGTCTGAGATTCCGTGTGGAGCTGGAGGAGCACAGCAGGTCAGGCAGCATCAGAGGAGCAGGAAAGCTGACGTGTCGGGTCGGGACCCTTCTTCAGAAATGGGGAAGGGGAAGGGGACTCTGAAATAAATAGAGAAGGGGGGGCGGTGATAGCAGTTAGATAGTGGAGTGGATGGGTGGGAGGGAAGATGGACAGGTCTAGGAGGTGGGGATGAAGCTAGTAAAGGTGAGTGTAGGTAGGTAGTGATGGGGATTGGTCAGTGAGGTGAAAGGAGCTTCATCCCCGCCTCCTTGATCTGTCCGTCTTCTCTCCCACCTGTCCGCTCCTCCAACCTCACTGACCAATCCCCACCACTACCTACCTACACTCACCTTTACTAGTGCAAAGGTCAATGATAATCAAAGTGTGGCAGGAAAGGTAGGAAATATACACAGAAGAATGCTGCAGAAATTAGAGCCAGAGACAGTCGTATTGGTAAAATTTCAACACTTAAGACTCTTTATCTGAATATGTACAACTTTTATAAAAGATGGATGATCTGATGGTATAAATAGAGATAAATGAATATTGCTTGAATCACAGCACAAACTGGAGGATCAACATCTTATCTTCAGACCAGGCAGTTTACAACCTTCTGGACTTAATATTGATGTTAGCACCTTCCGATTGTGAACCCATTCCTATTTCTTCCCTTTCTTTTAGCTTTACTTAGTTACGTTCTCTGTCATCATCTCCACTCTCCCCTCCCCCCACTCCAGTGGGACTGTCTGTACTTTCCAGTCTGGCAGTTAGACACACCATTGTTCTGCCAGTCTCACATACTGATCACGTAATCTGAATAATCTACACTCTTTCTCCCCAAGCACTCCACCGCCCTCACTTCACCCCTCCCCCGGCATTGCGTAAATGCTGCTCCCTCCACCCGTCATATCAGCTCTGATGAAAAGTCATCTAGATTTGAAATGTTAGCTTCCTCTCTCTCCATAAATGCTGCCTGACCTGCTGTAATTTCCAGTATCTTTTGTTTTCAGTACAGATTCCAGCATCTGCAGTAATTTGCTCCTACATGGCTTTATAGCTACTGCAGAAACATAGTTGCAAGGTGTCCATAATCGGAAGCCCAACATTCTGGAAATAGGCAAGGAAGAACAGGAAGTGTGGTAGCTTTGATATTAAAGGAAAATATCGATGTGTTGGTGAGTAGTGATATAAGTGCAATAGATCATGATATGGAATCAGTTTAGGTGGAAGTAAGGAATAGCAAGAGAAAGATGTCACAGATGGGGGTTGACTATAGGCCTCTGAAGAGTTGTGTCACTGTAGGACAAGGTATAAATTGGGAAATAGTGGAGGCATGTAAAAATGGTACTGCAATTGTCATGTGTGATTTTAAACTGCATATTCACTGGACAAATCTGATGGTCAAGGGTAACAGATTTGTAGAGTGTATCAGGAATTTTTTCTTAGACCAATACGTTGGAGAACTTACTTGGGAGTAGGCTATTTTAGATCTAGTGATGTGTAATGAGTTAGGATTAATAGGAGATCTTATACTTAAGGATCCCTTAAGTGATCACAACATGGTAGAATTTCAAATTTAGTTTGAGGAAGAGCAACCCAGGTCTCAGTTAAGTGTCCTCAACTTAAATAAACAGCAATTACAGAGGTATGAAGAAAATGTTGTGTCACATGGGCTGGAAAAATAGACTGAGGGGAAAGTCAGTGGATCAGAGTAGCAGATATTTAAGCAGATATATCATAACTCTCAGTGAAAATTTATTGTATTCAAAAAGGAGAGCTCAATGAAAAGGATGAACTATCTGTGGTTAAACAAAGGCAATTAAGGGCAGTATCTAATCAAAAGCTGAGGTACACTTGATAAAGAAGACTATGTAATTTCCTACAATTAAAAAGGATGGTTCTGACTCACTTTAGCTGCACATGCAACCTGGTGAGTAATGGAATGAATTACATTTAGCAACTTTGTGCTGAATTCTGAATCCTGGGGCAGAAAACAACAGGTTAGAAAAGAAAAGGAAATATGTGTTAAAGATAGAAGCATTACATCAAGAGGGATAAAGCAAAACATTTCTAATGGTCATTCACTTGTGGTTCTATTTACTGGAGTAAAAATTTGTTTGTTACAAATCAACTCAAAGGCATCCACCTACATTACAGATTGTGACTGAAAGTGTGTTAAAGATCATGTGCCTAATGGATGTAAAGAAGCCAACCAGTTAACTGAAAGACCGTGTCCTACATTTACTTACACACACACACACGTTAAACAAGTTGCAAGGTATAAAGATCAATGTCCCATTGAGATTTCAATACTGTTTTGGTTTCTTTATCTTTCAGTAATATTTGCCTGGATTTACTCTCAGTAGTTTTCTGTTATGCTCAGAATTGACAGCATTCCCTGAGTCCTTGGCCCATTTTGATATTGAAACGTGTCGGATTATCCAATGGATTTACTGCCATCACATTTATAACAGGAAAACATTTTAAAAAGTTTAAATTTAAAACCCATAAAAGGATCATCTGGCAGTGAATTTATATCAATGTCAAGGTTGCTGACTACGTATTTTAAGGACAGGAGCTAAATTTGATGAATCAGACAATTATGGTTTATGGTTATAACATTGACTTCAAGCACAAAGCCAGTATCATCCTTCCAATCTCTGGAAAAAAGGAGGAATATCTTAAACAGCATATTTTATGATAAACTTTAGCCAGCAATGCACTGAATAATAAAACAGCACTGTGGGAAATAGATCATGAGCATCACTGCTTTCCAACTCATTTTGCAGATAGAGAGTTCACTGTATTGTGGTTTCAGAGACACCATGTGTATATATTTGCTGTGTACAAGGTCAGAAGTCATATGACACCAGATTATAGTCCAACAGCTCAGCAGGTCTGGCAACATCTGTGAAGAGAAATCTAAATTAACGTTTCAGGTCCAGTGACGCTTCCTCAGAGCTGATGGTAGCTAGGAAAGTGTCAGTTTATATACAGCAGATAGAGTTGGGGGGAGGGGGAAAGGAGTAAACGATAAGAAGGGATAGAGACCAAAGAGAGAGAAGAACAATTGGGCAGACAAAGGAGTTGGTAATGATCTGCCTAGAAGAATGAATACCTGTTAATGGAGACTGTTAGTGAATTACAACGGGTAGTGTGTAACGGCAGACTATGTGATAACAAGGCCTGGCATGTGTGGTAGGGGTGTAGGACATAGGGGAGTTCAGGCCCTAAAATTATTGAACTCAATATTGAGTCAGGAGGGCTGCAGGGTCCCCAAGCGGAAAATGAGATGTTGCTTTTCCAGCTTGCGCTGATCTTCACTGGAGCACTGCAGCAAGCCTGAGAAAGAGATGTTGGCCAGAGAACAGAGTGGTGTGTTAAAGGGGCAGGCAAGAGGAAGCTCGGGGACTTTTTTTGTGGGCAGAACACAGCTGTTCTGCGAAACGGTCACCCAGTTAAATGCTTCGTTTCCCCAATGTAGAGGAGACCACATTATGAACAGTGAATGAAGTAGACTAGATTGTGGGAAATGCAAGTAAAGTGCTGCTGTGGGAGGGTATTGGGAGTTAAGGAAGAGTGGAACAGGGTATCCTGGAGGGAACGGTCCCTGCAGAAGGCAGACAAGGAAGGGGAGGGGAATATGTGTCTGGTGGTGGTGTCTTGCTGGAGGTGGTGGAAATGGCACCTGATTATCTTCTGGATGTGGATGCTGGTGGGATGGTACGTAAGGACAAGGGGAACCCTATTGCTGTTGCAGGGGGGAAGAGAGAGGGTGAGGGCGGAAGTGCAGGAGATGAGTTGGATCTGGTTGAGGGCCCTGTCGACAACGGTGCTGGGGACTCCTCATTTGAGGAAGAGGTGGGCATTTTGGAGGCTCCCTTGTTGAAGTTGGCCTCATCGAAACATATGCAACAGAGACAGAGGAACTGGGAGAGTAGAATGGAGTCTTTACAGGAAACAGGGTGTGAAGATATATAGTCCAGGTAGCTGTGGGAGTCGCTGGGTTTGTAGTAGATATTAGTGGCCAGTCTACCTCCAGAAATGGACATTGAGATGTCGAGGAAGAGAAGGGAGGAGTCAGAAATAGACCTCGTGAAAGTGAGGGAAATTGGCAGCAAAATCAATGGATTTTTCCAATTCCGGACGAAAGAAGGAAGCAGCACTGATGATATCATTGGTATACCAGAGAAAGAGTTGTGGGTGGGGGCCAGATTAGGACTGGAAGAAGGAATGTTCCACATACCCCACGAAGAGACAAGCACAACCTGGGCCCATATGATTACCTATGGCCACCCATCTGACCTGAAGAAAATGAGAGGAGTTAAAGGTGAAGTTGTTGAGGGTGAGGACGAGCTTGGCCAAGCCGAGGAGGGTGGTGGTGGGTGGGGACGGTTCAGGCTTTTGCTCCGGGAAGAAGGTGGAGATCCCTGAACCATCCTGGAGGGAGATATCTGGGATGATCAGATCTGAGGAAGGGTCACCAGACCCGAAACGGTAACTTTTATTTCTCTTCACAGATGCTGCCCAACCTGCTGAACTTTTCCAGCAACTGTTTTGTTTCTGATTTACAGCACCTGCAATTCTCTTTTTTTTAAATAGTCCAATAGGTTTATTTGAAATCACAAGCTTTCAAAGTGCAGCCCCTTCATCAGGTGAAGTGAGAGAGAAGCACACAGCCACAGAATTTATAGGCAGTCAGATCAAAAGATCACACAAATGGTGTGAGTGGAGTGTCAAATAATAAATCTCTGCAGGTGATCAAAAGTGTCAGATGGTGTGAGTAAAGTGTCAACAGCTGAATAACAAGCTAAGGGATGACCTATTATCCGATTAAATGAGGCAAAGAGATAATTGCAAAAAATTAAAAATAAGTGGTGCTGGAGACAAACCAAGTGACTGGAATAACATGATAGGTATGAGTCACGTGTTGAAGGTCTTATGAAAGTAATGACAATCCAAAACTGTACAAAATAATTAAAGTAGAGAGATCATAACAATTTATTAAGATGATGGTGCCAAAACAGGACTGTAAGGAAGATTTTACAGAACAGTATGGTGGGGTTACATGTAGCGCGACATGAACCCAAGATCACGGTTGAGGCCATCTTCTTGGGTACGGAACTTGGCCATCAGTTTCTGCTCAGCGATTCTACATTGTTGTGTATCTCAAAGACCACCTTGGAGGACGGTTAACCAAAGATCGGAGACTCAATGTCCTTGACTGCTGAAGTGTTCCCCAACGATGATTTCAAACAAACCTGTTGCACTATAACCTGGTGTCATGTGACTTCTGACTTTGTCCACCCCAGTCCAACACCAGCACCTCCACATCATATTTGCTGTGTGACTGAGCTGTTTATCATTCAACTTTTTCCTGAACAATCAATATTTTAACGTCATGCTGTACACTTACTCTTCTGGTGACATGTTCTGTTTGACCAGTGAACAGGTCACTGCTACAGCAATATGTCCTGTTTGAACACTGTAGAGGGCAATCCACCACTATACTGACACAACATTGGAATCCAGTCAGGACTCAGCATCTGGCACTGAAATGTAGTGAAGGCTGAACATTAGACATTGGAATCCAGTGAAGGCCCACCTACAACAAAATGATGCAGTCAATGCCCTGGATTGGGAGTGTGGGGTGGGTGGAGGGTGGGGGGGAGTTTGTACTGGGGACCGGTGCACTGTTTCTTCCTTTCAGGAAGAAAAGTCAGGTCCAAACAGACCGGTTTTTAAAATAAGAGATAACAAGGCGTAGAGCTGGATGAACACAGCAGGTCAAGCAGCATCATAGGAGCAGGAAGGCTGACGTTTCGGGCCTAGACCCTTCATTAGAAATGGGGGAGGGGAAGGGGGTTCTGAAATAAATAGGGAGAGAGGGGGAGGCAGATAGAAGATGGATAGAGGAGAAGATAGGTGGAGAGGAAACAGACAGGTCAAAGAGGCGGGGATGGAGCCAGTAAAGGTGAGTGTAGGTGGAGAGGTAGGGAGGAGATAGGTCAGTCCAGGGAGGACGGACAGGTCAAGGGGGCGGGATGAGGTTAGTAGGTGGGAAATGGGGGTGCAGCTTGAGGTGGGAGGAGGGGATAGGTGGGAGGAAGAACAGGTTAGGGAGGTGGGGACGAGCTGGGCTGGTTTTGGGATGCGGTAGGGGGAGGGGAGATTTTGAAGCTTGTGAAGTCCACATTGACACCATTGGGCTGCGGGGTTCCCAAGTGGAATATGAGTTGCTGTTCCTGCAACCTTCAGGTGGCATCGTTGTGGCACTGCAGGAGGCCCAGGATGGACATGTCGTCTAAGGAATGGGAGGGGGAGTTGAAATAGTTCGCGACTGGGAGGTGCAGTTGTTTATTGCGAATCGAGCGTAGGTATTCTGCAAAGCGGTCCCCAAGCCTCTGCTTGGTCTCCCCGATGTAGAGGAGGCCACAACGGGTACAGCGGATGCAGTATACCACATTAGCAGATGTGCAAGTGAACATCTGCTTGATGTGGAAAGTCTTCTTGGGGCCTGGGATGGGGGTGACGGAGGAGGTGTGAGGGCAGGTGTAGCACTTCCTGCAGTTGCAGGGAAAAGTGCCGGATGTGGTGGGGCTGGAGGGGAGTGTGGAGCGGACAAGGGAATCACGCAGAGAGTGGTCCCTCCGGAAAGCAGATAAGGGTGGGGAGGG
>NC_063357.1:42784401-42808191 GCF_021869965.1 Rhincodon typus | reverse complement strand
TCTCCTCTATCCATCTTCTATCCGCCTCCTCCTCTCTCCCTATTCATTTCAGAACCCCCTTCCCCTCCCCCATTTCTGATGAAGGGTCTAGGCCCGAAACGTCAGCCTTCCTGCTCCTATGATGCTGCTTGGCCTGCTGTCTTCATCCAGCTCTACACCTTGTTATCTCAGATTTTCCAGCATCTGCAGTTCCTCTCTCTGATACGGTTTTTAAAATGCCTGACCAGGGGTGATAACACACTGGGGCCAGATGAATGGCCTCTCCTTGTCCCTAAAGAAGCTGAGGGTGGGACTCCTATCCGTCTGCGGACAGGGACCTCTGCTCTCTTGTGCTGTGGGGCCAGTCCAGACTGATGTAGTGGTACTGTGGGCAGACCCTAGGCTGAAGACCACCACAGCATCCAGAAAGGCTGGGGTTTCGGGCAGGAAGGGCTCAGTCACCGCACCAAGGGGGAAAGACAGACAAGGGAGTGGGTTTTCAAGGCCAGACAGGAGTAGGAAAGTGGGAGGGACAAAATCCTGGGAAGTGATGTTGCCCCCAATACTTGCCCGCCTGCTACTGCCCAGCATTCCATGCCAATGGAGGCAGACTGAGGATCTTAGATGAACCATAACTGGCTGCTTGTGACCCTTCCTGGGCTAAGTTTAGGTGGCCAAACAGGTGCCTTACCCACTCATTGTATTATGGGAAGTTCAGGGTAGGTTATCATCCAGGCAGCGTTTTGATCACCTGACACATTCTAGGCACACTCCCTTCCAAATCACACCTGATGGAAGGCCACAAAAACAAGTCCCACCAACACCAACATTGGAATATTGGCCTGAGCTGTACAGAAGGTTTCAATGATTCAAACCAATGTAATCGATCTCAAGATAAGCTTCCAACCTCACGAATTGCCACTTAGAAACATAGAAACATAGAAAAAAGGTTCAGGAGTAGGCCATTTGGCCCTCAAGCCTGCACCACCATTCAATATGATCGTGGCTGATCCTGCAATCTCTGTATCCCATTCCTGCTTTCGCTCCATACCCCTTGTTGCCTTTAGCCACAAGGGCCACGTCCAGCTCCCTCTTGAATACATTCATTACCATGTGCTGACTTCAGGCCTACCTCAACTCATCTGTTGCTGAAACCCTCATGAATGTCCTTGTTATCTCCAGACATGACAATTCCAAAACAGTCCTGCTTCATCTCCCATATTCCGCCCTCCATGAACCTGAGATCATTCCAATCTCTGCTGCTAACTCACTACAAGGCCTGTTGACCTCAAACCCCTGTGCTTGCTGTCCTACACTGACTCCGGATCAAGAAACATCTTGATTTTAAAATTCTCAACCTCATTTTCAAACTCTTCAATGACCTCCTCTGCCGATCTCTGTAATCAGCCTCAGGCCCGCAATTCTCCCAGGGATGTCTACGTTCGTCTCATTTCAGCTTCTTGAGTATCCCTAATTTTAATCACTTCAAGCAACACCTGGAATTAAAATTAGAATCAGACTTAGAACTAGGTTTTATTGTCATATGTAGTCAACTAGAAAGATACACGAGTACAGTGAAAAGTGTACAAATTTGCCATTTCCAGCGCCATCTTTGGTACAAAGGTAGCTAGTTACAAAATCGTAGGTACAAATTAGAAACATAAAGTTAAAAGTTCAGCATTAAAGTCCTTCTAAAGCAGAGAAAGAGAAAAAAAAAGCAAATGTAGTGGATGTGTCCATGCTGAGCTTCACCTCAAGGCTGATGGTTCTCGAGTCTGCTCTGGGCTTCACCTTGAGTCCAGGAGTCCGTGCTGGGCTTTGCCTTGAGGCTGGGATAATTTATTACAAGGACAAATGGAATTTGAATCCCTCATTAGCTGTTCTTGGAACTAGAGCAATTGAAATCCATTCCAGTAGTTCTCAGTTAATGCCACAGTGCACTCTATTGAATTGAGAAAAGACATTCCTGGTTTTATGAATGCCATGCTCCTATTTATAGACAATTCACCAGAAAAAAATCTTGTGAGTCACCTGCAATTACCTTATTTTCCCATAAAAGGCAGCCTGTGTCATCTAACTCAGTGCCTGTCAGGGAGGACACCAATGTACTGTGGTAAGTAATTCTAACAGAAAGTGAACAGCTCTCAGAACTTCAAATCATGAATGTTTTGTTTTGCAAAGATATCCCTTTGAAACTGTCAAAAATCCAAAACTCTCAGCTCTGGAATCAGCGACTAAAAAATTACTGTTTGCCTGAAGAGATTATGTAATCACTGTCAGATGGACAGGCACCTCACTCATATTCAGCATGCGTGTGAGTCAACAAATTCAGGAATGTAAACCTACAAATGAAGCAAGCAGGAAGCATGCACGCAATCATTATGAGCCTGAAATAAGCCTGTTGCTGTAATGGTTCCAGCAATAATCAGGGTTCCAGGACCCACTCTGGAAGCAGGCCTGTAGAGGATCCTAAGCCCTACATGAGGCCTTCTATGCAAGGCTGGCTTGCCAGGAGACCAAGGTTGTCCTGTGCTTTGTGTATTGTTTCTTCCTGAGATGGTATATGTCCTGCTTTTAAAGCAATGTATTTTGGGAGTCCTGGAGTTTTGTCTTAGAAACATAGAAAATAAGAGCAGGAGTAGGCCATTCAGCCCTCACATCTGCTCTGCCATTCAATATGATCATGGTTGATCATCCAACTCAGTACCCTGTTCCTGCTTTCCAAACCCTTTGATGCCTTTATCCCTAAGAACTATACCTAACTCATCTTTGAATGTTTGGCCTCAACTGCTTTCTGTGACAGAATATTCCACAGGCTCATCAGTTTCTGGGTGAAAAAAAACTTCTCTCCATCTCAGTCCCAAATGTTCTAGCCTGTATCCTCAGTCTGTGACCCAGGTACTGGACTGCCCAGTCATCGGGTACATTTTACAGTTTCTTGTGTCTCTTTGTTATGAATCCAACATCACCCTCTGCTCACCTCCCATGATCTCACATTAAAAGTGTCCCTTATTTTCATTCATGAGAGACCTTCTGGCAACTGAATGGGAGAAGGCTGCTTTCAGGAAATATAATTTGGTATACAGCCTAGAGTCAGGTGTTTATACATACCTCATAGTTTGACATAAAATGTTCAGGTTTCTCAATAATATCAGAAATGGATACAGTTGCTGTTGGGATTCCAGAATGCACCATTCCAAAAACATAAGGTGCAGGAGTTCATGGTAAGTCTTGCTTAAAGGACTTGTGGCTACAAAAATCCTGGGTGAGAAATATTATTCTAGTTTTTAACATGGGGGCTAATCGAAATACAGAATCCTTGAATTATACCAAAAAAAAATATTGTATGTCTCTAGTGCCTTTCAGGATCTCAGGACACCCCAGAAAGGTTATGAGTTAATTGGATACTTTTGAAGTGTATTCATTATTGTTGTATAGGCAAAAGTGGCAGCGAATTTGTGCACAGCAAAATCCCATATGAGGTGAAAGCTCAATTAGAGGTGTTGGTCAAGAGAAAAGTGTTGGAGAACTGCCCCAGATCTTGAACGTCCACAGGGGCAGATTTTCATGTTTGAAGTGTCAGGAGATTCCCCAATGTCACAATCCTGTTAACTTACAGCACCCACTGACATGAGGGGGAGGAAGGGATGAACTGGAGTCAGACCTGGCACCTCCCATACCAACATGCCAGGAGACTGCTCCATACTGTCTCGGGCTCAATAGAAGGCCCAACTCCCTGAGCATCTTTGTGCTGTAAGAACTGGGGAATGTTTCTTTGAAGAATTAGTCAGTAAAACTGGAACTGCTAAATGAACTTTGAGCTGTGCGTATTTGCAAACATTGCTGATGTCATTGCTGGCTAATAGATTGTTACTGTTGTGAGGACAAAGGATTCCTGTGTGAACTCCCAAAACCAGGACAGGGTCTGTTGCTGATTTGGAGTCTGTGAAGGGCCAGCTCTGAGGAGCATGACAACCTAGTCTTCCTCTGCTCTCCCTTGTAAAAGGCTGTCTGCCACTTGAATGTACCGCAGCTGCCCCCCACAACCCAACAAGATCCCCTGAAGAAGGATCTAGGCCCGAAAGGTCAGCCTTCCTGCTTCTCTGATGCTGCTTGGCCTGCTGTGTTCATCCAGCTCTACACCTTGTTATTTCAGCATATGAATGCATATGGCACAAGGAGTGAGTGCCTGCAGACAGCACTGACAAAGCTGGATTCAGTTCAGTGGCCGGCTGTGACCTGGTAGATAGAGTGAGAACTTGTGTCTCCACTGGATTCACCGCTCCTGCAACATTTGAAGCATCAGGCACGTGGGGTGCATGTGGGATCCTCGCTTCTCAGAACCGCCAGTAAGAAATGACGAAGGCTCCACACCCTCCTTTTATTGATTCTAATATATATTCTCTCTCCTTGGTTCCAGTGACGTGCTTTCATCCCCAGAAGCTAAGTAGTGCCTCAGCAGTAAGAGAGGGAAACTTGTCTGAGGATGCTGTGTCACACCAGACTAGCTCACCAGGTACCAGTGCAGGTATTTACACCTCGAAGGGTTGATGTGACAATGGTCTCCATGTTATTTACTACCCACATTTCAGCAGTAACTACAGAGAGGTCATCATGTTCTTCCCATTGCCATTGGAGAATGCAGCCAGTCGACTGTGGTTATGTGATTGATGTTTTGATCTGCACAGTGAGGGAGCTGTGCCCATGTCCAGTCACAGAATCTCTTTCTCAGGTATGGCTGAATGGGCTGAATCTGGTTCTGCCCAGGTTGTCCGTGTTTACCCAAGGAGCACACCTCTACATCTGGGACCCTTTCTCTGGGACCTAGATGAAGCTATGCCGGAGTTACCCTACGTCCAGTTTTCAGGATGTTTTCACAGTTCTGACTGTGTCCTTGGCTGCACTGAGCTGCCGTGCTTTACACAGGCTTTTAAGTTCCTCAAACAGCTGCTTCAGTGACTCCTTCAATGGTGAGCAGTCAGCGCTGGCCTTTTCCTGAGTAAGTGGCTACATCCAGAGATGGCAGCAGAAATTCCAAATGTGGGACCCAGTCAATTCTCGTCTTGCTCCCACATCAAGGTTCAGCCCCACACTAGGGCAGGAGAACCCGGCTACAAGTTCCAACTCTTTCTATACACTCAAAAGGCAGCGTCTTCGGCAATGCTGCATTCCCTCAGTACTGTTTGGATCTGGGATCTATCCTCACCTTTAAGGTGAGGCCAGGACAATTAGACTCAGATGTGGTAACGTTGGAGCAAACAGTGATGAAATTGTGGAGCATGTACAGAGACCCCTATGAACCTTAGCCTAATTGTTACTGTATGGAGGAGCCCAGGGCAGGGTGAATCTGCCTGACGTGTATAATTAAAATAAGGAAGGGAACTATCACATTGTGATGTGGAATTCACGGACATCGTGATATCACGTGAGTGAGAGAGTCAATTTTCTTTCCAAAGGGATTCTCTGCAAGAGATGGAATCATAGGGTTAAAGTTCAGGAAAACGTGACCAGAAATGTTGTGACAAGAGACATCAATCACACTGTGTAAACCTGCACACAGGGAACAGTGTGTCAAGGTTGAAAGACAAGATCTAAACTGTTTGTATCCTGTGGGGCTTTTGATTATTTTCTGAAGTATATGCTTATCTCTGAGGGCAGATAAGCTAGGCGAACAAATTAAAACATAGGGTTATGATGTCATTGGCGTCGCTGAAACGTGGTTGAGAGAGGGGCAGAATGGCAGCTCAATATTCTAGGACACAGAGTCTTCAGGAGATATGGGGAAGGAGGTAAATGAGGAGGAGGTGTCGCAATATTGAACAGGGAATCTGTTATAGCAGGAGGGAGGGATGATATCATGCAAGGCTCCTCAAATGAAGCTGTATGGATAGAATGTAAAAACACAAAGCAACAATCTGAGAGTGAACTATAGGCCCCCGAACAGTCCAAGAGAAATAGAAGAGCAGGTACGTAGGCAAATTTCAGGGAAGTGTAAAAGAAATAAGTTAGTGGTGGTAGAGGATTTCAACTTCCCAACAATAACTGACCCATGTGTGTCATGTCCCATGTGTGATTTAAAAAAAACACAAGGATGAGCCTGAAATCAAGGTTATAAACTGGGCTAAGGCTTGTTTTAATAGGATTCAGGTATGATTTGCCTGAGTAGGCATTGAGCAGATACTTTCAGAAGAGTGGGAGATATTCAAGAAGGAAATATATGGAGTACGGGGCTAAGATAATCCAATAAAGAAAAAGGGTGGGGCCACACAAATCCTATGATCAAGGGCTATACAGCATTGACTAAGAGAAATAGGGAGGTTTATGGCAGATACAGAGGGCTCAAAACAGCAGAAACCCTAGCGGACTGTAGAATGTGCAAAAGGGAACTTAAAGAGAAGATTAGGAGATCCAAAAGAGAAATAAAAGGATACCAGCAGGTAAAATGAAGGAAAATCCTAAGTATATCCTTAGGTATATTAAGGGTAAACAGATAATTAGGGTAAGAGAAGGGCCCATTAGGTTCATAGCGGTAATTTGTGCTTGGTGCCAAAAGATGTAAATCAGGATCTAAATGAATACTTTGGATCATTGTACACTAGTGAGAGGGATGATATGCATATAGAAATCAGGGAGAAGGTCTACTATCATTATTAAAAATTAGCATAGATAGAGACAGGCCATTTGGTTCAAGTGGTCTGGCAGGCTTAAAAGTAGTTAAATCTCCAGGTTCGGATGAAATGTATCCCAGGTTGTTGAGTGAGGCAAGGAAGGGATTAGCAGAAGCATCACAAAAAATGTTCAATTCTTCTCTGGCCACAGGAGAGGTGCCAAAGGACTAGAGGACAACCAATGTGCTGCTGTTATTCAAGAAGGGAGCAAGGTATAAATCAGGAAACTATAGGCAGTCAGTTTAACCATGGTGTTGGGGAAACTATTGGAAGCAATTCTGAGGGACAGAATTAACCTGCATTCGGAGCAACAGGGATTAATCAAGAATAATCAGGATGGTTTTGTTAAAGAGAGATCATGTCTGACTAACTTGATTATATTTTTGAAGAGGTGACCAGATATGTAGATGTTTTTGATATGGTCTACTTGGACTTCAGCAAGGTTTTTGATAAGGTCTTGCATTAGAGGCTGTTAGTGAAAATAAGAGCAAATGGATTCAAGCAAAATTTAGCAAAATGGATGCTCAGTTGACTGAGTGTAGGAAGCAGAGGATGGCGGTTGTGGGTGTTTTTCTGACTGGCAGCCTGTGTCCAGTGGGGTCCTCCAGGGGTCACTGTTGAGGCCCTAGCTGCTTATGTCTTATATAAATGATTTAGACTTGAACGTAGGAGGGTTGATCTAATTTTGTGGATGTTACAAAATTTAGGTTACAGGAGGATATAGACAGGTTGGTTAGATGGGCTGATCACTGGCAAATGGAATTCAATCCAGATAAATGTGAGGTGATGTACCTGGGCAGGACAAACAAGGCAAGGGAATACCTGATGAACGGTAGGACCCTGGGAAGCACCAAGGATCAGAAGAACCTTGGCATGCACGTACAGCTGTACCTTAAGGTATCAGGACCGGTAGATAAAGTCATTAAAAAGGTATATGGTATCCTTTCCTTTATTAATTGAAGCATGGAGTTTAAGAGCAGGAAGGCTATGCTGGAACTGTAGAAAATGTTATTCAGGTCACAGCTACAATTTAACATGCAGTTCTGGAATTCACATCACAGGAAGGATGTCCTAACGTAGCAAATGGTGCTGAGGAGATTTACTGAGGGTGTTGCCTGTGCTGGAGAGTTTCAGTTATGAAGCGAGATGGGACAGAATGTCGTTGTTTCCTTAGAGTAGAGGAGACTGAGGGGGTGTGTGATTGTATAAAATTATGAGAGACTTAGACAGGGTAGACAGGAAGAAACATTTCCCCTTGATGGAGGGATCAGTGACCAGAGGCGTGGATTTAGGGTAAGAGGCAGAACATTTAGAAGGGATATGAGGAAAAACTTTTTCACCCAAAGGGTCGTGGGAATCTGGAACCTGCTGCCTGTAAAGGTGGTAGAGATAGAAACCCTCATAACATTTAAGAAGTGTTTAGATATGCACTTGCAATGCGAAGGCAGACAAGGCTATGGCCTAATTGCCACAGGACATTGGTGAGACCACTTTTGGAACACCGTGTACAATTCTGGTCACTATTCTATAGGAAAGATATTATCAAACAATGTTATTTTTTACAGTTTAAACAAGTTGCAGACAACTCTGACCTGAATGTTACGATTGAATTTGCCCAGGTGTCCCACAATACCAAAGTTGTCAAATCGATACGAACACAAGCCAGTACCAAAGCAAAACATTCCCACTTTATTAGGAACAAAATTACAATAATCTTTAATACTGAACATACTACTGAACTAATCCTATTTGGCCTCTTATGGTTACAATGCTTCCTGAGTCTCTTGTAAATTTATGCAGTTGCTCTCTCTGTGGCTCTTTCTCTAGGTCTGAGAAGCTGCTTTCTCCCCCTCTCACTCTGGATGGTCAGCTGGTCTCTGCCTCTTGCCATGCTGGTCTCATCAGAAAGCTTCAGATGATTCCAAGAGCATTTCCAAGAGGGGGATCTGCAAGTGAACTCTGGTTTTATATCTTTTAGATGGTTTTCTGGAACTTTCTGTAGTTCTGACCAATCAGCGGAATACACTTAATAGTTTGAAACATGAGTCAATCATTTAGATGATAGGTTACTGTCAGTTTCTTTGTGTAGCAGGACCCAGTGCCTTTCTGTCTGGGCCCTCCTTTGTTTAGTGGATAAGTTGATGGGCGTATATCTTTCCGGGATAGCTGTTCTTTTTTTACATTCCTGCTACATTTCCCCCATTTGAACAGAAAAAGGCTTATGCAAATTAAGTTCAAACCTAATTGTAAAGGTTGGTTATGTTTGTTGTGAAGGGAGCCTACATGTTCAAGTGGAAGCCATTGTGTACATTGGTCAAGCTTATCATATTATTGTACGTATGAAAAATAGGAAGCTCCTATCATGATAAACCATACAGGATTGTAGTGCATAGACAACATTCAGTAATCAGAACAAACAGAAGTGACAATAGTGATAACCCCAAGAGTTCCATCCATCATAAAATCCCTATGTACAGTATTATTCATACTGAGCGTGCCAATCTCTTGGAATATCTGTCTTTCCCAGCCTGCAATCTTAACGGCCAGTATCAGTCAGGATGATTGCAATTAGGTCCACAGTTAGATAGGAAGGGAGCCAAATTCATGGTTGACAATGTATGGGCATGATGGTAAGGTCTGGTTGTTCGGGTCATCCCTATCAATTGTACCCTATCCCTCCACAGAGCATGGGAGGGTGTCACGGTGACCCATCCAAATACTTTTAGTTTATAATTCCAATATTTTTGGTTTCAAATGTCCTGAACCCGACTTTGTCACTAGGGATAACTGGAATCTCTAACACCAAGCCCAGTGCCTTCCCAAGAGTGTCCTTGCAGTTGTCATTATATTACACCTTGATGAGCTACTGCAACTAACAGCTAGAGATGTTGGTCTGGGTTCTCTCCTGGCCAGTTTTGCTGCACACATTCATCCCTGATTTTGCCCTGGATGATCTGGTTTATCCTCTTGGTGTGACTCTTTAGTATGGTCTAGTGGTGACTAGCCTGATTCTCCATAGCATGGTCTCTTGTTGATTGTTTGTAATCACTACTTCTAGAACGCATTTGACTTGTTGTGTCAAGATCGTGAGTTTATTTTCCAAATTAGCCAACTAAAAGGTATTTGCCATTGACACCCCTTCCCCCGTATGGTGTGGCTAGATGATTAAAGAGTTCCCTTTTCTTTCATCTATTAATTGCTAGGGGTTTCCATCTACGCATACTCCGACGTCTGCTGGATCGTACCACAGAATCCTGGGTACATTGTTTTCCCTTGTGCCCACACTACACTTTTGAACCCAGTCATTATAATAATACATAATAGACAATAAACACACTGTAAGGCCTGCATCGCTTGGAGTATCCGCTCCAGTGCACTCTCTTAAAAGAAAATCTTAAAAAAAAGAGTAACTTCTGTAAATATCATTGTCTAATATCTGATACCATATTCAGTGTAACATATTTAAAATTGTCAAATTGTCCAATTGTCACCCATTCCTGCTCCCCCCCTTTTTTTTAAGGAAACAAAAAGGCCAACAGAATAAATGTGCCTTGTACGTGGGTGGTATCTTGTGTACTCGAGGCTGGAGACCTTTAAAGCTATTGCCATTATCGGATTGCCCCTGTTATCTTCAATGTATAAGCCCACAGGACAAGAGGGCATAGCCTCAAGATTAGAGGGAGCAGATTTAGGACTGAATTGAGAAGGAATTTCTTCACCCAGAGGGTTGTTAATCCATGGAATTCCTTGCCCAGTGAAGTAGTTGATGCTACTTCAGTAAACGTTTTTAAAAAAAAGGTAGATATTTTTTGAACAATAAAGGAATTAAGGGATACGGTGAGAACGCAGGTAAGTGGATCTGAGTCCATGAAAAGATCAGCCATGATCTTATTGAATGGCGGAGCAGGCTTGAAGGGCCAGACAGCCTACTCCTGCTCCTAGTTCTTATGTTCTTATGTTCTTACATTCCAGCTGTTGATGCCAGGGTGGTACCCTGGATGTTGGCACCTTTTTCCAAACTTCCCAGTGCCAGGTTGGAATTTTAGGTGCCCGACAGTCCCAAATGAAATGGCCACAGTTATAGCACAGATGGGTTCATTTGTGAGAGTTTCCCTCTTCTGGGGGTAGGGGACTTGTACGGAAGGGGAGTTTGCCTGGGACTCCTTGGTGTTTTCCTGCCCCTTCTTTCATTCCTCCAAGTTTTGGGGGGGTGGCACCATAAGAAGTCTGGACTGCCCTTATGTGGACTGACTTTCTGGAAAGCTGTTACATCCTCAAGTCTGTCTCCCATACAGTAATTAATACAGTCATTACAGGAGGTTTCAGAGGGGTTGAATCCCAGACATGCATCCCTCCCCCTTTTTGAGGCATGGGAGACAAGGGTGCAGACCCAGTTCTTCTGTTGTGCATTGGTAAAAGAAGTGAGGGTCATGTCCCCGAAAACACAGACACATTAGATGCAGAGTCTCCGGGCAAAGCCGGTGGGGTGTTCCCTCATTGTTATTGACACTTTTCAGAGCCTCTATAAGGTCTGCCTTATCCTGCCCTACAGCAGTGAGGACCACTGCCTTCATATGATCAAGGGTCCCCTTCTCGAGGGCTGGGCTGAATGGACGGCTGGACTGAGGACCATGGTGATTAATTTGGTTTGCTCCTCTGTGTCCAGTCCGTGTATGACAGAAAGTTGATAGATTTCATCAAAAAATGTATATGGGTCCGAAGTGGAACCAAAAAGTGTCGGCCAGTTGTGTGACCATCAGCTGCATGACACTGGGTGACCACATGAGCTGTGGGTTGGCCTATAGGTCACGGAGTGGGTCGGGAGTGGGTGTTAGAGGCGCAGCCACCTGGGAGAAGGGTGGCACGGGGTCCCCATCTGTGGGGCAGACGCAGATTGGGTGTGGGTGGGTCAGTGCAGAGCCTCTTGCTATCGCTATGGGGAGGTAGAACCCCAAAGGCACACATTATCCCATTCTGGGCAGAGACCTGTTACTCCAGGGACTGTAGTTGTTCCTGGCACTCCGAATGCTCCCTGTTAGGATCTGATGCATATTGTTCTGTGTTGCAGGCATGGATGACCCATCCGGCTGCTTGGAGCTCACTACACTGTTGTTTCAGTCTGTCAGTATATGATAAAACTGTTCCCCCATCCTCAACAGTTCACCTCTTGCTAGCATAGGATCTTTCAAGTTGTGACTGGAACTGCCCCATATGGATTAGATTTTCCTGCAACTTTCTGTCTTGTTCTTTGTTTAAGACCACTAGCCTTGCATTCTCTTCTGTCATAGTATGTATTTTTTTGAAGCAACTGGATCTCAGCTGCCTATCCTGGACTTCTTCCAGGCTTCAGGCAGCACCAATTGCTGGGCCAAGCTTTGTAGCTTTCTTTCCCAGTTCTTTATGGGCTTCCTGCCACAGCTCCTGTGCAGGGTGACGCTTCGCCCCAAGACCAGTCTAGCTTACTGCAAAATACTGCCGTTTCGGGCCATTTTTTAAACAGATATTGGTTCCAGGTGTCCCTCCATGTTTAAGATTAGGATCCCTTCATCATTCGAACAAGTTTATCTAATCCTTTAATCTAATGCATTTAAAAGGAAAGTTAGTATCTAGTGTAGCTGCTTGGCTCTCACAGTTTAAGGTACTTGGTTTATGGTCAGTGCCAGCATCTCACATGTTCAGTTTATATCCTGGCCTTCACATGGGACAGCTGTCCTCTTACAACCAGCTCAGGCTGAATGTGCAAGGCACCAGGCAAGGCTGGCAGTTCGGGTTTGGAGGACTTTAAGGATGACTTCAAACCAAAGTCTCTCAACAGGGACATCAAATGTTGTCTGTTACAGTTTAAACAAGTTGCAGACAGACAACTCTGACCAGAATGTTATGAATGAATTTGCCCAGGTGTCCCATGAGGCCAAAGCAGTCAAATCAATATGAACACAAGCCAGTAATAAAGCAAAACATTCCCACTTTATTAACAGATCCTACCATCGTCAAGCCTAATGAACACACTCTCTGTGGGTTTTAAATAAACAGTGATTTAAATTGGGGATAACAAAGTGTGGAGCTGGACGAACACAGCAGGTCAGGCAGCATCAGAGGAACAGGAAAGCTGACGTTTCGGGTCGGGTCCCATCTTGCATTCTTGAAGCTAGAAGCCTGAGGATTGATGTACACGGGTCTCAAACGGGGGAAGGGAGAATACTGTGCAACAACCTCACTTGGTAACTATGAGTATGGGGATTCCCCCTGCAACATCATACACACCACCTTTTATTTCAATCCCCACATTCCTGCTCGCATAGGCTTAATATTGATATACATTGGAGACCAGTGACACACATCAACACTGGTGATGAACTGAGAGATTCTCTCTGGAAATTCTTGGAGAAATATGACACTGGGATAAAACTCCAACCAGCGGAGCTAGATGAGGTCCCAGTACAATTAACAAGTGCCCACCAAACGTTCACTTGCGTGGTACAGCATATCAAAAAGCGACAGTATGAAATTGATTAGGTTCAGTTTAATAATTGGTGGGATGACTTTTGGAACTGGGATACAAATATTCAGATCCAACCATGGATCAGTCTCCTCTCCCATCCGGCTGTCGTCATAATTGCATTTACTCTAGTATATGTCGCAGTGATAATTCTTAAGATCAGGATTTCAAAGAAGTAGATATCCCAGCAATTTGACACAATCACCATGGGCAATGCACATGCCTGGGTTAGAGATCATAGGACACAGGGAACTCCTGGATTATTTTCTGTTTTCTCTTATGTACATACGCATTACTTATGTATTCCTTCCTGTATTGCTAAGTGTTTTTTAACTCTAGATTACATTTACTACAGTGACTTCCCTTATGTATACTGAAATACGGTAATGTGCACCATCACTACAATTTACTGCTGTAAGTAACCATGTAAACACAGTGTAATTATGGAATGCTGGGCTTTACCAACTTGACTTGTACGCTCATTTTAGTACCTAATCTGTATTCACGATGGTTTGTTCTGTAGGTTGCCTTCGTAGCACATCCACCCCATGATAGGCCTACCTTAGCTTTATACCTTCACAGAGAACAATATTCACTAATGTTCTTTTTCATTCAAGAGGAGGAATGTAGCAGCCTGCGACTGCTCCAGTGAGATAAAAATCATTAAGAGCGGAGGCCAGCAATACAGGCACAGCAACTGAAATAAACAGAGCCAAAATTGGCCAAAAAACAAAGTATGCTTGGAATGCCTGAGACAAGACAGACATAAAGGACAATTCTGCCTGGAGGGCAAGTCCTTGCAAGATCCAAACCCAGACAATTGAAACCAGAGAAGCAACAGAGCACATCAGGATGGGGCATGGGGCAGACATGCCTCAGTAAGACAAAAGACCAGGTATGTATATTCTGGGATAAAACCAGACATCCAGGTCCAAGAGCAGACTAGGCCCGAAACGTCAGCTTTCCTGCTCCTCTGATGCTGCTTGGCCTGCTGTGTTCATCCAGCTCTACATCTTGTTATCTCATGTTACATCATGGATTGCTGTTAAGCAAGCCATCAATTGCCATTAGCAGCATTTCAAGGTGATAAAGCCAATTAATTCGATACCTCTGATTAGTCAAGTCCTGGAAGGACTCGGGGGTACTCCCCCACTGTCAGAGAGAGAGAGAGAGACAGACAGACAGACAGACAGACAACCTATGAAGAAAGGAACAGACTGAAAAATTCATCAGACCAGCAAAGTTATGAGTATCTGGGAAGTGTTTCAAGTTTCAAAAGAATCAAATAGTTAGCAATAGAGTTGTTAAAAGTGTAAAATTTAATTCTTAATCTTTGTCTTCAAATAAAGTTGTGACCTGGTTCACTGACTGCAAACTCATGCTGTGTCGTCCTTTCCTGATATATGCTAAGGTGCCTGGGTAAGTTACTATTGTATACTGAGGAGTCTGCAATGTGAAAGGGTGCAGAAAATATTTAGAAGGATGTTGCCGTGGCTGGAGGGTTTGAGCTATAGGGAGAGGTTCAATAGACTGGGGTTATCTTTCCTGGAGAATTGGAGACTGACAGGTGACCTTATAGAGGTTTATAAAATCATGAGGGGTGTGGATAGGGTGAATAGCCAAGGTCTTTTCCCCAGGGTGGGGGAGTCCAAAACTAGCGGGCACAGGCTTAAGGTGAGAGGGGAAAGATTTATAAAGGATCTGAGGAATAACTTCTTCATGCAGAGGGCGGTGTGTTTATGGGACGAGCTGCCAGAGGAAGTGGAGCTGGGCACAATTACAACATTTAAAAAGCATCTGGATGGGTATATGAATAGGAAGGATTTAGAAGGAGGAACAAATTACTGCAGATACTGGAATGAAAACAAAAATTGCTGAAGATCATAGTGGGTCCATTTAGCATCCACGGAGAGAGGGCAACCTAATGTTTTCAAGTCCAGATGACACTTCATCAGAGCTGATATGAAGTGTGGAGGGGGCAGCATTTATACAATAGTGGGGTGGCTTGGAGTGCTGGGGAAGTAAAGGTGTTAATAGTTCAGATTAAGTGATCGCAATGTGAGAATGGCAGAACAATGGTGTGTCTATCTGCCAGACAGGAAAGAACAGATGGTCCCCCTGAAGTGGGTCCCATTGAAGCTGGCAAATGGGACTAGGTCAGATTGGGATATCTGGTCGGCATGGATGAGTTGGACCGAAGCGTCCGTTTCCATGCTGTACAACTCTATGACTCTATAACTGAGGTCAGATTTCTATTAAATTGAAATTCCACCATCTGCCACAGTGGGATTTGAACCAGGTCCCTAGAACATTACCTCGATCTCTAGATTAATAGTCTAACAATTATACCACTAGGTCAACACCTCCCCATAAACTGCTAATTAGATTCAGAAAAAAAATCTATGAATCAAAATACAATGAAGTGTTCAATAGATCAAGCTTTGATAAGAATCATTGAGCAATGTTACTGCAAACAAACACACACACAGAGTGAACATACAAGAGTTATCAGATTCATTCATTCCAATCAATACAACTTGTCACACAAACAGAACATAAGAAAAACAAGCAGGAGTAGGCCTTTCAGACCCTTGCCCCTGCCAGCCTCATAGCTGATCTAGCTGGGGCCTTACTAAGGCGCCTGAATTGAATTAAACAATTGTAGCTCCAGCATTTCCAACTTGGAGCTCCATGTCTCTGCAGCTCACTAGTTAAAAGCCTGTCCTCAGCCTTTCCCCTAAAAAGCCCATCTGTCACTCTCTCTCTCTCTCTCATGCATACAGTGATCAAAGGAATTTCCAACAAAATGAGTTTGGCCCTTTTTACAAGCACCTAGTCAAGCTTTAACTAAAACAGAAATTGTCAGAGAAACTCAGCAGGTCTGGAAGCACATGGAGAGAAATTCTGAAGAAGGGTCTAGGCCCGAAACGTCAGCCTTCCTGCTCCTCTGATGCAGCTTGGCCTGCTGTGTTCATCCAGCTCTACACCGTGTTATCTCAGATTCTCCAGCATCTGCAGTTCCTACTATCTCCCATCTATAGACTCCATTTACACTTCTCGTTGTTATGGAAAGGCTGCCAACATCATCAAAGACCCCTCCCAACCTGGTAATGCTCTGCTACAACATTTTCCATCAGGCAGAAGATACAGAAGCTTGAACACCTGCTCCTTCAGGTTCAAGAACAGTTTCTTTCCTGCTGCTACTAGACTGCTGAATGGACCTCTCTAACTTCAAATAATATTGATATTGCTTTGTGCACATCCTGTGCAGCTGTAACCCTGCACGCCTCACTCTGTCTAAGCACCCTATGAGCTGTATGTCCCTGTCTGCTATGATCTTCTTGTACTGCTCACAAGATAAAGCTTTTCTCTGTACTTAGATACATGTGACTACAATAAATCAAATCAAATTAAATCAAAGATTGTTAATAGTAGGCCAAGGATGAAGAGAAGCTAGATCGGTGATAGTGGGGGCTACGCTGAAAGCAACCTATTCCATGTAAACGGCTCAAAACTGCTCTTGAAACATTAACTTTGTTTCTCTCTCCACAGATGCTGCCAGACCTCCTGAGATTCTCCAGCAATTTCAGCTTTTACTTGTATCAGATCTCCAGCATCCACAATTGTTTGTTTTATTAAAGCACATTTCCTTATTATTGAATCTTGGGGAAAGTTTCTACTTGACAAAAAAATAACCTTAAAACACATCTTAAAACATGAATTAACATTCTTTGCCTCAAATCCATGCTGCAGAAGAATGGAGTAAAAATCATAATCATAAAACCACATGCACAAAAGAGAAATTGTCACAATATTCAGCTCATCTTTACAGCTGAGATTGTGAAGAATGGTACTTGAGGAGTTCTGAGGTTTGTTTGGAGTGTGAAACTAGTAGTTAGCTCCTTCAGTGAAGATACTGAGGAAGTAAATCCTCTGAATATAGAGACAGTAAACATGGAGCTGGACAAAGACTGCAGATCAGACAGCATCAGAGGAGCAGGAAAGTCAATACTTCGGGTCAAAACCCTTTGTCAGGACGTTTATTCACTCTGGCTTCCAGAATCAGCAGTCCTTACTGTCTCAAAGAACAAACAACAAAGAAAGTTACAGCACAGGAACAGGCCCTTCGGCCCTCCAAGCCTGCGCCAATCCAGATCCTCTATCTAAACCTGTCACCTATTTTCCAAGGATCTGTATCCCTCTGCTCCCTGCCCATTCATGTATCTGTCTAGAGACAACTTAAATGATGCTATCGTGCCCACCTCTACCACCTCCGCTGGCAACGCATTCCAGGCACCCACGACCCTCTGCACAAAGAACTTTCCACGCATATCTCCCTTAAACTTTTTGCCTCTCACCTTGAAATCGTGACCCCTAGTAATTGAGTCCCCCACTCTGGGAAAAAGCTTCTTGCTATCCACCCTGTCTGTACCTCTCATGATTTTGTAGACCTCAATCAGGTCCCCCCTCAACCTCCATCTTTCTAATGTAAATAATCCGAATCTACTCAACCTCTCTTCATAGCTAGCACCCTCCATACCAGGCAGCATCCTGGTGAACCTCCTTTGCACCCTCTCCAAAGCATCCACATCCTTTTGGTAATGTGGCGACCAGAACTATATGCAGTATTCCAAATGTGGTCGAACCAAAGTCCTATACAACTGTAACATGACCCGCCAACTCTTGGACTCAATACCCCGTCTGATGAATGAAAGCATGCCGTATGCCTTCTTGACCACTCTATCGACCTGCGTTGCCACCTACAGGGTACAATGGACCTGAACACTCAGATCTCTCTGTGTATCAATTTTCCCCAGGGCTTTTCCATTTACTGTATAGTTCGCTCTTGAATTGGATCTTCCAAAATGCATCACCTTGCATTTGCCGGGATTGAACTCCATCTGCCATTTCTCCGCCCAATTCTCCAATCTATCTATATTCTGCTGCATTCTCCGACAGTCCCCTTCACTATCTGCTACTCCACCAATCTTAGTGTCATCTGCAAACTTGCTAATCAGACCATCTATATCTTCCTCCAGATCATTTATGTATATCACAAACAACAGTGTTCCCAACACGGATCCCTGTGGAATACTACTGGTCACAGTTCTCCATTTTGAGAAACTCCCTTCCACTACAACTCTCTGTCTCCTGTTGCCCAGCCAGTTCCCTATCCATCTAGCTAGACTACCATGGGGAACCTTATCAAATGCCTTACTGAAGTCCATGTATATGACATTTATAGCCCTTCCCTCATCTATCAACTTTGTCACTTCCTCAAAGAATTCTATCAAGTTGGTAAGACATGACCTTCCCTGCACAATACCATGCTGCCTATCACTAATAAGCCCATTTTCTTCCAAATGTAAACAGATCTTATCCCTCAGTATCTTCCCCAGCAGCTTCCCCACCACTGACATCAGGCTCACCGATCTATAATTACCTGGATTATCCCTGCTACCCTCTTAAACAAGGAGACAACATTAGCAATTCTCCAGTCCTCCATGACCTCACACGTGCTCAAGGATGCTGCAAAGATATCTGTTAAGACCCCAGCTATTTCCTCTCTCGCTTCCCTCAGTAACCTGGGATAGATCCCATCCGGACCTGGGGACTTGTCCACCCTAATGCCTTTTAGTATACCCAAAACATGTCCCCCCATGCCAATTTGACCTAGAGTAATCAAACATCTATCCCTAACCTCAACATCCGTCATGTCCCTCTCCTCGGTGAATACCAATGCAAAGAACTCATTAAGAATCTCACTCATTTTCTCTGACTCCTCGCATAACTTCCCTCCTTTGTCCTTGAGTGGGCCAATCCTTTCTCCAGTTACCCTCTTGCTCCTTATGTACGAATAAAAGGCTTTGGGATTTTCCTTAACCCTGTTTGCTAAAGATATTTCATGACCCCTTTTAGCCCTCTTCATTCCTCGTTTCAGATTGGTTCTACTTTCCCAATATTCTTCCAAAGCTTCGTCTGTTTTCAGTCACCTAGACCTTATGTATGCTTCCTTTTTCCTCTTTGCTAGTCTCACAATTTCACCTGTCATCCATGGTTCCCTAATCTTGCCCTTTCTATCCCTCATTTTCACAGGGACATGTCTGTCCTGCACTCTAATCAACCTCTCTTTAAAAGCCTCCCACATATCAAATGTGGATTTACCCTCAAACAGCTGCTCCCAATCCACATTCCCCAGATCCTGCCGAATTTTGCTATAGTTGGCCTTCCCCCAATTTAGCACTCTTTCTTTAGGACCACTCTCGTCTTTGTCCATGAGTATTCTAAAACTTACGGAATTGTGATCACTATTCCCAAAGTAATCCCCTACTGAAACTTCAACCACCTGGCCGGGCTCATTCCCCAACACCAGGTCCAGTATGGCCCCTTCCCGAGTTGGACTATTTACATACTGCTCAATAAAACCCTCCTGGATGCTCCTTACAAATTCTACTCCATCTAAACCCCTAACACTAAGTGAATCCCAGTCAATGTTGGGAAAATTAAAATCTCCATCACCAGCACCCTGTTGCTCCTACATCTTTCCATAATCTGTCTACATATTTGTACCTCTATCTCACGCTCGCTGTTGGGAGGCCTGTAGTACAGCCCCAACATTGTTACCGCACCCTGCCTCTTTCTGAGCTCTGCCCATATTGCCGCACTGCTCGAGTCCTCCATAGTGCCCTCCTTCAGCACAGCTGTGATATCCTCTTTGACCAGTAATGCAACTCCTCCATCCCTTTTACCTCCCTCTCTATCCCGCCTGAAGCATCTATATCCTGGGATATTTAGTTGCCAATCTTGCCCTTCCCTCAAACAAGTCTCAGTAATAGCAATAACATCATACTCCCAGGTACCAATCCAAGCCCTAAGTTCATCTGCCTTACCTACTACACTTCTCGCATTAAGACAAATGCACCTCAGACCACCTGTCCCTTTGCGTTCATCATCTGCTCTCTGCCTACTCTTCCCCTTAGTCACACTGACTTCATTATCTAGTTCCTTACAGGGTTTAGTTACTACCTCCTTACTGTCCACTAGCCTCCTCATTTGGTTCCCATCCCCCTGCCACATTAGTTTAAACCCTCCCCAATAGCATTAGCAAAAGCACCCCCTAGCTTATTGGTTCCAGTCCTGCCCAGGTGTAGACCGTCCGATTTGTAATAGTACCAACTCCCCGAGAACCGGTCCCAATGTCCCAAAAATCTGAACCCCTCCCTCCTGCACCATCTCTCAAGCCACTCATTTATCCTGCCGATTCTTTCATTTCTACTCTGACTAGCACGTGGCACTGGTAGCAATCCTGAGATTACTACCTCTGAGGTCCTACTTTTTAAACTTGGCTCCTAACTCCCTAAATTCTGTTTGTAGGACCTCATCCCGTTTATTGCCTGTATCATTGGTGCCTATATGCACATGACAGCTGGCTGTTCACCCTCCCCCTTCAGAATGTCCTGCAGTCGATCTGAGACATCCCTGACCCGTGCACCTGGGAAGCAACATACCATTTGGGAGTCTCGTTTTCAACCACAGAACTGCCTATCTACTCCCCTTACAATTGAATCCCCTATGACTATTGCCCTTCCACTCTTTTTCCTGCCCTTCTGAACAGCAGAGCCAGCCACGGTGCCATGAACCTGGCTACTGCTGCCTTCCCCTGGTGAGCCATCTCCCCGAACAGTATCCAAAACGGTATACCTGTTTTGGAGGGAGATGGCCGCAGGAGAAACCCGCACTGCCTTCCTGCTTTTTTTCTGCCTTTTGGTCACCCATTCCCTTTCTCCCTCAGCAATCCTAGTCTGCGGTGTGACCAATTTGCTAAACGTGCTATCCACGACTTCCTCAGCATCGCGGATACTCCAAAGTGAGTCCATCCACAGCTCCAGAGCCGTCATGCGGTCTAACAAGAGCTGCAGCTGGGCACACTTCCTGCACGTGTAGGAGTCAGGCACATCAGCCGCGTCCCTGAGCTCCCACATTGAGCAAGAGGAGCATAACACGGGTCTGGGATCTCCTGCCATTTTTACTCTTAAGCTTAGCTTAGTGCTACTGTAAAATGAAATACTAGATAAATGAAATGAAAAAATTTTTACCAATCACTCTACTTACCAGCACATGATAAAAAAAAAGAAAAAGAAAAACCTTGCCTTATCAACACACCACAGAGTCTTTCTTTTTGGGTCAGAGGAGGAGGGCGGGTGGGAGATACTACACGTGTAGTATCTCGGGTTTAGCCACTGCCCAAATATATCGATTCATTCACCTTCCCAGGGAGCAATTTGACCGGTCCCACTCAGCGCCGCTGCCAAAATGAAGAACTTACCTTCTCGGCAGCCCCCTGGTCCTTGGTCTCATCGCTCCCGCTGCTGCTGCAAAAATGAACCTAATCCTCTGAATATGCACTGTGCATATTGTGTCCATGGATTGTTGTCAAGGTCTACCGCCCAGTCTCTGTGGTGACCTCCAACCATCTGCCAAACTCATTGATCTCTCCTCAATCTTTCTCCTCCACTGCTTGATATGGTACTCTATAGCAGCCTGGTATTCCATGTCCCAGTCACTGTGTGGGTCTTCACCAGTCCATCATCCCCACCCAAGTTCCAGAGATCTCATCTCACACTTTGTCCTCAGTATAACATCCAGCTCAGCTCCTCAGCTGTGCTTCAAAAGTTGGATTGCTTTTGGCCAAAAGGGCAGTCCCAAGCCAAGCTTCTTCAACAATAGGCTGGTACCATTTTCTGGAGAACTTGGGACCCAGTCCTGGATTTTTGGAATTTTCTGGATTATGGATTGACATTTGACTTCCCAACCACAAGTGTGTGAACTGGGAAACACCGCTGATATGGACATTTACGTGAAGCTCTGAAGACTGACAGAATATTATAAAGCACCAACACAATGTGTTTTTATGTTTCCAAACACTAAATTTTCTTTCATCCCCTCTTAGATACGCTGTAAAGATTTCCAGAGAAATGGTCTTTTCCAACTGGAAAGGTTCATTTTTTTCAGCCAGTTGTCCAGTCGGCCATCTCACTTCATTGAGGAGACAACTCAGCTCCTCATAGCGTGAGGAGTTGCTTTATCCAGGTGGAGGGTTGAGTGAGGAGGCAGGACCTTCCTGAGCTACCGCAGCTGGCACATGGATTGAACCTGCACTGAACAGCATCATGCCAATCTAGTCACCTGAACAGCTGAGCCAACCATGGCTCACAGAAAAGTAACAGTGTGCTACTGAACTGCAACCTTCAAATAACTCTGGAGAAGTTTACACACTCCATCTTGTGGAGGTTAAATGTTTGACATACCCACATTTTCAAATGTCATGATATTAAACAATATTGGATGAAACAATGCAGAGTTACTTTGGGGAATTACCAGAGCTGAATGTAAATGAGGACCAAGAGTTATTTCTAACATTCATTAATGATCTGGGCTTGGGAGCACAGGGAATCATTTCAAAGTTTACTATTGACGTGAAAAGTGGAAATGGAAGCAGTAAGGAAAGTGGTTAACAGACATCAGAAAGAGCTGGTGCAGAGAGCGGACCGATGGAACTAAATGTGGAGAAATGCGAATTGATTGAGAAAGGAAGCAGGGATGAGGCAAAGAAACATAATAATAACTTGCCTTTATATGAAGCTTGTACTGCCTCCTAGAGGTGGGACTCAGTGTATGATGGTGATAGAGAAGGTCTGAAGCTGAGCTCAAGATCAAGGGACAAGTCTGGATGCTGACCAAGTGAACCTTAGGGCGCCTCAGCCTCATGGAGATGGGTGGATTTGGAACTGAATCGGAGATTGTGGCAGGATCTCGAGACGAGATTTCATGAGCAGAATACTGGACCTTAGACAATAAAACTGTTCCAATCTTATACAGTAGTGGGAGGTGGGGGGCGCGGGGGCAGGGTCATCACAGAGAGACTTGGGGATTCACAGACATGTGCTTATAGGCAGAAAGAAAAGTTGACAACATGATTAAAATAGTAACTGTTTTGACTTTGGCTTTGCAAATAGAAGCTTTGAGCACAAAAACGAGAAGGCTGTTGCAAACCATGTGAAATTCCAGGTTCGAGTACGATGTTTAACTCCGACACAGAGAGCTATAGTCTGAGGTTGTAGACATGCTCACTGAGCCGGTGGGTTTGGTTGCAAATGTTTCATCACCCTGCTAAGTAACATCGTCAGTGTGCCTCCGGTGAAGCGTTGGTGTTCTGTCCCGCTTGTTATTTATATGCCTTGGTGTGCAGGGGTGGATAGTATTACTTCTGGTTTTGTTTCTCAGTAGTTGGTACACAAGGTTTAATTCAATGTGTTTGTTGACGAAGTTCCCATTGGAATACCAGGCCCCCAGGAATTCCCTGGTGTGTCTCTGTTTGGCTTGTGTGATTATGGATGTGTTGTCCCAGTCAAATTTGTGTCCCGACATCCATGTGTAGTGAGACAAGTGAGAAGTGGTCGTGTCTCTTGGTGGCTGGTTGGTGCTCCTTGTATATCAGGAACATTATAATCTTACCGGCGGACAAAGGACACATGACAGTAATCCTCAATAGAGCCCAATACATTGAGAAAGCTCATGCACTACTAGCAGATACCAACACCTACCAACAGATGGCCATAGCCCCAACACCACAGTTAGGGATAG
>NC_063357.1:42749636-42779401 GCF_021869965.1 Rhincodon typus | reverse complement strand
AGATTTGTAAGAGGTTTTTCTACATGATTTAAAAGGTAAGAGAAAGGCATTGGACATTGAACTGCTGGAAAATGAAGCTGGAGAAGTAGTAATGGGGACCAAAAAAATGGCAGAGGACCCAAGTTGGTACTTTGTATCAGTTTTCACAGTGGAAGACTTTAGCGGCATATCAGAACTTCAAGAGAATATCTAAGGAAGAATGTGCTGGCACTGTAGGGGGTCCAGAGGAGGTTTACAAGAATGATCCCAGGGATGAAGAGCTTATCATGTGAGGAGTAGTTGAGGACTTTGGGTCTGTATTTGATGGAGTTTAGAAGGATGATAAGGGATCCCATTGAAACCTACAGAATACCGAGAGGCCTGGATAGAGTGGATGTGGGGAAGATGTTTCCATTAGTAGATGGTGATGACTCTGTGGAGCTCATTGCTGCAGAAGGCTATGGAAGCCAAGTCATTGAGTGTATTTAAGTCAGAGGTAGATAGGTTCTTGACTAGTGAGGAGATCAATGCATACAGGGAGAAGGCAGGAGAATGGGGATGAGCAACATATCAATCATGATTGAATAGGG
Organism: Rhincodon typus; assembly: GCF_021869965.1. Classification (NCBI taxonomy): domain Eukaryota; kingdom Metazoa; phylum Chordata; class Chondrichthyes; order Orectolobiformes; family Rhincodontidae; genus Rhincodon; species Rhincodon typus. Next base: position 42,778,832 of record NC_063357.1, on the reverse strand, counting down.
GAGCAGACTCGATGGGCTGAATGACCTAATTCTTCTCCCATGTCTTATGGTTGTATGTATTTCCAAGTTGGGATGGTGGGTTATTTGGAGGGGTACTTGCAGGTGCTGGTGTTCCCATGTATTTCTAGATGCAAATGGTTGTGGATTTTGGAAGGTGCTGGTTAAGGAATCTTGGTGAATTTCTGCAGTCTATCTACTGAGCGTTGTTGATGGAAAGAGTGAAAGTTTGTGGATGTGATGTCGATCAAGCGGGTGCTTTGTCCTGGGTGGAGGTTCTTGATTAGTAAGCGGAATCAAGAGTTACACGGAGAAGGCAGGAGAATGGGGATGAGAAAAATATTAGCCATGATCGAATGGTAGGCCAGACTCAATGGGCGAAATTATTTAATTCTGCACCTAGGTCTTATGGTTTTATATAATGACATTTGGCATCCAAAACACTCATGGTAGACAGCACCACCCTGTGGCCAAATATTGAATAGTAGTGCTAGCTCTCAATACTCACTGCAAAACACTGTCATTCTATCACTGGTCATTCACAATACAAACCAGGAGATCGATGTACTCCATTCTGAGGAGGGGTCACTGGACCTGAAATGTTGACACAGAATTCTCTTTGCAAATGCTGCCAGACCTACTGAGCTTTTCCAGCAACTTCGGTTTTTGATATCAATATACTCATTGATGGAAAGTGATATGTATTCAGAGACCCAATGTTCTGGGAACCTATGTTCAAATCCCACCAAGCAGTAGTGGAATTTGAATTCAATAAAAATTTGGAACTAAGATTCTAATGATGACAAGATAACAACACCCTCATCCTATGAATGGATAAAAGTAACTTTCTCTCACCTCCAAGAAGCTGAGGGATTCATGCAACCAATAACATTTACGGGAGTTCCAGTAGAGTACAGACATATTTTAATCATGTGGTGAGGACAATGATCTGGAGAGGGTGCAAAAGCGTTTCACCAGGATGTTAGATAACAAGGTGTAGAGCTGGATGAACACAGCAGGCCAAGCAGCATCAGAGGAGTAGGAAAGCTGACGTTTCGGGTCAGGACCCTTCTTCAGAAACGGGGGAGGGGAAGGGGATTCTGAAATAAATAGAGAGAGAGGGGGAGGCGGATGGAAGATGGATAAAGGAGCAGATAGGTGGAGAGGAGACAGACAGATCAAAGAGGCAGGGATGGAGCCAGTAAAGGTGAGGAGTTAGGGTAGGGATAGGTCAGTCCAGGGAGGACGGACAGGTCAAGGGGGCAGGATGAGACTGGTAGGTAGGAGGCGGGGTTGGGGCTTGAGGTGGGAGGAGGGGATAGGTGGGAGGAAGGACAGATTAGGGGGGCAAGGATGAGCCGGGCTGGTTTTGGGATGCAGTAGGGGGAGGGGAAATTTTGAAGCTTGTGAAGTCCACATTGATACCATTGGGCTGCAGGGTTCCCAAGCGAAATATGAGGTGCTGTTCCTGCAACCTTCAGGTGGCATCGTTGTGGCACTGCAGGAGGCCCAGGATGGACATGTCATCCAAGGAGTGGGAGGGGGAGTTGAAGTGGTTTGCGACTGGGAGGTGCAGTTGTTTGATGCGAACCGAGCGTAGGTGCTCCACAAAGCAGTCCCCAAGCCTCCGCTTAGTTTCCCCGATGTAGAGGAGGCCACAACGGGAACACCACACCCGGCGCTTTTCCCTGCAACTGCAGGAAGTGCTACACCTGTCCCTACACCTGCCCCCTCACCCCCATCCCAGGCCCCAAGAAGACCTTCCACATCAAACAGATGTTCACCTGCACATCTGCTAATGCGGTATACTGTATCCGCTGTTCCCGTTGTGGCCTCTTCTACATTGGGGAAACCCCCATTTCTGAAGAAGGGTCTAGACCCGAAACGTCAGCTTTCCTGCTCCTCTGATGCTGCTTGGCCTGCTGTGTTCATCCAGCTCTACACCTTGTTATCTCAGATTCTCCAGCATCGGCAGCTCCTACTATCTCTCACCAGAATGTTGCCTGAATTGGAATGTATTAGCTATAAGGAGACGTTAGACAAACTTGAATTGTTTTTGCTAGAGTGTCAGAGGCTGAGGGGTGACCTGAAAGTTGTGTATAAAATTATGACAGGCACAGATAGAGTGGGTTGTCAAAATCTTTTTCCCACAGTAGAAATGTCAAATACTAGTGGGTAGAGGTTTAAGGTGAAAGGGGAAAAGTTTAAACAAATTGCGTGAAATAAGTTTTTTACGGAGAGGGTGGTAGGTGCCTGAAACACGCTGCCAAGGGAGGTGGTATAAGTGGATATGATAACAACGTTTAAGAGGCACACAAATGGGATTATTTTAGATTAGCATCATGATTAGCACAGACATGGTGGGCTGAAGGGCATGTTCCTGTGCTGTACTATTACGGTATCATTTATTTGCAGCAGGAATACAGGTGAAACTTAGATAAAGAGCCCTGTTCATTGTTGACAGAAATAACCTATTCACACACCTCTCCTTGTTCAACTTTAAAACATAAGTGACAGTGATTTGTCAGTTAATCTTTCAGGGCAATGCCTTGACCAATCAGAGTCAACGTGTCCTGTTAAAAATTTAAATAAAAATTCTCCATTGCAACTTCTTGACCAATCAGAATCCATTCAGCACTCTCTGTTGGTTTTCCTCTTGCAAATTGTCCTGACTAGTGTAAGGTGAAAAGTTTCAACGAAATTTGTCATTTTTCAACAATACTCAAGTTCTCTACAACCAAACAACTATTTGCAGAAATCATTTTAGCAAAGAATTGTTTAAGCTTCTGAGATGTGCTCTTTAATCATTTTCCCAGCATAGTCAAGGTGCCAAAGACAGCAATACTAAAAGACAATGTAACCATTCAATGTAACCAAAACATATTTTGGACTTTGAAATATTCTGGATTATACAATGATATTAAAAGGCCTAATCACAAATGCACTTGTCTCTTGCAGCCTGAGGCTTTATAACAGTGAGTGAGAAAATGGCAGTGGCATTAAACTATTAAATATTCTGGATCCATGATTCTGCCTTCATGACAGAAGTTATGAAAACTATTCTGGAAATAGTAGGGAACCATAAGTGTAGTGAAAATGATGGACTTAAATGAATTAATACTGGTAAAGACATAGCACTTGTGAAATAGTGGGAGTAATGGGATTAATGGGCAAGCTAGTGGGAAACATAAAGGTGGACTGTAAAAACATGTGAAAGGGAAAATATTAGCTTGACATATGTGGACCCACCACTGGTGGGGACAGGAATATTTATTATTTATGAGAACAGGGAAATAGCAGAGAAAATAAATTGTTACCTCGTATCTATCTTCACAGAAGAAGATACAGAAAAATTCCAAGAAATAATAGGGGACCAAAGAACTTGTGAAACTGGGGAAACAAAGTAAATTAGAATTAGTAAAGAGGCATTACTTGGAATGTTAACTGGATTGTGAGATGATAAATCCCCTAAATCAAATCAATGACGGAGGTGCTAGCAAGTTATTGGATATTAGTGGCAGGAAAAATGTTGGAATCTATAATAAAGGATGTGATAACTGGATGCCAAAATTGAGCAAAATGATGGTAATACTGGACATGTCAGGTCCCGGCATAAATTTGGTTTTGTTGGGCCATAAATTTTCTTTTTCTTTTTCTTCTTATTACCATGTTACCATTCAGATCAATCACTGAGTCTCAATTCACAAAGACTCTGCCAAGGTACTTTTAACATTAGATCACTAAAGTTTATTACATAAAACAATATGAATTTTGTTACACCATACAAGAACTACTTGAAACAGTCACATCATATATTCACAAGATACAGGATATTCAACTATTTCATCCCAACACCAACCTTACACACTCAAACCTTGGTGAAGGGTTATCCAAAACACTTCTTGTTCAGCTGGCACAATTGTAATCAGTTTCTTTTTGGCAAATCTCTGCATTCAATTAATGCAGCTTCCTTTAGTTAATGTCTCTTCCTGAGACCTTTAAACAACTGCCAACTGAGTTTACTTATTGCTTAACTTGGATTCCTTAACCTCATGTCTTCAACAGCATTTATATTCAGAATAAGTATGCTCCTACTATAAAGAAAAATACCAAGGGAAGGACCTAGCATCAATGGCTAACTGAAGAAATTAAGAAAAGCATCATATTTAAGTGTTTGCATGACGGTGAATGGTAGGTCAGGTGATTGGTCAAAATATTAAAAATAGCAGAGAACAACTAAAAGGTTAATCAGGAGGAAAGAATAAATATCTGAGAGGACTAACTCCTGAAGAAGGAGTGAGGCTCCAAAAGCTTGTGTTTTCAAATAAACCTGTTGGACTATAACCTGGTGCTGTGTGATTTTTGCCCTAATGTGACAGGAAGCTAGCTGGAAATGTGAAAATGGATCTCAAGACTTTCCTCAGAGATTTATAAGGAATAAATCTAAGGATATGAAGTAGACCATTGAGCACTGGGATTAGAAAAATCTTCTTCACTCAAAGGGTAGTGAACCTGTAGAATTCTCTACTACAGGAGAGACCAAGTCACTGAATATATTCAAGAAAGAGATAGATAAGTTTTAGATTTTAAAGGCATCAAGAACACGAGGAGAATGCGAGAATATGGCATTGAAATAGAGGATCCATCATGATTATATTGAATGGTGGAGCAGGTTCGAAGGGCAGTATAGCCTACTCCTGCTACTATTTCCTATGAGAATGGGCAGTTAATTATAGAAAATAAACATATGGATAAAATGAATAAATGTTAACTTCTAACTTCTGTCTTTTGTATAGATGTTGCAAAAATCATTTCAGTACTAGCTGTGAATCAGGAGGTGGAGGGGAGGAAAGAACTTGGTAAAATTACAATCACTAGGGAAAGAGTACAAAACAAACTGATGGAACTGCAGGCTGACAAGTTTCTGGGTCCAACTGAGCTTCATCTGAGGGTCTCAAAAGAGGTGGCTAATGAACTACTGGATATGCTGGATGTGTGTAAATTTTCTACAATTTTCTAGATTGTAGAATGATTCCATCAGATTGGAAAGTAGGAAATATAACCTGTCTATTCAACAAGGAGGAAGGCATAAAACAGGAAACTATGAGCCAGTTAGTTTGATGTCTGACAATGGGAAAGGTGTTAAAATCGATCACGAATGAGGTTATAGCTGGGCACTTAGAACAATTCAACATTATTACAAAGAGTCAGCTTGGTTTCGTCTAAGGGTAATCACAATTAACCAATTTATTGGAGCTCTTTGAGTGAGTAACATATGCCGTGAATACAGGGGGACCCAATGATGCACTTTACTTTAAATTCCAGAGGGCATTTGAGAAGGTTCATTAGAAGGCATTGTGCAAACTAGGAGCTCATGGTATAGGAGGTAACATACCATGATAGATAAAAGACTGGCTGGCTGCCAGAAAACAGAGAGTCTGCTTCAGTCAGTCTTTATCAGATTGGCAGGATGTGATGAACAAGGTCCCACAGGGGGTCTGTGTTGTGGCTTCAACATTTTACAATTTTGATCAATGGGCGAGTCTAGAATGAGGAGGCATGGTTTTAATATTAGGAGTTGTCCACTTATAAAAGAGATGAGATTTCTTTTTCTCTCAAAGTGTAATGCAACTTTGGAACTCTCTGCCTCAAAAGGCTGTGGTGTCATCAAACATTTCTGAGATGGATTTGGGTAGATTTTACTTAGGCAGGCGTATCAACAATTTTCTGGAGTGGATAGGAATGATAATTCAAAATGCAGACAAAACAGCTGTGATCTAATCAAAAGGCAGAGCAAGCTTGATGGGCCGATGGGCCAAATGGCCTACTTCTGCTCCTAATTGGTACATTTGTATGTCTTCCCCTCTGACACCTTCACAACCTTATATTTAGGGCAGTTCCACCAGCTTTTTGTTTATTCATTCACGTGATGTGGGTATCGCTGGCTGGGCCTGCATTCGTTGCCCATCCCTAATTGCCCAGAGGGCAGTCAAGAACCAACCACATTGCTGTGGGTCTGGAGTCACATACAGACCAGACCAGGTAAGGGTGGCAGATTTCCTTCCCTAAGGGACATTAGTGAACTAGGCGGGCTTTTCCTGGCAATTAACCATGGATTCATGACGATCATCAGACTCTTATCTCCAGATTATTATTGAATTCAAATTTCACCATCTCCTGTTGTGGGTTCGAACCTGTGTCCCCAGAACATTATCTGGGTTTCTGGATTAGTAGTCTAACAATAATAACACTAGGCCATCATCTATCTCTGATTACAGATTGCTACTTATGGCACTTCTGCTGTGAAGGACCTGTTCTCTCTCAATGAATCTGCTTTGCCCCTCCCCTCCTACCTAGGTTTTAAAACTCAACTCACCAAACAGCTCACACCAGCCACCCCAGGGAGTGTGCTGTGCATTTATCTAAACTCACGCGATTTCTTAGAATTTTGTTTGAAAATTCAGCATTCAAAACTAACATCCATTTTTCCTTCACATTAGGACCAAGTTTCCAAACATTAACATTACGAATGTTCATCACATGAAATTAGAGAGGTGCTAACAAGGCAGTTAGAAACTTACATTGTGAAGAGGCAGAATCAACAATAATTTATTGGAGGAGAAACCTTGGCATAGATAACGTGTGATAAATCAGGCAGCAGCGTTTCTGAGGGTGCAATTAGAAGATGAGTCAGTAGATCAGCATTCAGTCAGAGCCAGATAAGCAGTTGTAACATAAGATCAGGGCTCATGGGACTACAGTAATGTATTAATGTAGATGAAGGTTGGGGAATAGACCCATCTCCGAAAAGGTTGATAAGAAAAATAAATTGAATAAATTTTGTGTTTCATGGCTTTCAGACAAAATTCTAATCTCAAGTGTCTCACTAAATCTTTTAACTGAGCAGCGCTTTTTAACCCTGAAAATTCCTCTAATTCTGCAAAGAATGAATTGGCATCAAATGGAGATATTTATTTTCTGTAGCAAACTCAAGAATGACTATTGTAATTTTTTATAGATGTGGTAAGAGGTTAAAATTATGGAGCAGGAGCTGAACAGGTTGATTAGAAAAACAGGTTAAATTTAAAATATTAAATTTAGAAGAGGGAACTGAGGCCCTCTTGTGACATAGTGTAGTGTCTGTACTCCTGGACCGGGAGGCCCGGGTTCAAATTCCCCACCTGCTCCAGAGGTGTGTAATAACGTTGCTGAACAGGTTGATTAGAAAAAAATAGGTTAAATTAAAAGAATTAGAAGAGGGCACTAGTTCTAGGTGTTGTTGGGAGAGGGGGGCACATTGAGTCCACCGATGTTCTCAATGCATTTAGAGAGAAGTGGGCATCATGGGGGTACAGTGTCTTATCTCTTCTTCCAACTCCATTTTGATTTTGTCTCTTCCCGCTCTCCCTACCTCTACCCTATCACCTTTGATGGCTTGTATTGCCCTTAACAGCCTTTGCATGTGAATATGCATTTGGCTGCAGGGGTGATTTTCTGGGGCTGGTTACTTGTTAAAAACAAAAGAAAATGTCAGGGTGATTTGGTGATGGGCAGAAAAAAATATTGAGTTGTGTGTGAGAGATAAGAAAAAAGAGGGAGCTGTACACTGTTCTTAAGGCTTTGCCAATTCGAAACACCCAATTCGAAACATGGGTGTTTTACTGATGGTGGTTAATAGAGCAAAAAAAAGACAGAGATTTGGTTCAGTTATGTGTAATAACACTTCTGAATATATATTAAAAAAAGAGGGATTCAATAGAAAATACAAAATATCTAGAAGAGGGCACTACCCCTTCTAACTCCATTTTGATTTAGGCCACTCTCCCTCTCCCGTACCTTGGTGTTATTGCATTGCCCTTAATGGGTGCTCTATGTACATTGAACAGTTGGAAACATGGTGATTTACAAACTGAAAATAGAAGGTGGTGCTGGAGATCTCTTCTGGTGCAGTGATAGTGTCCCTGCTCCTCAACCAGGAGGCCTAGGTTCAAATTCCACCTGCTCCAGAGGTGTGTTATAACACCCCCAAACAGGCTGATTGGGGGAAAATATCTAGAAGAGGGCACTGACTATAATGTATCAGAATTGCCTGCTAATTTAGAGGCAGCTAAAGGAGAGGATGTGAGGGGAATGTCATGGTTGCCTAGCTCTGGATTAACCCTGGAGCCTGTTGATTCCTGTCCCTGCAAAAATTCTATCCCATACTCACAATTCCTCCACCTCCACTGCATCTGCTCCCAGGAGGAGGTGCCCTACTCTAGAACTTCACAGATATCCTCCTCTGTCATTAAGGATGCCCTCAGCTGCATCCCCCCATTTCCCACGCTTCTGCCCTCAATCCTCACATACCACCCCACCAATCTTCAAATGCAACGCATCATCCTCTGACATTTCCGCCACGTACTATCAGACCCCAACACCAAAAAGATATTTCCCTCCCTACCCTTGTCTGCTTTCCGCAGGAACCGTTCACTCCGTGACTCCCTTGTCAGCTGCACACTCCCCACCAACCCTTCCACCACACCTGATACCTTTCCCTTCAACCGCAGGATGTGTTACACCTGTGTGTGTTACATTTCCCCTCTCCCCTCCATTCGAGGCCACAAACAATCATTCCAAATCTGGCAGAGATTCACCTGCACTTCATCTAACCTCATCTCATATATCTGTTGCTGCTAATGTGGTCTCCTCTATATCAGGGAGACCAAACGCTGACTCGGGGACTGGCTCACAGAGCACCTGCGCTCTGCACGCACCAACCAACCTGATCTTTCGGTTGCCAACTACATTACCTCCCCCTCCCACTCCCTGGCGACATGTCCATCCTTGGCCTCCTCCACTGTCAGAGTGAGACCAAACATAAACTGGAGGAACAATGCCTCATATTTTGCCCTGAGAACTTAGGGCACAAAGGCTTGAATATTGACGTCACCAGCTCCAAAATCTCTCCTCCCCCAACCTCTCCATCTTCCTACTCACCTATCCGCCCCACCCTTCCCACTGTAACTACAATAACCCCCTACCTGTATCCATCTATCTCCATCCTACCTACCCTCCCTCCAACCCCATGCACCTTCCTCTATTTATTTCTGGGCTCCCCTCCCCCTCCCCAGTCATGACGAAGGGTTTCAGCCCGAAATGTTGACTCTCCTGCTCCTCGGCTGCTGCCCGACACGCTGTGCTTTTCCAGCTTCACATTTATTGACTCTAGCTTTCAGTATCTGCAGTCCTCACTGTCTCCAATTCCTGCCCCCGTACCAGGCATGTGGTAGATAATGGTCAATACAGTGATAGTAGACAGATTCTCCAGCATCTGCAGTTCCTACTATCTCTGGTATTCAGAATTTCTGAAGAAGGGTCTAGGCCCGAAATGTCAGCTTTCCTGCTTGGCCTGCTGTGTTCATCCAGCTCTACACCTTGTTATCTTGATAAAATACCAGCTCAGCTTTGACCAGATCCCATTTTGGACACTACTCTTGAAGGATGTGAAGGCTCTAAAGAGGGTATGGAAAAGATTTACAGGAAATATTCCAGGAACGAGGGACTTCTGTAATGTGGAGACACAGGAGAAGCTGTGGCCGTTCTCCTCAGAGAGAAGTTTGAGAACATATTCAAGCTTTTTGGGTATTAACAGAGTTGAGGAATATAGTGATAGAGAGCAGATAAGAGGAGTTGATAATCAGATCAGTCATGAATTTACAGAATAGTAAAATGGGTCTGCCCTTATATTTATGAACATAGCTTTACAATTGCAGTGAAGCTACTGACAGCAGGTCCAATTGCAGACTAAACAACTTTCATTTGTTCCTGAAAACAACCTGCTGTCAGGTTACTCAAGGTATAAAGTTTTGAGCAAATATTTCAAGTAAGCGAGCAGTAGTGATAGGGGACTGTATAGTCAGGGGCGTAGATAGGTGTTTCTGTGGCTGTAAGCAAAACTCCAGGATAGTACATTAGCTCCCTGGTACCAAAGTCAAGGATTCCTGTAAGTAGGCACAGGATATTCTCAAGAAGAATGAACAGCCGGACGTTGTCGTCCATATTAATACTAATAACATCAGCAAAAAGAAAGATGAAGTCCTGCAAAAGGAGTTCAGGGAGTAAGGAAGTTGAAAAGCAGGACCTCTAGGGTTATAATCTCGGTGAGGCAAGGAATAGGAAGATTGTACAGTTAAACACATGGCTAAAGAGCTGGTGTACAAGGGAGGGATTCAGTTATGTGGATCATTGGGATGTCCTTTGGGGAAGGTGGGACTTGTACAAATAGCATAGGTTGAACATTAAGTGGAGGGGCACCAATATCCTGGCAGGGAGGTTTACTAGTGCCACTTGGAATGATTTAAACATAGGGGTGGGGATGGAAGCAAGAACCAGAGCAGTAGGGCAGCACGTGAAATGGCTGAGGAGGAGACTAAGGCCAGGAAAGCTAAGAGGAAGAACAGACAGGGAGAGATTATTGAACACAGCAAGACTGGCGGTCTGAGGTGTTTTTGATTTGGTGCAAGGAACATGATAGATAAAGCTGATGAATTGAGATCTTGGATTAATACATATAACCATGTTGTTGTAGCTAATACAGAAACTTGGTTGAGAGAGGGACAATACCTCCAGCTCATCATTCTGGGATTTAAGTGTTTCAGGCAAAATAGAGAGGGATGTGAAAGAAGACTTGCATAACTGATTAGGGAGAATATCACAGCTGTACTGAGGGAGGACACCTTGGAGGGCTTATCCAGTGAGGTCAGGAATAGGAAGGTGCAATTACATTGTTGGCTTTGTACTACAGTCCTCCCCAACAGCCAGTGGGAGATAGAGGTACATATATATGGACAGAGTATGGAAAAATGTGAAAGTAATGGGGTTGTTGTGGTGGGTGATTTTTAACTTCCCCTATATTGACTGGAACTCCTTTAGTGCAAGGGGATGGGTGAGGAGGAATTTGTCAGGTGGTTTCCTGAAACAATAGGCAAATAGTCCAGGTAGGGAAGGGGCTTTCCTATACCTGGTATTAGGGAATGAACCTGACTAGGCGATCAAAGTTTCAGGGAGGGACATTTCACAAACACTGACCATAATTCTATAAGTTGAGTTACTGATGGATAAGCATAAGAGTAGTCCTCGGGTGAAAGTACTAAACTGGAGGAAGGCTAACCAGGACAATATCAGGCAGGAATTGGGGAATGCAGATTGGGGGTGGCTGTTTAAGAATAAATCTACATTTGGTATGTGGGAATCTTTTAAAGGTCAATCGATTAGAGTTCAGGACCAACATGTTTTTGTGACAATGAAGGATAAGAATGGCAAGATTCAGGAACCTTGGATGACAAGACAAATTGACAGCTTAGTCAAAAAGAAAATGCAGGCAAATGTAAGGTTTAGGAAATTGAAGACAGACAGACAGACCCCTCAAAAAATACAAAATTAACAGGAAAGAACTCAAACAAGGAATTAGGAAGAATAAAAGATGCTATGAAATGTCTTTGGCAAACAGGATTAAGGAATATCTCAAGGTGTTTTGTAGATCTTTAATGAGCAAGTGGGTGAATAGGGAAAGGGTAGGTCCATTCAAGGAAATAGGGGGAAATTTGTGTGTGAAGCCTGAGGATGGAGGTAAGGTCCTTAATGATACTTTGTATTGATATTCACACTAGAGAAGGACATGGTGTATGGTGACTCTTGGGAGTGATGTGTTGATGTTCTAGAACATGTGATTATTAAAAAAGGTGTTGGGTGTTTTGAAAAGCATCATAGTAGACAAGTCTCCAGGACCTGATAGGATCTAACCCAGAATGGCGAGGAAATTGCTAGGGTCCTGTATGAAATCTTTGTATCTTCTTTAGTCACAGGGGAGGTCCCGGAGGACTGGAGAATAGCCAATGTTGTTCCTTTGTTTAAGAAGGGCAACAGGGATAATCCAGAAAACTACAGGCTGGTAAGATTTACCTCAGTGGGAGGGAAATTATTAGAGAAGATTCTTATTGGTAGGATTAACTCACATTTGGAAACAAATATGGACTTATTAGTGACAGGTTGCATGGCTTTGTGTGGGGAAGATCATGGCTCACAAACTTGATTGAGTTTTTTGAGGTAGTGACAAAGATGATTGATGATGGCAGCGTGGTAGATGTTGTCTATATGGACTTTAGCAACACCTTCGACAAGGTCCCTCATGGCAGGTGATACAAAGGTGAAGTTACACAGGATCCGGGGTGAGCTGGTAACATGGACACAAAACTGGCTTAGTCATAGAAGATAGACAGTAGCGGTGAAAGGGTGTTTTTCTGGAGATCTATAATTACTGGTGTTGCGCAGGGATCAGTGCTAGGACCCCTGTTGTTATATTATATATATATGAATTGGAGGAGAATGAAGGTGGCCTGATTAGTAAGTTTGCAGATGGAAAAGATTGGGGGAACTGTGGATAGTGAGGAGGATTGTCAGAGATAAAGATAGACACTTAGGCGGAGAAATGGCAGATGAGGTTTAATCCGGACACATGGAAGGTGACGCACTTTGAAAGGTCTAATGTAGGAAGGAAGTTTACAGTAAATGGTAGAATCCTTATTAGCATCAACATACAAAGAGATCTAGGTATACAAGTCCACAGTACCCTGAAAATAGCAACACAAGTGTATAAGGCAGTCAAGAAGGCAAATGGCATGCTGGTCTTCATCAGTCAGGGTATAAGAGAATAAAAATTGGTGGCAGTCATGCTGCAGCTGTATAGAACTTTAGTAAGGCCACGTTTAGAATATTGCATATAGTTCCAGTCACCACACCACTAGATATGGAGGTTTTGGAGGGTACAGAAACGATTTACCAGGATGTTGCCTGGTTTGCAGGGTATTTGCTAGGAGAGATTGGACAAACTTGGTTAGAGGTGAGAGGCAATGAGGTACACAAAATTATGAGAGGCATGTGGATAGCAGAGATAGTTGGAGTGTTTTTCCCAGGGTACAAATATCAAATTATTAGGGGACATATGTTTAAGGTAAAACAGGAAGAGTTTAAAGGAGTTTATAGAATTACAAAAGCCCTATAGTATGGAAGCAGGCCGTTTGGGCCAGAGACGTGATAGGCAAGGTTTTTTTTTTTAAACAGAGGATGGTAAGTATCTGGAATGCATTGTCAGGAGTTGGGAGAGGCGAATAGTTATAGAATCACATAGCACGGAAACAGACGCTTTAGTCCAATCAGTCCATGACTACCATAATCTCAAACTAAGCTAATCCCACCTGCTTGCTCCTGGCCCATATCATTCCAAACCTTTCCTATTCACGTAAGCGTGAATCTAAAAAGCGTTATCTAAGTGTCTCAAACATTGTAACTGTGCCTACATCCACCACTTCCTCAGGAAGTTTATTCCACATGCCAACTACCCGGTGTAAAAAAAGTTGCCCCTCATATCTTTTTAAAATCTCTGTCCTCTCAGCATCTTGACATGCACATGAATAGGTGAGGAATTTTATTTAAAATTCATTCGTGGAATGAGGGCATCCCTGACTAGGCCAGCATTTATTGACCATCCCTAATTGCCCAAAGGGCAGTTATGCGTCAACCACATTGCTGTGGATCTGGAGTCACAGGTCGGCCAGACCAGGTAAGGATGGCAGTTTCATTCCCTAAAGGACATTAGTGAACCAGATGGGGTTTTCCTGACAATCGGCAAAGGATTCATGGTCATCATTAAACTCTTAATTCCAGATATTTATTGAATTCAAATTCCACCAACTACCGTGGCAGGATTTAAACCCAGGTCCCCAGAACATTACCTGCGTCTCTGGATTAACAGTCCAGCAATAATACCACTAGGCCATTGCCTCCCCCACCCAAAACAAAAGAGGGATATGGACCACATAGAGACATAAGATTTTTAATGTTAGAAAGGCCTCATGTAACAGCCAAAGCGCCTGTTGCTGAACTGTACTGTACTGTACTTTATTCTTCATTCTACTTTCTCAGTTATTCACTGGATAAGGGGAGTGACTGGTGAGATCAGCAATTGATCATTTGGTGTAAATGGACCCCTTGAGTATTGACGATCTCACAACCTAAACAGCACAGTCACTGCAATTCAAGAAGAGGGAGGTCAGCACTCACTTTTCTCACTAAACACAACTCCTCACCCTCACTCACCACAACAGCAACAGATCATTTATCTAAATTATCCCTCTGCCCGTTTCCTGAATAGACATTTCCCTATGGGATACACATCATTCTTCCTGGATAATTCCCATGGAACCACCATGCTGCCCTGCTCCTCCCAAACTCATCTTCCATTGGAAAACAGCTTGTAAAATACAGCCTGCATAAAGATTGCCCGGTACATGTACAGGAGCAGCCAATCACTATAACAAATACCTCCACGTCCCAAAGATGTGAACCCTCTTCCCATCCAGATAACCTAAAACACCCTAGCACAAGGAAATCGAATAAGCACAATGTGCAGTTATATAGCACCATTTGTGGCCTCAGGGTGTGCCAACACATTTTAGAGTCAGTGAAGTAATTGACATGTAGTCACTGTTGTATAGTTGCAATGACCAGCTGGCTACTTTTTCATGGGAATCTCCCATAAACAAAAATGGGAATGACCAGAATTTCTTTGTAATGTGCGCTGAAGGATAAATATTTTGTCACTCTTCTTCTAGAGCAATAGAATTATTTTTACACCCACTTGAAACAGTAAATTAAATCTGATAACCATTCATACAGAAGTCTCTACTGTACTTTCAACAATCTAACCATACAGAATTACGCAATGATCTCTGGAGTGAGACTTGACCCGCAGGCATTAAGGTAAGTGCTACTGCTAAACCATGCTCATAACCACAGAGGAAGCTGCTGCCTAGTGCAGGCATCAAGTGGCATTGACTCCTTCAACTGTAGCTTCAAAACAGTTACATCAGAACTGGGAATTTAACTAACTACAACTAAGACAGGGAGCCTTAATGACAGTCCTGCAAGAAGTACTGAACAGTTTGGGTAGATGTGAGCTTGGTTGGGAGCTGAATGCTAGAGAGTTGGGATTAAAAAACTCACTTTCTGATTGGCAGCCCTGCTGACTTGGACAGTGATGGTTTGACTTCATGACATTGGAAGATTGAGGGGAATTGCATGGCAACTTTGCAGAAAATACAAAACTAAATATGGGGCTTCAGATTAGCACTCCCTTTAAAGTCAGGAGCTAAAAAAGAGGACAGTACCCAACCTACATGATGGACAAAATTATATCTTTCTAGTCTTTAATAATTCTGAAATTCTATGAATTAGGGATTCATAGAATTCACATGCCAAGAAAGATTTAAAAAGTCAATCTTGGACTTTGCTTAGAATTAAATCTGGTTTTACAGAACAGTTACAAATATTCACAATATACACTCATTAAAAAACTTTGAACATATAAAATGTTTACTAACTTTGTGTGCTATGTACAAGAGAATCAAAACTTAGCAACTCAGTTTCTATTTGAATATCAAATGTTCCCAAAAAAAAAACTTCATACATTGAAAAGTAGATCTTTTGCTGGTCCTGTGCTGAGAAAAGGCAACTGTTGTTCAAAGCAAAACTGCAGCCAATATTAGGATTCAGAAAGAGGAAGGATTCTAGTCTGACAGACAGCCACAGTCTGAAACAGTAACTTTCTGAATACTGTCAGACCTGTTGGGAATTTCACCAATTTGCTGCTTGTATTTAGGACCAGAAGTTTCCAATCACCAAATCCCCACAGTCACACGTTGCTGTGTCGATCGAGTCCTTGTTTCATGGAGGTTCAGGTCACCGACCACCCATTACAAAACTTGGTTCTTCACAGTCGTCCACCTTCTCTTTGGGGCTGTTCTCTTCTTCCTCACTACCGGAAGTGTCATCAGAGCCTAGAGTACAGATTAGAGAAAGTGATATTCACAAAAGGACACTTCGGAGTTCAACCATCATCTCAGAACATTTGTCATTATAAACGAAGGCTTCCCCTGTCCACTGCACCTAAATAATTGAGCAATGAAATCTGCTTGAACAATTGTATAAGCAGAGTGCCGTCTGATAGTCCTTTTCTTCCTCACAGATAAAGAAATTATCAGCTCCTAACAAAAAAACTGGGATGTTAGAAAGAGATGAAGTGATGGCAGATACAAGAACATAAAGGGAGACAATAAAGTATTAGTGCACGACAATTTGGTTTATGATTACAATTACCAGCATGGAGACAGGAAAGGCATAAGTATGCATCAGCAGATAGGGTTAGAAGTTGTAAAAATATTTTTCATAAAACATTTAAGGTCTGCATCTGTATGCTACAACATTTGCAATAAGAGGGATGAGTTGCTGGAACAAATAGAGACATGGATGAAATGTGACCAAGGCAGGGAATGCTGAAGGGAATTTGACATATCGGAATGATAGAAAGCTAAGAAAAAGTGGTGATATTGCTCTGTTTGTTAGAGATGGCCTTAACTCAGAACTGAGGTATGACCTTAACTTCAAAGACGTACAATGAGTTTGGGTAGAGATAAATGAAGGTAACAGGTCCCTAGTGGAAGTAGATTATTGGTCCCCCAATGGTAGCTACACTGTCGGACAGAGAATACAGGGAAAAATAAATGGAGGATGAAAGAAATGCACCACAATAATCATGGGTGACTTTAATGTATACGTAGATTGGTAATCAGATTGGCAAAGGTAGCCTGAAAAATGAATTCATTCTACTCGGGACAAAGAAGATTCGTGAGCCAACCAGGGAGCAGGCTTTTCTAGACTTTGTAAAGTGCCACAAGACAGCATTGATCAATGATGATAAAAAAAGCCTCTAGATGAGTGATGACAACATAATAGAATTTCATGTTCAGTCTGAAGGGGAGAAAATGCGACTAAACAGATGAAGTTTTAAATCTAAATAAAAGTAAATGAGGGTATGATGGCAGAGTTGGTTATAGTGAGTTGGGAAGCTAGCTTAAAAGTAGGACAGTAGATTTGTAGTTGCAGACTTTTAAAGAGATGTTTAAGATTCACCCCAGAGAGAAAGAAAAGCTGTTTGAGCAGGGTGCTTCATCTGTGGCTATATAAAGAAGTTAGGGATAGTGTTAAATTGAAAGAAATGCTGCACAAATCTGCAATGACTAATTGAATAGTTTTTAAGAACTAACAAAGAATGAATATAAAGATAATAAAGAGACTGAAAGCAAAGTATGACAAAAAGTTAACTGTAATATAAAAACAAGTAATGAGAGTTTCTCCAAATATTTTAATCAGAAAAGAGCAATTGAAAGTAACATTGGTGTTCTAATGTGTGTCTGGACAATTGATAATGGAAAATAAAGAATGATGGCAGTTTTTTTTCCAGGTTGATTTAAGATTGTAAATCTTTATCTATGATCTGATTGAAGGGACTGAACAAATAATTGCTAAGATTTCCAACAACACCAAAATAGGTAAAGAAGGCATGTTATCAAAGAAATAGCGGTTAAATGAGAGAGCAAAAATTTTTCAGATGAATATAATACAATGAAAATATGAACTCGTCCACTTTGGTAGCAAGAGTAGAAAAGCATAAAATTATTTAAATGGAAATAAATTGCAGAAATGGGGTTCTCCTTCAAAATTAATGTAGTCACATATCAGTACAATAACTAACGTTGCAAAACTTTTGTTAAATATCAGAGGTTAACGTGTTTCTAAATCAGGTACTAAGCCGGATTGAAAAATTCAGCTTTAAAATTAATTACAATATCTTTTACAGTCTGGCTCAACACATCTCTCGACACAGGAGTCACAGTAGAATTGTGCAGCTTAAAATAAAGAGAACTCAACATTTCTTAAACCGATCACCTGATGAAAAGGTCACAACATTAACTGCTTCTCTCCTCAAAGACGCTGCCAAGCATTTCCAGTTTCCTTTCTGAAAATGGGTCTAGGGGTTGCATTTAAATCAGGGAATAAGCAACAAGACTTTTGATGGATCCTTCAGCAACCACTGTTCCTTAAAAAATTCCAGGCATTAAATTTTGATACAGCCTGGAATGAATCAGAAATTGAGCACAGCTCACCTTCTGCGGTTTTTGTAAGGTCCTGCTTGGCTTTCTTTGCCAACAGTTTCTTCTCCTTCAACTTCTGACTGTATTGAGAAAAATAAGTTAGTAATTTGCTCCTTATACCTAAATTTACAATTGTCAATTAGTGCTTCCCAACCTAGATAAAAAGCTTTGCTTTCAGCCAGTAGGTCATTGATTAGATTGGCTAATAATGGGTGCAAGTATTCCCATAATCAGCAACTTTTCCCCAAAGCCAAATCCAAGTGAATCCTTGCTTGGAGAACAAGACAATACCTTTAGACACTCACTAAAGTTGCTTGCTGTGTCTGGTGAGCGTAGGGGATGAATGTTGATTCAAGATAAACTGTGGCACGAATAGCCCCAACCTGGATCTGCAAATGCCATACAAGAAGGGCATTGACCCTGCAGTTATTTTACTGAGTAGCTGAGTCACAAATCCATCAGTGGACTCATCACTAATAACCGATAGAAACTCCTAAAACACATAGTAAAAATCAAACAGAACAGGTATATCAGGATGACAATTCTGATCTCTCACTGCCTCAGTTCTATTGAATTGGAAATGAGTGATAAACTGTAATGTCCATTCATTGACAGGGTCTCCTGGATCTAGGAGTAGACTGGTTGCTTTTACCGTTTCTTCCTGCGTTTCTCTGTTTTTTCTTCAGCCTCTCTTCGATTGTTGTCCAGTTTCTTCTGAAATTCTTCCTCCAGACGTTGCTGTAAAGTAAAAAAATCCTTAAAATGAATGATGCAGGCACCAAGACAACCGCATAACAGCACTCATCACAATTCTATTTCATAGAACAGGTATTACAGTCATTGCATGAGTGGATAGCGCGGAGCCTCCTCTTTGATGGTTTAGGCATATCAATTAATTCTAAAGAACGGGTACAGTACCTTTTTCCTCCCTCCCTCGGCCAGGGCTTTCGCTCCTCCCTCAGTCAGCACCCTGGTTATTTGGTTTCTCGAGTCTGTTCTGCTACTCAGCATGATCATGGTGGATTTAATCTTGGTTTCAATGCCACTTTCTTATCTGTTGCTAATAATCCTCAACTTCATAATGTTCAAAATCTCTCTCTCAGCCTTTAATTCAAAGATTCAGCCCCACAGCTCTCTGGCATGCAGAAGATGCCAGAATTTGAATGGTACCAGGGGTTGAGGAGATGACAGAGATAGGGAATGAAAGGGCTGCATCTTTTTAGTTTTTTTTAGTTTTAATTGTGGACTATAATGGAAAAGAACCATTATCAACACAAGCACTGGAGCAGTAATTGCTGCACTTTTAGAAATAAGTTACCAGCACATATTGCAGGTTGTGTTTACATTGTTGCTTTGCAGGAGATAAGATAGCATGGCACCAGACTGTGTGGAGAGTGAGATTTGGCTAGCAACAGGTAGTCAATGGGTTTCTGTAACAATGACTAGATGTGAATGCTAAAGATCATTAGCCTGACAGTCACTCATTTGTTAGTTCGAGCAGCTGAACAGCTTTAGTCTGAACAGTAGTGACAGAAGGTTTGACAGGCCAGGCAGGATCTCCCTCTGTATCTCTGTAGCAAGTAACTCAAACCTGGAGACAGTTATTCTTTCCCTCCATTTACTGTGAGCTGTTGCCTCTGAACAGTAAATGTGAATTGAACTTTTCGTTACTCATACATAGGATACGGACTTCACTAGTTAGGCCAGCATTCCATAAGACCATAAGACATAAGGGCAGAAACTAGGCATTCGTCCCATCGAGTCTGCTCCGCCATTCAATCATGGCTGATAAGTTCCTCAACCCCATTCTCCCGCTTTCTCCCCGTAACCCTTGATAATCAAGAACCTATCTATCTCACTCTTACATATACTCAATGACCTGGCCTCCACAGCCTTCTGTGGTAGTGAATTCCACAGATTCATCACTCTCTGGCTGAAGAAGTTTCTCCTTATCTCCATTCTAAAAGGTCTTCCCTTTACTCTAAGGCTGTGCTCCCGGGTCCCGGTCTCTCCTACCAATGGAAGCATCTTCCCAACATCCACTCTGTCCAGGCCGTTCAGTATTCTGTAAGTTTCAATTAGATTCCCCCCTCATCCTTCTAAACTCCAACAAGTATAGTCCCAGAGTCCTCAAACATTCCTCATATGTTAAGCTTTCCATTCCTGGGACCGTTCTCGTGAACCTCCTCTGAACCCGCTCCACGGCCAATACATCCTTCCTGAGATATGGGGCCCAAAACCGCACACAATGCTCCAAATGTGGCCTGACCAGAGCCTTATAAAGCCTCAGTAGTACATCCCTGCTCTTCTATTCAAGTCCTCTCAAAATAAATGCCAACATTGCATTTGCCTTCCTGACTACTGACTCAACCTGCAAGTTTGCCTTGAGAGAATCCTGGACTAGAACTCCCAAGTCTCTTTGCACTTCAGACTTCTGAATTTTCTCCCCATTTAGAAAATAGTCCATGCTTTTCTTCTTCTTACCAAAGTGCATGACCTCACACTTTCCCACGTTGCACTCCATTCATTGTTCATCTCTAACTGCCCAGAGGAATGAGCAATGAATGCTGGCTAATTACAAGTAAACCATATTGCTGTGGTCTGGAGTCATATGTAGACCACACTGGGTAAGGATGGCAGTTTCCTTCCCTAAAAGGACATTACTAAAACAAATGGCTTTCCTGACAATCAACAATAGTTTCATGATCATTAGACACTTAATTCCAGATTTTCTTCTTTGGAATTCAAATTTTGCCATTGCAGGATTCGAACTCAGGATTAACAGTCAAGCGGGAATTCTACTAGGCCATCGATGTGTAAATCACCTGTATCTTTAGCAAAGAACCAAGAATGTGGAAGGAAGGACTCCTGAGAACAGAAAGTCTTGGAAGGGAAAGAGAACAAATTATCGAAGCCTGCAGACTGGTGCTACCGAACTGTGTTTACGCTTTTTTCTTCCATCTATAACGCATATATTTTCTTTGTCTGTGTCTGTCTATAGGGATTTTAAAAGGAGGTTGGATTTTTAGCTTGTACGGGCATTTGTTGATGATTCATAGCTGTTTACTTGTGATGAGCATTTATTTATAACAAACAGGAGTTCTTGTTAAGCAAAGGAGCCTGGTCAGTGTTTTCTGTAACCTGACTCCATTAGACGGCTAAGTCAGAGACTTTATGTTGTTGATTAAATCATTAACTTTGTGGCAACACTTCAGTGTGCTCACAGAATCAGCACATTTTCTCAAGACGGTCATAACAGGGGGAATGAAGACATTCAGGGATTTGAAAACAAGGACAGGAATTTTAGTTGTTTCATTGCAAGTCAGGTCACTTAACTGGGGGTATGGAGAGAGGTGGTGGTTGCAGTTGAGTGATTGCCTTACAAGGACACAGAAACCATTTGCAACTTCAGGTTGACAGAATGTATGTGGCTGACCATGACAGCATTGGAATAGTCAAGTCTGGATAAGGTCCAACATAAAACTGACTAGTGTGTAAAATTAAAATCACATGGAATTGGGAGTAGTGTATCGATATGGACAATGTGAATAAATTTGAAGACATCCACTTTGGTAGTAAAAACAGGAAGGTTGATTATTATCTGAATAGCAATAGATTGGGAAAGGGGGAGATGCAATGAGACCTTGGTGTCCTCATACACCAGTCACTGAAACTAAGCATGCAGGTGCAGCAGGTGGTAAAGAAAGCAAATGGTATGTTGGCCTTCATAGTGAGAAGGTTTGAATGCAGGCACAGGGATATTTTGTTGCAATTGTAGAAAGCCTTGATGAGACAAAACCTGGAATATTGTGCGCAGTTTTAGTCTCCTTATCTGAGGAAGGATGTTTCGGCTATGGAGGGAGTGCAACGAAGGTTTACCAGACTGATTCCTGGGATGACAGGACTGGTGTGTGAAGAGAGACTAGACCATTATTCACTTTGGAAGCAAAAACAAGAAGGCAGATTACTACCTGAACGGCTGTAAATTGGGAGAGGGGAGTGTGCAGCAGGACCTGGGTGTCCTTCTGCACCAGTCACTGAAGGTAAGCATGCAGGTACAGCAGGTGGTAAAGAAGGCAATTGGCCTTCACTGTGAGAGAAGGAGTACAGGAGCAGGGATGTGTTGTTGCAGTTATACAGGGCCTTGGTGAGTCCACACCTAGAATATTGTGCAGTTCTGGTTTCCTTTTCTGAGGAAGGATGCTCTTGCTCTCGAGGCAATGCTGTGAAAGTTTACCAGGCTGATTCCGGGGATGGCGGGTGTGACGTATGAGGAGATTGATGAAGTTGGGATTGTTTTTGCTAGAGTTCAGACAAATGAGGTAAGGGAATCTCATAGAGACTTATAAAATTCTAACAGGACTGTTCAGGGTAGATGCAGGAAGGATGTTCCTGATGGCGGGTATGTCCAAAACCAGGGGCCACAGTATGAGGATTCGGTGTAGACCATTTAGGATGGAGATGAGGAGACATTTCTTCACCCAAAGAGCGATAAGCCTGTGGAATTCGTTACCACTGGAAATAGTTGATGCCAAAACATTGAATGTATTCAAGAGGCGACTAGTATAGCACCTGGGGCGAATGGGTTCAAAGATTATGGGGAGAAAGCAGGATTAAGCTATTGAGTTGGATGATCAACCATGAGTGTGAAGAATGGCGGAACAGGTTCGAAGGGCCAAATGGCCTCCTCCTGCTCCTATATTCTATGTTTCTATGAAGGGAACCTCAGAGGATAGAATTCTAATAGGACTAGACAGGGTAAATGTAGGAAAGATGTTCCCAATGACCAGGGTGGGGGGGATTCCAGAACCAGGAGTCACAGGGAGAGTCATTTAGGACTGAGACGAGGAGAAATTTCTTCACCCAGAGAGTGGTAAGCCTGTGGAATTCCCTTGTCACAGAAAGTAGTTAAGGCTAAAAGGAGTTCGATATCATTCTTAGGGTTAAAGGTATCAAAGGGTATGGGGCAAGAGTGGGAACAGAATACAAAGTAAAGTGATTAACCATGATCATGCTTAAGAGCGGCACAGACTTGGAAGGCCAAATGGTCTACTCCTCCTTCCATTTTATGGTTCTATGTAACAAAGAAATAGACAAATTTTCAGCAGATGAGCTGAGACAAGGGCAGAGATGTGATTTGGTAAAAGGTGGTCTTCATGGCAGTATCAATATCATCTATATTCAAACAGGGTTCAGAGTTTGTAAACAGCTTAGTTAAATTCTAGACAGTTGACAAGGAAATCAATGAAGTTGGCAACAAGAACTGAAAATAATGGCATCAGTCTTCCCAGGAGAGGTTTAATACCAATTACCCATTAACTGAACACTGAGAAATGATCACTGTTACAAGATTTTTAACAAAGTAAATCTATATTCTAAACCTTCTGGTCTCCAAACTCCCATCCCAACAGTACAACCAGTGCCAAGGATATGCATCTCACATTCACCACAGGCTGTCTGAACTCACTAGGGCAAAGCACCATTACAGACAGTTCTGAGAGCAGTGTAGAATTATACTGCTAGCAGAGACTGGAGGACATAAATTCAATAAAACCATTGCATTTAACACAGCAACAGCTTTAGATGGTTGCAATCTCGCAAACACCAATTAGGATGTACACCGATCCTGGCATTCAGACGAACACTGCTTTCCTTTTACTTAAAGTATTGACAAGAATCACACACCTGTGCTGCTTGCTTTTCCATGAACTCCTCCCTCATGTATTCCCTTCGCCGCAGGTGTCTGTAGACATGGAATTCTCCACTACCTGCACCAGCACTCGATCCTATTATCACAGCACAGTGATGACACAGAATGCAGAGAAAAGGATGTACAGTAAAACAGAACAGTTACCATTCAAATCAAAAAATTGTATTAATGTTTGATGTAAAGGACTGTCCATCACATAGCAACTCCACTCTGGCATCTGTACCAGCATTCAGAAAGAAAATACCATAACGTGACTGGCTTACACTCAGCGCATCTGCAGACCGTCCGGTGGAAGGGTTACAACAGTCACAGTTCAGAATGTCTCAAACAGTCTCAACCGATCTGTTACAGCTCCCCACTTGAAGAATATTAATAATTATTGGTCATATAGTATAATGTCTAATTATGGAAAGGATGTTTCCAATTTGCCAAAGTGTACAAGGGCAAGAGAGATGATGGCAGAAATCTCCTATTTTTTCTGGCTTTTAAACACTTTCATGAAACAGGTTAGTTACTGATTTAGGTTTACATTCCATTTTAAATAAAATGCAGGGGCTCTAAATTCAGGACAGAAGTCCAGATGTACATTCAAAGATAACAAGGAAAGGGAGGGAAGCACCACAAGCTCTTCAGTCAGTCCAATCACCAGTTCACATTGCTCTTGGATCTGAAGCAACCAAAGGGAAAAATGAAAGCACTGATTTACTGGGATGAAACAAACAAAATAGGACAACAATGGCACATTGCAGGTGATAGAGGAGAACAGCAACTCATCTGCAAAGAATTCCAAATACATGCCTGAAGTTTTCTAAGTTTTGGGTCACACTTTACTGAACACCTTCCGCATTTCTTTTAATTAAGTTTTTATTCATCACTTAAAACTATTACATTTGCCAAGCATGATTTCTTTGTAACAATCCTGAATTGACCCATCCAGTTAGAAGCAAAGACGTGGCAAATGGAGTATAATGTGGGAAATGGCAAGTGGTTCATTTTGGCAGGAATAAAGTATTACTTAAATGGACAACACTTACAGAATTCTGAGCTGCAGCAAGATCTTGGTGTTCCAGTGCACCAGTCATAAATTGTTAGTTTAAAGGTGCAGCAAATAATTAAGGTGATTAATGGATGTTTGCCTTTATTACAAGAGGGAGTGAACATCAAAGAAATGATGTCATGCTTCAGTTACACAGAGCTTAGGTGAGACCACGTCTTGAAAACCAGGCATAGTTCTCGTCTTATTTAAGAAAGGACGTAAATGCATTAAAGCAGTCCAGAGGAGCTTTACTAGATTGATATCTGGAATGAGCAAATTATTTTGAGGGGTTGAACAAACTAGGCATAATCCATTGGAGTTCAGAAGCGTGAGGGATGACTTGGTTAAAGTGTACAAGATCCTGCAAAAATATAGACAAGGTGGCTGTGGGAAAGTTGTAGGTCAGTCCAGAACTAAAGGCACTCTTTAAAAATTATGGATTGCCCTTTTAGGACAGAGATGAGCAGAAACATTTGCTCTGAAGGTTGAGAGACTTTAAAAGACTCTGCCTCAAAGGCTGATCAAGGTGGGGGTCACTGAATATTTTTTAAGGCAGGAGAATTAAAAGTTAGAGGTAGATGCGAATATGGAATTGGAAACACAGACGAGCCATGATCTTATTGAATGCGATCTACTTCTGCCCCTAATTAGTGTGTAAATACTAAATGATTACTTCTAAAAGCTTTTCCCCACTAGACCGTTAATGGCACTGCTCCACTGGGCCAGCACAGTGACTCAGTAGTTAACACTGCTGCCTCACAGCGCCAGGTACCCAGGTTTGATTCCACCTGCAAGTGACTGTCTGTGTGGAATCTGCCCATTCTCCCTGTGTCAGCATGGGTTTCTTCTGGGTGCTCTGATTTGCTCTTACAGTCCAAAGGTTAGGTGGATTGGCCATGCTAAATTGCCCAGAGTGTCCAGGGACGTGCAGAGTGGGACGCTCTGCAGAGAGTTGATGTGGACATGATGGACCGAATGGCCAGCTTCCACACTGTAGGGATTCTAAGATAGTCTCCAGTATATGCAGCTCTTCCACTTGAAGAAAGCTGTTGTATCAGTACTCTCCTGACTCACAAACATGGTCCTTTCTCTTGGTTCACAGCCGTAACCCAGTTACTACTCCACCTCATTGTTCCAGAACCAATTCTTTTCTAAAAGGTTAGTTCTGAAATAATAGACAACCTTTCACTTCCATCATAATGTGTTTGAAACAAAATGCAACAGATTTACTGACTATGGCCGCTGTGTCACCTCCTTCACTAGTGCCAATATTACCAACCATCTTAAAGTTGCATAAAAAACTTCGCAAAATATATGCAATGGAAAGTTATAAAAGGAAACTAGCACATCGCAGGTGAGTGAGGAGAACAGAACCTCATCTGCACAGAATGCCAATTACACACCTTCACGTCATACTGCAAGTCATTGATTTACTGAGTCCTTCAAGAATGCAAAGGAGTAAATTACTTATCAGTCAGATAATACACTAACCAGAAAAACCCAAGGAACAAGAAAGACTGCAGAACAAGGCATTTTCTTTTCAAAAACTTTGAGGGTACCCTACGCATTTAGCTGGGTATGCTGCAAGGTCCCATAAGGTTGCTTTCTGATCTGTTAGAACTACAGCAGAACAGTGGAGAGGAGATTTTGTCTGTGGAGAATCTCAAACATGGGCTCACTGTTTAAAAACTCACGGGTCACCCATTTAGAGGTTAGGTAACTTTTATTCTGAAGGTCCCGTCTCTTTGAAATTCTCTTCCTGAAAAGGTGGTAGAAGCAGAGGCTTTGAATTTTTTTTATGGCAGAGGTGCATAGATTTTCTTAAACAAGGAGTTAAAAGGTTATTAGGATAGGTGGGAATGTGGAGGAGGTTACGTCAGATCGGCCATGATCTTATTGAATGGCAGAGCAGACTTGAGGGCCTGAATGGCCTCCTCTGGCTCCTATTCATGTGTTTATCTGACTTCACTGGGATCCCAACAGCTTTGGAAGGTGGTGGCGGCTTTGGGAGGAAGAAGAGGAGGGAAGCAAACTGGGCTGCAGCATCCAATTATTAGCTGGTTAGTACTCATCCATGGTCAGGGACATCTCCTGTGGGGGGTTACTGAGCATATCAGACAAGATTGGACACAGCTATTGTGCTTTCTAAAAGTCTGAATGCCCTTTCAACAAACATCACTGTATATCATTTTACATATTCCTCAGTATCTAATTCGTAGTAATGTTTCTGTGGAGACAGATCCTGCTTCATGATGTGGAGGTGCCAATGTTGGACTGGGGTGGACAAAGCCAGAAATCTCACGACACCAGGTTATAGTCCAACAGGTTTTGTGCAATGTCGTCTTTTTTCAGAAATGGCTTTTGGACTACACAGACTCCTGACACAGTCCGAAGAAAGATCACTTGGAAAGGTACAGCAACCTCAATGGAATTTATTGCTTTAGAGCAGAGGGGACTGGAACATAAAGAGCCAGCAAAAGTGTTGATAAAGACCAACACTTACCCATGACATCACGAACAAATTCTGGCGGTGGCCGTGGAGCCCAGTCTTTGGGTTTTTCCAAGATTGGCACTTGCTTCTCCTACAAGAAATTTGTGCAAAACTTTCATTAATATCAAACATTTCAAACTGATACCTACACACACTATTTATCACAGGGTCCAGTAAAGCACAGAAGTTCATTCTGTTGGCAAAATTGTCCTTCCTTCTCACTTAACGCATACATTGTGGGAAAATGTGAAGTTGTTCATTACAAAAGGGAGATCAAAAACACACCATGTTATTTAAATGGACAGAAACTGCAGAAAGCTGCAACACAAAGAGACACAGAAAGCTACCATACAGGTGCAGCAGGTAATCAGGAAGGAATGTTGTCCCTTATTTCAAGGGGGTTGGAATATAACAGTAGGAAAGTCTTACTGCAACCACATTAGGAGGACTGCGAGCAGTTTTGTTTCCCTTATTTAAGGAA
Organism: Rhincodon typus; assembly: GCF_021869965.1. NCBI lineage: Eukaryota > Metazoa > Chordata > Chondrichthyes > Orectolobiformes > Rhincodontidae > Rhincodon > Rhincodon typus. The sequence continues at coordinate 42,751,088 of NC_063357.1, read as the reverse complement.
AGATTTGATTTAATTGGAGGCAGTTCAGAGAAGGTTCACTTGAATAAGCCCTGGTATGGAGGGATTACTTTATGAGCAAAGGCTAAACAGGTTGGGAGTCTATTCACTGGAATTTTAGAATAAGAAGGGATTGCATTGAAACATACAGGATTCTGGAGGGGCTTGAAAAAGTAAATGCTAAGAGGATGTTCTCCTGTTATGGGAGAGTCTAGGACCAGACAGTATAATCTCAGAATTAAGAAGTGCCAATTTAAACTAGATGAGGAGGAATTTCTTCTCTCAGAGGGTTGATAGTCTTTGGAACTCCTAACCACAGACAGCTGTGTATATTTAGGCTAAGATAGTTAGATTTCTTGATCAATAGGAGAATCAAGGATTACAGGAACAATGTTGGAAAATGGACGTGAGGAATATCAGATCAGCAACGATCCAACTGAATTGCAGAGCAGGCTCAAGCAACTGAACAGCCTACTCCTGTTTTTCTGTCTGATGGTCTTATGGTAATACTGAATTCTCATGCCACTTCGTCCCCATTGCCACTCACCCCTTCCTTAGAGTTCAACAAGGAATTCTAACCCCAATTTACTAATGATCATTATAAAAAAAAAGAACTGCATGGGCTGGAAATCAGACAAAAACAGAAACTGCTGGAGAAACTCAGTAGGTCTGGCAGTAACTTTGGGACAGAAAGCACGTGTCAATGTATCAAGTCCAGTGATTCATCTTCAGAATAGCTGGATGACCATAACATTGAATTAAACATTATGTTTGAAACTCACATACTGTAGTCCCAAATAAGAATTTTCAACTTAAAGCAAATTAAATGGTAGAGCTGGCTGTAGTTGATTGGCTAAATAGACTAAAAACTATGACAGTAAATGAACAGGTGGAAACATACAAGAAACAACTCATACCAGAAATGGAGGATAACCAAGAGACTAATAAATGTAAGGAACCTGAAGTATCCATTATTAATAGAAAATATGTTGGAGAAAATTAAGTGACTAAAACCCAACAACCCCCAGAACCCACTAGCTTATGTCCTTGAGTTCAAAAAGAGAGATACAGAGATAATGGACGCACTGGCTATGAGGTTCCAAGGGTCCAGAAAAGACCTAATAAACTTGAGTTAGTAAGTGTAACATTATCATTTATGAAAAGGAGAGAGAATACAAGAGAGTGGCTGATCGTTTGGTACACACCTAGCAGAGAGGAGGGATAATGGGTCAATTTGGCAGGCTGTAATTAGTGGAATGCCACAAGGATTAACATAGAGCTCTGAAGCACTTATAATCCACGTTATTAACTTGGACTAAGAAACAGATACATCAATTTTATTGATGATACAAATCTAGGTGGAAATGTTAAGCTGTTGATGCCCAAAGGCATACACTCGCACACGCACACACACACACCCGGAGAAGAGTGAGTGTGAGAGAGGGAGGGAGGGTG
>NC_063357.1:42721551-42749236 GCF_021869965.1 Rhincodon typus | reverse complement strand
CCCCCGCAGTCTGTGCTGATTCTCTTTTCCCCCCTCCCAGGTCTGTACTGACTCTTGGCCATTGAAACTGTTCCATCATTTCTATATGATCATAACTTATCATCAATTCTATTCCCACTTTCTCCCCATACCCTTCAATCCCTTTAGTCCTAAGAATTATATCTAACTTCTTCAATGTTTTGGCCTCAACCATTTTCTATGGCAGAGAAGTCACAGCTTTACCACGCTCTGGCTGAAGAGATTTCTCCTCATCCCAGTCTTAAATAGCCTACCGGGTATGCTTAGACTGTGACCCCTGGTTCTGGACTCAGTGGTCATTGGCAACATCCTTCCTGCATTTACATAAAAACCAAAAGAACTGCAGATGCTGTAAATCAGGAACAAAAACAAAGTTGCTGGAAAAGCACAGCAGGTCGGGCAGCATCTGTGAAGGAGAAAATAGAGTTAACGTTTTGGGTCCAGTGACCCTTTCTCAGAACTGAGAGTGGCTGGGAAAACGTCAGTTTATTTGCAGAAAATAGGGAGATGGGTCGGGTAGGGAGTAAATGATAGGATAGAGTCCGAAGAGAGAGAGAAAGACAGTTGGACAGACAAAGGAGTTGCTAACGATCATGCTGGGAGGGTGAATAGTTGTTAATGGGGACTGTTAGTGACTAATAACAGGGGGTGTGTAATGGCAGGCTATGTGGTAACAAAGCCTGGTGTGTGGGGTGTGGGGGCTGGGACCTGGGAGAGTTTAGGCCCTAAAATTATTGAACTCAATATTGAGTCCGGAGGGCTGTAGGGTCCCCAAGCAGAAAATGAGGTGTTGTTCCTCCAGCTTGCGTTGGGCTTCACTGGAACACTGTAGCAAGCCAGAGACAGAGATGTTGCCCAGGGAGCAGGGTGGTGCATTGAAGTGGCAGGGCCTTTTTTGCGAGTAGAACGTAGATGTTCTGCAAAGTGGTCGCCAAGTCTACGCTTCGTTTCCCCAATGTAGAGGAGACCACATTGTGAGCAGCGAGTGCAGTAGACTAGATTCTGGGAAGTGCAGGTGAAGTGTTGCTTCACCTGGAAGGTATGTTTGGGCCCTTAGATACTGGGGAGGGAGGAGGTAAATGGGCAGGTGTTGCACCTTCGCCAGTTACAGGGAAAAGTGCAGTAGGGCTGTAGGGAGGTGTTGGGGGTGAAGGAAGCAACGCAACACAAGCTGGAGGAACAACACCTCATTTTCCGCTTGGGGACCCTACAGCCCTCCGGACTCAATATTGTGTTCAATAATTTTAGGGCCTAAACTCTCCCATGTCCCAGCCCCCCACTCCACTTCCTCTCACCTCAAGCCCCACCCCCACCTCCTACCTACCAGCCTCATCCTGCCTCCATGACCTGTCTGTCCTCCCTGGACTGACCTATTCCCATCCTAACTCCCCACCTACACTCACCTTTACTGGCTCCATCCCCGCCTCTTTGACCTGTCTGTCTCCTTTCCATCTATCTGCTCCTTTATCCATCGTCCATCCGCCTCCCCCTCTCTCTATTTATTTCAGAATCCCCTTCCCCTCTCCCATTTCTGAAGAAGGGTCCAGACTCGAAACGTCAGCCTTCCTGCTCCTATGATGCTGCTTGGCCTGCTGTGTTCATCCAGCTCTACACCTTGTTATGGGATCCAGGGTAATGTGGAAAGTTGGATCCGAAGTTGGCTTACTGACAGGAGACAGAGGGTGGTGGTAGAAGGCTGTTTATGTGACTGGATGCCGGTGTGCAGTGGCTAGCTACCACAGGGGTCAGTGCAAGGTAGCTTATTATTTGTAATAAGCATATATAAACAATGTAGCAGAAAACTTTGGGGAAACAATGAGTTTGAGGATGATGTGAAGACTGGCTGATTGGTTGACAGTGAGGAAGAAGGTTTTAGGTTACAGGATGATATAGATGGATTGATCAGATGAGCAGATCAGTGACAGAGGGAAATTAACCCTGATAAGTGTGAGGTGATGCACTTTGGAAGGAGAAACAAGACAAGGGAGTTCTCAATAAATATCAGGAGACTGGAAAGCTCAGACAAACTGAGGGATTTAGGTGGGGCAGTGATTGGGGTGGGGTGGGTGGCGGTGCTTGTCCACAGATTCTGAATGTGCAGAGCAGATTAATAAGGTAGTTAAGAAGGCATACAGGACATCTCAGTCCTGGCATAGATTATAAAAACAAGGAGATTATATCATGGCTGTACAGAACTTTGGTTAGGCCACAGCAGGAATACAGTGTGCAATTTTGGACACTAGGATGAGGTGTGACTGTCCTGGAGGGAGTGCAGAGGAGATTGACCAGAATGTTGCCTTGGATGGAACATTCCAGCTATGAAGGGAGGAAGGATAAACTCAGATAGTTTTCTTCAGAGCAGAGAAGGTTGAGCGGTACCTGATTGAGGTGTACAGGATTATGAGGGGTATGGACAGATTGATAGAAAGCAGCTGTTCTCTTTAATTGAAGAATCAATAACGAAGGGGCACAATATTAAGTGAAAGGCAGGAGGTTTATAGGGGATTTGAGGAAAACAAGGGTGATGCAGAGTTCTGAAATGCACTGCCTGAGAATGTTGCAGAGATGGAAAATTTCACAACTTTTACAAAGTACTTGGATGAATACTTTAAGTGTCATAATGTTCAAGGCAATGGACCAAGTGCTAGAAAGTAAGACTCGTGTAGATTTAGAGTAGTTTTTGTCAGTGTAGACTTGATAGGCCGAAGAGCCTGTTCTCTCCAGTATGATTTGATGATTCTAAAATGTGAGTGTCAACCTCATCCAGGCTGACATGGTCTGGAGTTGTGGTGTCCAATCCTGGCCTTGGGAGAAGAGCCTGCTTCTGGACCACCCTGTCCACCAGGTCCTTCAGGTCCCTGTTAGCAAGTGGGGCACCAATTTGACCTTCTCTGCTGTGTCCAGGACAAATGTTAGGAATCATGCACAGCAGCCCCAGACAGCCTGGGTAAAGATGGCACCAATGCCAGGGATGTCAGTCAATTCCTGGATATCCCAGCAGGCATGCAAGGCAAAGCACATCTAGAATCAAGGCAGTGGGCATCATTAAGGCACATATACAGGGGCTAACATATAAAAATGGATCAAGAATTAATGACTGACAGGAAACAGGGAGTGGGAATGAATGGGTCTTTTCCAAGTGGCAAGCAGTGACTTGTGGGGTACTGCAAGGTGGGAGGTGATGGCCTACTGATATTATCACTGGACTGTTAATCCAGAGACCCAGATAATGTTCTGGGGACTCAGATTCAAAACCCGCCACGGCAGATGGTGGAATTTGAATTCAATAAATATCTGGGATTAAGACTCTAATGATGACCGTGAATCCATTGTTGATTGTCAGAAAAACCCATCTGGGTCCTTTAGGGAAGGAAGCTGCCATCCTTGCCTGGTCTGGCCTACATGTGACTTCAGACCCACAGCAATGTGGTTGGTTCTGAACTGCCCTCTGGGTAATTAAGGATGGGCAATAAATGCTGCCTAGCCAGTGACGCCCTCATCCTGTGAATGGATAAAGAAAATAGACATCAGTGCTTAGGCCCCAGTTGTTAATGATATATATAAATGACCCAGATGAGGGAAACAAATTTGCACAAAACAGAGCAGGACTGTGAGTTGGAACTGGAATGTATGTGTGAAGCTCAATAGACCCGCATCCCATCACTTCTCTTAAAAAAAATTAATGCTTCTCTGTTCTGCTGTTGCTCTGATAATGAAAACATTCTTGATTGCAAACAAGAAAACCAGAACGATGTACATCCTTTATGCTTCAATGAATTTTGCTTGCTATTAAAATGTTGTGGGTTGTGCAGTGTGCCCTTGTCTGTCTTTGTATGGTTGAAGGTATGCCCTGAGCAAACTGATCTGCTAATCTAAACATGATTCATTCATCCACAAGCATAAGTATATAAATGACCTGGATGAGGGAAACAAATTTGATCAGAACTGTGAATTGTGAAGAGGGTGCAAGGAGGCTTAAGGGTGATTTAGGCAAGTTGAATGAGTGGACAAACACATGGCTGGTGAGGTTCAATGTAGTTAAATATGAAGTTATACACTTTGGTGTGAAAAATAGAAAGGCAGTGTTATTTAAATGGTGAAGTATGAATATACAAAAAGATTTGGCTGTCCTTGTACAACAATGAATGTAGGCAGGCAGATACAGCAAGCAATTAAGGCAGTAAATGATATGTTGGCCTTCATTGCAAGAGGATTTGAGTTCAGAAGTAGGGATAACCTTCTGTAGTTATACAGGGCCTTGGTGAAACCACACGTTGAATATTGCATGTAGTTTTGGTCTTCCTACGAAAGCATCTACCTGCCGTAGAGTGAGTGTACACGAGGTTCACTAGGCTGATACCATGGCTGGCAGTAATGTCCTGTGAGGAGAGGTTGGTTTGACTGGAATTGTGTATACTAGAGTTTAGAAGGATTAGCGGAGATCTGGTTGAAATGTATAAAATTGTAATGGAGCTGCACAGACTAGATGCAGGGAGGATGTTTTCCCTGTCTGGGAAGGGATAGAATCAGGGATAATGTCTCAGGCAGGCCATTTAGAACTGAGATGAGGAAAAATTTCCTCACTCAAAGAATTGTTCAACTTGTGATATTCTCTAACATAGAAGGCTCTGGAGGCCAAGTTACTGAATATATTCAAGAAAGAAGTGCATAATTTTTAGGTTTTAAAGGCATCAAAGGGTATGGAAAGTAATTGGGAATATGGCATTGAGATAGAAGATCAGCCATGATCACATTGAATGGTAGGCTTGAAGGGCAGAATGGCCTTATGCTGTTCCTAGTTTCTATGTTTCAGTTTGTATCTCTTTCTGAGACACCTAAAGAAACTGAAAAGTAATTTCCTTGTTATTTAGCTTTCGCTTATAGCAAACATGAGTTCCATAAAATGAGCTTTCTGCAGCCTTGCAGGATTTCTTACTAGACACTTTAACACTCATGTCTGCACTGTCTGGAACACATAAACTGACTCCTTTCTGGAATTTTCTTCACATCTCTGTCCTTGGACCATTGTTGCTGGACAACAGCACAGTTTTTCCTTCTTTTGAAGTTTACTCCAAGGGTTGTAAAACCACATTAAAGATCCATGTGTACAAACAAGCCTCCAGACTCATCAGCACCAAACTCACAAAAACAGCTCTTAAAACTGAAACTAAGGCCATGTCTCCCCCTTTCAATGTGCAAAGTACAAAATATAGATTAAACTTAAAATTATACCTTGATGGGATCTGTTCATAGGAATTGGAATAATGTGGCCAACACGCATGAGAGGAATAGGACTTTGTATCATTGAGGTGACACTTTTATTTCTCCCAACAGATGCTGTCTAACATGATTAGTTACAACACTTTCAATCTTTATTTCAAATATCCAGCATCTTCAACACTTTGCATTTGTCCATGTGATGTTACTGGACAGTTTACCATGACAGCAATGGAACCAGAATGTATGTGTGAAGATCAATAGACCCACATCTCATCACCTCTTCTGTTAAAAAAAAAATCAGTGCTTCTCTGTTCTGCTGTAGCTCTGATAATGAAAACATTCTTGATTGCAAACAAGAAAACCAGAAAGGCACACATCCTTTATGCTTCAATGAATTTTGCTTGCTATTAAAATGTTCTGGTTGTGCAGTGTGCCTTTGTGTGTTGAGGTGTTGAAGGAATGCTCTGGGCAGTACTGGTCTGCTAATCCAAACATGATTCATCCAACCACAAGCAACTTTAAGCCTCAGTGGAGCCTTGTGTCTTTATAATGTGAATTGATTGCAGCCCCAGGTCAGTAAACCCTGCGTGAATTCTCTGTTCCTTGATGTTCCAGGGAAAGTCAGTAAAAGATGTAACACTGAAGTCAAAGTTCTGGTACGATATGCAAGACTCATAATTATTTCCATTTTTATTGTAGGAAGTGGACGCTGTTGATCTTATTCAAGGATTTGCAAGTATTTTTCCATATCAGCGCCCCTCGAGGTGTTTAGCTGAAAAGCATTGATTTACAAGCTCTTCTGTCAGTCTTTATATAGAATTAATGTTGGTTTGTTTAAAACAGCCTGACATAATTTATGCCAATGAATTCTAGATTCTTACACTGGCCTGGAGGAGCCTGGAACTGAATAAACCTGAGTTTCAAGGCAATTATACAGTGAATTGTACATTTACACATTGGTTTACTCAAAAATTTAAGGTTGACCATGGTTTATTGGTATTCACATAGAAGAAAACAGTGTGAGAAACCAGTAACTTACCAGCACACCCATCAACAGTCCCCACTCACTCAAAAACTGACCCCTCAACACAATATTCCATCAGCGACCCATCCACGCCACCACAAACTCTTACACCGTTCCACTGTCAAACTCACTCATCCATCCACACACACACACACACTCATACTATTCCTTCATCACATCCATTGACATATTGGTTCTGAAGGGGGGGGTCACTGGACCAGAAACATTAACTCTGCTTTCTCTCCACAGATGCTGCTAGACTTGCTGAGTTTTTTCAGCAATTTCTGTTTTTGTTTGTGACCCGTCGACACACCCACCATCTCATACATTATACTTTCATCACACTCACTAACCCATCATTACTCCACAAACTCCCTCACACAATTCCATTGTCACACCCACTGACTTCATTGACACACACACTGTCACACAATTTCAGTTACACTCACTGATCGTTTGATCCAACCACTGAACCACTGTCACTCTCTCAGATCTATTTTCACACCCGTTATCTCTCATGCTATCCATCATCACATTCACTGACCTGTTATCACACCCACTAACTCGTACACTATTCCATTGTCATACTCACTGATACATCATTAACTAAGTGACCCAACGTCACACAAACTGATGCACTTACTGAATCACAGTCAGTATGCCTGTGGGTCCGTGTGTCTCACTGACCACAGTCCCATTAACACACCTACTATTTCACCGTTATACCCATTGACCCATCCACTAATTCTCACAATATTCATTTGTCACCGTCACTAATTCAACAACACACCCACTAATTCACACAGTATTCCATCATCATACTCACTGACCCATCGTCACCCCACTAACACACTATTCCATAGTCACACTCACTGACCACAGACACACACACTGACACATTCATTGATGCACACGTACACCCACCTTTGATCACAAGTTCTGCAAGTTAGCACAGTGCAAAGCAAATTTGCAAGTTACCAGCATGAAGCTAGTATTGGGCTGTAGAAACATGCAAACCATCAGGAAGAGCCTTCAAAACATCCCCTAATAATTTTTTTCAAAATCTTTGAAGGTTTAAACTGGATCTGTTTCTGATCAAAGCATTTTTCACTCCGCAGTACCTTAAAAAGGCTTGCTGCAAGTGATGGTATCCGTTTGTTGGCTTGTTGCAAATCAATACCAGAAGGATATCGAAGAAATGTTATGTTCAATTCAGATTGTTACAGCAAAGAGCCAGTAAAGACACAGTAGGCCAAATAGTCGCCTCCTTCATTCAAATTATTTGAGTTTACAATCATTGACATTTGCAAATATAAATTTTCAGTTTCCTAGGAACACCTAGACCAAGCATTTCTGCCAAAATCAATGAATGTGTTAGTTTTGCAGTGATTTTATTTGCTTTAAGTCTCCATTCAAACCCATTTGCATATTATGAAGTGGATAACATCACATTTTGGCACTGTGTCTTCAAATTTGAGGTAAGCTGAAGACTTGTCACATGACTTGTTTTGAAGTTTATCTGACAGCATACCTAAATGGTTTGGTAGAAATCAAAGATGGCAAGATTGTTTTACTGGGAATAAGGTACAAGGTAATTTAAGTTTAGACACAATGGCAACAGCATGCATTAACAGTGGAGAATGAAAGTTTGAGATCCCAGAAACATTTTGAAAACATCAGGTTGTAAACTAATGTTTATTTAGTTCTAAGGTGAAAGAGCATTGGGCTCTGAAGGATAGCCAATTAGCATTTCTACCTTGATACAACATCTAAATGACTCACCTTGTCATGGAGAATGATACAGAGGAATCTGTTCTTATGATCAGGTTACAGGTTTTGTAGATGGTCACTGAATATAGACTGTTTTGAGTCTGTCTGGATCCAAGAAAGTGGGATGAACTAAAAAGCAAGCTATCTCTATGGTTACTGCACAGGTGGCGACTTGTGCTGGGTAGAAAAGACCAAATTTGCGAGGAGTTAAAACAAGAATAGAAGAGTCAACTAGTTTGGGCCAGAAGGAGAAGACGTCCCCAGAGCAAAAAACAGTTTTGGAGCTAAAATTTATCAAGCTGGAAAAGGAGTAACACACTGGAGCAAGAAATCTCTTTAGATTGATTCTGGGAAAATTGAATGTCTACATAAAATGACAGTGTAATATCAAATTAGAGTGTATACTTGTTTGGGCAAAGAAGAATGGTTTTCAAATTCATGGTTTAAATATAAGTTGTATACAAAGGTGGTGTTTAATTTACAGTATTTTTTAATCTTTTGCCAGAGTAAACATCTTAAACCAGGAAATCTTGATATGTCGCTCCTTCAGCTATTAATATTAAGAAAGAATTTTGAACTTCCAATTATGATGCTTGCTATCAGGAAGCTCATGTCACCTTTAAACATTCAGTGAACTTAATCACAAACTTTGGTCTTGAGAGGCCAACAATCAGGTTCCTGATGGTGGAACCAAAGATTCCACCATCTATCACATTGTTACTGGATCAAAACCCTGGAACTCTTCCAAACAACACTAGGTACATCTACAGCAACTTGAACAGCAGCTCAAGAAGCTGGCTCATCACCATCTTAAGGGCAATTAGGAATGGACAATACTGGCCTAGCCAATGGCACTGCAATCTGTGAAAGAATTTTTACAAAACACTATCCAGTTCACCACTTAAGAGAAACCTGGTTTTAAGTAAGTGAAAGTGAGTTTAAATACTATGCAAAATTAAATACTATGCAAAATTATTTACTGGCTTCTGTGTCTCTTAATATTATTTAATTTTAATTTTTTTTTTAAAAAGGTGGTCCTTACACCTAAGAATATCAACTTCATTTTAAAAGCATCCTCAAAAGCCTGAAAATGGGGGGCAGAACTAGCAGAGACCTACTCAGGGTGATTAATTTTGTCTAGGGTCACAGCTGGTTTTGGAGAGGGGACTGGATTCTAATGCTTTGCTTTTTAAACCAGTACAAACAATTGCAGGATATCAGTTTGTGCTGAAGGCAATCTTTGCTCAAAATTTCTGGATCGTTTGCACTGGTTTGGCTGATTTCAGGAGAATTGCACCAGGAAAAGAAAATGAATTAACAGCTGTGAGAACTCCAGGCCCTCATAGGTTCTCACTGCCCTGTACTGAAGTTCATGTTAATTACCTGATTGCATTGTTATTTTTTGGGTGCTGTTGTTCACATTGTATTTGTTAATAATACAAAGTAAACTCTCTTATACAATTCTAATCCTCTAATGACTCAACACACAATACACGTTTATTTGTTGGGTTCACGAAACATGTTTTATGGAATCTTTGAGACAGTAAAAATCTTGGTTCATTATTTTTCGTAAAATTCTCAAAATTGCAAATCAGTATCACGAGTACAAATGGAGCCTGAATGAAATATTTGTTAGTTTACAATAGTTGCAGTGAATAGTCTCCAAGGTTTCACTGTATCAGTTTTTGCTTTCTGGCTCTTTGATTCAGTGGCATTACCAACTCTTCTGAGAGATGTCCAGTATGAGAGACTGGACTGTGCAAATTCTTCACAACTCTCACTAACATCACTCCCTCATTAAACATAATGAATCATAACTATTCAGACAATGGTAACATTATCTCCTAAAATGGAACACAGAGATCAAACATCCTGGAGTTGGTACCAGCAAGATTTACTCAAATGTTCTGCTTAATGATGGCAGCATGGACCCTGGTGCCTCTTGGTTGGGAACAGGAACTCTAAACGTTGGAGCTACTGAGACACACTCGAACAAATTCATTTCTCATCAGATTTCAGCAGCAGAATCCAACTGCTCAAATCACATTTAGACCTTGAGGAAACTGCTAACTTTAAAAATCAGTCAGCACCCCACTGCTAAAGATAACAGGACAAAGGAATACCAAACAAGCTAAATCTTTATCTGATTATAACAACAGCAGGCTCACTATAAACAGCAACACTACAGACGAAATAATGAGTAAGACAATTCATTGTTAACTCATTGTCTGTGCACAGTCCATTGAAATTCTTTTGTTACAGTAATATTGAAAAGTGCAGATACAAATATATAGAAAGACCATAATTAATTAGCAAAATCAGTCTTTGCCAATTGCCCTGAACCAAATATGGCATCAAACACCCGATAATTCACATTAAACCCTTATTCTGCAGTAATTTCCATTTTCATTACTAGACTGTCAAATGATAGGAATAGTTTCTTTACCCTGACTTGTATTTTTCTCTCCTTTTGTTGAGCAGATGCATTTTGTAAAGTGTCCCTATTTCTATATAGGCAATCCCCTAGGACTGCTACATTGTGTTTCCTGATTTTAGTAGAAGGAATATTGATTTTCTACAGCTCGCGATCGATTCCTCAATCCATCACTGTCATGGTAGTCCTCTGAGGTTGATGCTTGAGGCTGTAGTAGACGTTCAGAGTTATTGGTACGAACAGAGATGGCAGCCTCTGATCTGGGGTGTGCCGGATGGGCGTTGGCTGATGTCCCTTCAACCTGGGCAGCAGAATAAGGGCTGCCAGCTACAGAGTTGGCAAAGTAGTGCTGTGATTGATGGGCATCACTTCTGCAGTTCGATTGTGTAGGGGCGGCTGGAAGTGTGGCATGGTGTGAAGGATTCACCTCTGTAAAGAATAACAAAATATGTTTTAAGATTGATTTATTACATAGGGAATCCCCATGAACTTGCAAATATAATCAGCCAAACGATTGTGGGATAGAAATAAAGACTTTTTCAGCTTTTCCCAAAGGCTTTTAGAGTTCCTGCCATGCCGTGAAATTCTGTTTGAACTATCTCCATCTCTTTTTTTGTAAAGATCGCAAAGTAGATGATGAATGCAGCTGATAGATTTACCACTATACCCAACTGCCTATCCAATGACCCCATTTTCCTACACTGGTAGATTACCACAGCTAATAATCACTTTGTGAAGAAATCCTTCCTGATATCGAACCTTACTTTGTTTTTACCACTTTGAAACAATGCTTCCTTTACCCAAATTCATGTAATGATATGAAATGACACTTCAGATAAAAGATTTCCATGCCATTTTGTACTTTTATACATGTCCCCTCACTCGCTTCTCAAAGTCTGCTTCTTTCCTCAGGACCCATCCTTTAACATCCTGTCTTCCAGTGTTTGAAAGCATTCTTTCCTGAAGTGGTGGCTCAAACTCAACTCAGGCCTGACTGGGGCCGAAGCGCTCTATGTTTGGCGACATAGCTCAGCATTCTGTTTTCATTCAAAGCTGTCCTGAAGAGTTGAGAGATGATAGCCTTATGTTACGACATTAACTCCTAATACACCAAGATGATCAAAATGGATTTTGCACTGATACAAACGGCTATTTGTTTCCTATTCTTATAATGTTCCCAAAGTGCAGGTTTGGACCTTGGCTGAAAGCACATGAGAGGAGATGGATACTGGAATGTGTTTGGTTAGTGTTAACAGTAAAAAACAGTTATTTCAGTCTGAGAAAAAGCTGCAATATTGTGTCAAGGAACCTAACAATAAGGCTTTACTCATCTAAGTATTGACGAAGAGTGAGGACTTGAGATGGTGACCAACTAGGCGATATCGACTGAAAAGTAAGAAAATGTAAAGAAAAACAACAGTCGCATTGAGCACGGGTTATTGGAGTATCGTGGAAGTTTTACTGAGATATAAACTAATAGGCGAGAGCCATTGTGGTCTTTAAAGGAAGTCAAATTTGCCCCAATTTGATGTAATTAAATTCTAGGCAGAGAGCTGGAGAGATTCACTGGAATTGACTCTTCAACAACTTGATCAATGACCTGAAAGAAGTCATCAGTAGCCTCCTCTCAGGATTTGCAGACCACAGCTACGCTGGGATGGTTAATAAAGAGAAGCTATAAAAAACAAATTGACTGTTTGGACAGGAGGGTCAAGAATTCACAGATTGCAGCTTAATGTACATGAATAGAGATACAAAAACAGAGAAAGGCATTACAGGGCTGAAGGGAGGATAGGACACCAATCCCACAAGCCACCAAAGCAAAGTCTGTCTGCTGTTCAGAAAACAAGGAGAGAACACCATTGCATAAAATCACAGAATTGATGGTGCCCAGAACGTAGCCATTTGGCCTTTCAATCTGTACTGACCCTCTGAAGGAGCAATTCGTCTGGTGCTACTTCCCTGCCTTCTTCCTATAGCCCTCCACTTCCTACTTTTTCAGGTAAATTTGCCAATTCCCTTTTGAAAGCCTCAGTTGAAGCTGCCTCCATTGCACTGTCAGGCAGCACATTCCTGATCCAAACCACTCACTGTGTAAAAGCATTTCTCCTCATGTCGCTTTTGGTTCTTAAATCTGTGTCCTCTGGTTCTTGATTCTTCCACCAATGGGAACAGTTTCTCCCAATCCCAGACCCCTCATGATTTTGAGCACCTTGATCAAATCTCTCTGCCTCTTCTTCACAAAGGAGAACAGTTCCAACTTTTCCAGTCTAATTATGTAACTCCTTATCACTGGAAACATTCCTGTGAAAGTTTTCTGTACTCTCTCTATTCTCTTCACATCGCTCCTAAAGAGTGGTGTCAAGACCCGGATTCAATAATTCAGCCGAGACCAAACTAATGTCTTATGAAGACTTAAAATAACTTCCTTGTTGTTATGCTCTGCGCCCCTTTTAGTAAAGGCAAGAATACTCTGAATATAGACAGGTTCAGTGAGCAGGCAAAAATTCGGCAGATGGAATATAGTGTGGGGAAAATGTGAGGTTATGCTCTTTGGCGGGAAGAATAGAGGAACTCTACATTGTTTAAATGGAGAAAGACTGCAGAAAGCTATAGGGCAGAGGGATTTGGGAGTCCTTGCATAAATCACAAATAGCATATTAATTCAACAGTAACAGGGAAGACAAATAGACTTATTGGCCTTTATTTTGAAAGGAATGAAGTATAGAAGTAGGGAAGTTTTACTGAAACATGCAAGGCTGGTAACTGAACATTTTTGGGGCTCTTACCCAAGGAAAGATATACTAGCATTGGAAGCAGTCCAGAGAAGGTTCACTAGACTGATCCCAGCTATGGAGGGGCTATCTTATGGGGAGAGATCGAGTAGGTTGGGCTTGTACTCATCGGAGTTTAGAAGAATGAGAGGCACCCTTATTGAAGCATACAAGATTCTTTGGGGATCTTGCAGGTTGAGTCAGTAGTTAGGAAGGCAAATGCAACTTTGGCATTTATTTGGAGAGGACTTCAATATAAAAACAGGGATGTACTTCTGAGGCTCTCTAAGGCTGTGGTCAGGCCACATTTGGAGTACTGTGCGCAGTTTTGGGCCCCATATATCAGGAAGGATGTACTGGCCCTGGAGTGGGTTCAGGAGGTTCACGAGAATGGTCCCAGGAATGAAAAAAAAAAACTTAACATGAGGAATGTTTGAGGACTCAGGGTCTATACTGAGTGGAGTTTAAAAGGATGAGAGAGGATCGAATTGAAACTTACAGAATACTGAATGGCCTGGATAGAGTGGATGTTGGGAAGTTGTTTCCATTAGCAGGAGAGACTAGGACCCGAGGGCCTTAGAGTAAAGGGAAGACCTTTTAGAACGGAGATAAGGAGAAACTTCTTCAGCCAGAGTGTGGTGAATCTATGGAATTCACTGCCATAGAAGGCATTGAGTATATTTAAGACTGAGATAGATAGGTTCTTGATTGTCAAGGGGATCAAGGGTTACGGGGAGAAAGCGGGGGAATGGGGTTGAGAAACTTATCAGCCATGATTGAATGGTGGAGCAGACTCGATAGGCTGAATGGCCTAATTTCTGCACTTACGTCTTATGGTCTTAAATAAACAGAGTTTGTTTCCCTGGTGATAGAGTCTAGGACCAGAGGGCATAATCTGAGAATAAAAGGGTCACCCATTTAAGACAGAGATGAGGAGGTATTTCTTCGGAGGGTGGTGAATTGGTGGAATTCTTTACTGCAGAGGGCTGTTGAGGTTGGATCATTAAGTATCTTCAAGGCTGACATAGACAAATTTTTAATCAGGAACAGAAGAATCAATGATTACGGGCAAAAGACAGAAAAGAGGAGTTGAGGTTTATCAGATCAACCAATGGGCTAAATGGCCTCCTTCTGCTCCTATACTGTATGATCCAAGTTAATAACCATCTCTTAAATGATCCTGCCACCTTCAGTGATTTATGTATATACCCAGGTTCCTCTGCTTCTGCACTGCTTGCAGAATAGTACCCTTTATTTTATAATCGATCCCATGCCCCCCCTCAACATTCTATCAAAATGAATCACTACACATATCTCAGCATTAAATTTCATCTATTTGTCCCCTCATTCTAACATCCTGTCCTGTCTTTCAGAAGTTCTACACTATCCTTCTCAGAGTTCACCATGCTTCCACATTTCATATCATGTGCAAAATTTTAAAATCATGTCCTGTACATCAAAGTCTAAGTTAATTATATGCATCTGGAAGAGAAAGGGCCCTATTACTGACTCCTGGGAACTTCATTACAGCCATCTTCCTGTCTGAAAAACAACCATTCACCACTACTTTTTGTTTCCTGTTGCTCAGCTAATTTCCTATCCGTGTTGCTACTGTCCTTTTTATTCCCTGACCTCCAACTTTGCTCGAGTCTGTTGCTTGGCACATTATCAAATGCCTTTTGGAAATCTACGTATACCACATCAAGAGCATTATCCTCATCAATCCTCTCTGCTACTTCTTCAAAATTAGCTAAACAAGTTAGTTGGTTAATTAAACATAACTTGCTCTTGACAAATCTGTATTGATATTCCATATTTGTCCAAATGACTACCAATTTGGTCCTGAATTCATGTTTTTGAAAGTTTCTCCAATGCTGAGATTAAGTGACTATCTGTACTTGCTAGGCCTATCTTATACTTTTTGTTTTGAACAAGTATATAACATTTGCAATTCTCTAGGCCCTTGACACCATCTATGTCTAAGGATGGCTGGAAAATTATGGTCAGTGACTCCACAATTTCCAATCTTACTTCTCTCAGTATTCTTGGATGCATTACATCTGGCCCTGGTGGCTCACTGACTTTGAAATACACAGACAGACAATCCAATACCTCCTTATCAAATTTAAACTCTTCAAGTATCTGAACTACCTCCCCTTTCTCCATGATCTTTGCAGCATGTGAGGGGCAACGTATTAGTATGTGTGCCACACATTAGTATGCATATTTGCGTGCCACACAACAGCCTGCTGCAGAAGATAAAGGTGCATGGCATTATAGGTAATGTATTAGCTTAGATAGAAGATTAGTTATTTAACAGCAAGCAAAGAGGGTGGATAAATGGGTGTTTTTCTGGTTGGCAATCAGTGGCTAGTGGTATGCCTCAAGGATCAGCGTTGGGACTGCAATTGTTTACAATTTACATAGATGATTTAGGGTTGGGGACCAAGTGTAGTGTGTTAAAGTTCACAGATGTCACTAAAATGAGTGGTATAGCAAAGTATGCAGAGGACGCTTTCTGCAGAGGGGTATAGGTAGGTTAAGTGAATGTGCAAGGATCTGGCAGATGAAGTACAATGTTAGTAAATGTGAGGTCATCCATTTTGGTATGATAACAGTAGAAAGGACTGTTATTTGAACAGTAAAAAATTGCAGCATGCTGCTGTGCAGAGGAACCTGGGTGCCCTTGTGCATGAATTGCAGAAGGTTGGTTTGCAGGTGCAACAGGTAATTGAGAAGGCAAATGGATGTTGTCCTTCATTGCTAGAGGGATTGAGTTTAAAAGCAAGGAGGTTATGTTACAGCTGTATAGGGAGCTGGCGAGGCCATGCCTAGAGTGCTCCGTGCAGTTTTGGTCTCTTACTTGAGAAAGGATGTACTGGCACTGGAGGGGTACAGAGGAGATTCACTAGATTGATTCCGGAGTGGAGAGGGTTGGCTTATGACTAGAGATTGAGTAGACTAGGACTATACTCATTGGAATTTAGAAGAATGAGGGAGAATCTTATAGAAACGTATAAAATTATGAAGTGAAAAGATAAGATAGAAGCAGGAAGGTTGTTTCCACTGGCAGGTGAAACTGGAACTGGGGGCATAGCCTCAAAATAAAGGGGAGCAGATTTAGGACTGAGTTGAAGAGGAACTTCTCGAGGCTACCTCGTTGAATGTGTTTAAAGCAAAGATAGATTTTTGAACAATAAAGAAATTAAGGGTTATGGTGAATGGGTGGGTAAATGGAGCTGAGTCCATGAAAAGATCAGCCATGATCTTATTGAATGGTGGAGCAAGCTCAAGGGGCCACATGGCTTCTCCTGCTTCTATTTCTTATGTTGTTACGTATGTGGGATGGGTTGTCTAATAGGAAGCAGAGAGTGGGGATAAATAGGTCATTTGAGTTGACTGTGTGACCAGTGAAATGCCACAGGGACCAGCTCCGGGGCTTCAGTTATTTACAACCTAGATAAATAATCTGGATGAAGGGATTGAAGGTACAGTCGCTAAATTTGCTGATGGTATAAAGATGGATAGAAAAGTGAGTTGCGAAGATGACATAAGGAGTCTGCAAAAGAGATATAGGTAGGTTATGTGAGTAGGCAAGGATTAAGCAGATGGAACAAAGTGAATTTGTCCATTTTGGCAGTATTTAGAAAAGCAGTCCAAGCTAAATGGAGAGAGATTGCAATGCTCTAAGGGACAGAGAAATCTTGGTGTCCTCTTATGTGAATCATATAAAGTTGGTACGTAGGAAGGCAAATGGAACATTGTACTTTCTGGAAGGGGAGTGGAATATAAAAGGATGTTTTGCTACAGTTGTGTAGGCTGTTGGTAAGGTCACATAATGGAGTCAATGTACAATTGTGGTCTCTAAGAAAGAATGTAAATTACAATATTTCTTCTTGGTTAAACCTTACTTGGGGTTGGATGTTTCTGCCCTGTGGATTGATCTATGTGGATGGAAAACTGCTCCCAAGATGGGTTTACTCACATAAACATTGACTTCAATTTCCCCTTATCCTCCGATATTAAACAGAAACCAAGAATGAGAAACACCCTTACCCAACCCATGTTACACGACAGACTGCAAACTCCATGCTCAGTAACCATCAGTCACAATGTTCTGCTGTTCAGACACATTTCAGGCTAAACATAGACAGATAATCACAAAGCTGCTTTCAAATTTATGAACAGTTTACAATCTACTATGCAGAAAGTGCATGCAGGTGTCAGTACCTCCCTCATCCCAGCTTGTAAATCTCACTGGTAAAAAATCAAATCCCATTCATTGTCCCAATAAATCTAACCTCTGCAAAGCAATATCTCAATTAATGAGAATTGGAGGTTGATAGTTTTAAGTTAACCTGAATGGGGATAAAAATAGATTTCTATAGCACTTCAAAATGATGGGACATGTCAGCTTTAAGACCAGAATTGATTAGCCACATATTAATAACCAACCAACTGTTTTGCTTTCCATTTGTAAAACTATTGTATCAATTAAAATCCTATTGTTGCTCTCACATTTGAGGATTAAACGTGTAAACACACCTTACATTGTTTCCACATGCAATAGGAGTTGCAATGTAGATTCCTCTTTTAGAAAACTACATCAATTCATTTTGATTCTGATGTTTAGTAAGAAATACAAAAATCTGCTGAGAGAGCTTTTTTGAAAGGCAATAAAGAATCAGTTCAACTGAAGGATGTGTTTGCCCCAAGCACACATTCTTCCACGTGAGGGGACAGAAGCCCAATGTGGTGAACGAACTGAGGTGATGGCAATCTGTTTGAGCTGAGTGAATGAGAAAACATCGAAGGAAGAATTAGATTGCTTTTAAAATAAGTGGGAATTTGAAGGGGTATTATTTTGGCACACCAATAGCATATCATACCATCTAACGAATATAATGTGATGTATATTTCACCTTGTAATCCTGCTAATGCAGGAGTTATCATTTGCTTAGAGTTATGATAATAGTTTTAGCCTAGCCACAGAGTATTAAGGTTGTTGACTTGCTCGCCGAGCTGGCTTGTTCTCATTCAGATGTTTCATCACCATGCTAGGTGACATCATCAATGGATCCTCCGATGAGGCAATTCTACTCCACTTGGAATTTACACTGTTTAGTCCGTTATGGTGAGTAGTGTCATTTCTGGTTTTGTATTTGGGGTCCCATTCTATATGTTTGTTGATTGCATTACGGGTGTAGAACCATGCCTCTAGGAATTCTGGTGTGTGTCTATGTTTGGTTTGGGCTACTACGGTTACCTTGTCTGTTTCTGGACGTTCAAGTTGCACGTATGACCAACGGGACATTACAAACCTCAGTATACAGAAAAGCAACCCATACTGATCAAATCCTCAACTTCCACAGCAACCACCCCAATGCCCACAAACAAAGCTGCATTAGGACACTATTTAAATGAGCCAGGACACACTGCAACACTCCAGAACTACACAGGAAAGAGGAAGAACACTTATACAAAATCCTCAGTATAAACGGATATCCCCGCAACTTCATCCGCAGATGCCTACTAAACAGACAACAATAGGAGGACACAGTATGCCCTGACATACAGGCCACACTGCTCTACATCAAGAACATATCAGAACTGACAAGACTCCTAAGACCATTAGGAATCATGGTGGCCCACAAGCCCAGAGTCACTCTACGACAAACACTCACAAGGATTAAAGACCCCATTCCCACAACATACAGAATGAGTGTGGTTACAAAATACCATGCAACGACTGCCACAAACATTACAATCGGACAGACGGGTCGGAAACTAGCCATCAGAACATCAACTAGCAGCAAAACGGCATGACAAACTCTCCTTAATATTGGTACACATTCAGACAATGAAGGCCATCAGTTTAACTGGGACAAGATTAAGGGGCGGTTTGGTTGACATATTAAAAATCATGAGGTGCTGGTGGGAAGATTTAAAAAAAAAATGCTCAATAACCACAGGACACAGATGTAAAGCAATTAGGGGAAAAAACCTGCAATAACTTGAGAGGGAAGGAAATACATACCCTTTAGTGTGTTGTTATGATGCAAATCCACTGGCTGAAAGGATTATTGAAACAGATGGGAGAAGAAATTTCAAAGGGGAATTGGATTAATACTTAATTATCGGGTTGTAACCATAGTAGCCCAAGCCAAACATAGACACGCACGGGAATTCCTAGAGGCATGGCTCTCCACCCGTAATGCAATCAACAAACACAGAATTGGACCCCATATACAAACCCATACAGATCAAAACCAGAAATGACACTACTGACCATAACAGACCAAGCAGAGTAGAATAATGTTGCTTCATCGGAGGCTCCACTGATGGTGTCACCTAGCATGGTGACAAAACATCTGAACGAGAACAAGCCAGCTCGGCGAGCAAGTCAACAACCTCACCCACAACCCGAGCTACAGATCTTTGCCAAAACTTTAAACAGAATATGAAGGTATAGGAGGGATTATGTAAAGTCTCACAGAGTACATGAGGCTGCCATTTGGCTCATTGTAGCTGTGCCAGTCCTTTGAATCAGTGATTCAATGAGTCAGATTCCCCCCTTCTTCCCTCAGGGCCCTGCAATTTTTTTCACTTTTAAGTATTAATCCAATTCCCCTTTGTAAGTTCTTCTCCAATCAGTTTCAATAATCCTTTCAGCCAGTGGATTTGCATCCTAACAACTCGCTACAGAGTACGAATTTCTTTCCCCATCAAGTTATTGCAGGTTTTTTCCCCTAATTGCTTTACACGTGTCCTGTGGTTATTGAGCTTTTTTTTTTAAAATCTTCCCACCAAAACCTTTTATGATTTTTAACATCTCAACCAAACCTCCCCTTAATCTTAGCTGCTACAAAAGCAACCTAATCTCACCACATAATTGAAGGTTTTCATTGCAAATACCACTCCAGTAAATCTCCTCCACACTCTCTCTCTCTAAGCTCTCGATTTCCTCCCTGAAGTGTGGTGTTCATAATTACTCACTTGAGGCCTAACCAGAGTTGAACAAAGATTTGCTCTGGTAATTTTTGCATTGACTAATAAACCCACGTGCATTTTAACAGCATTCTTCTTTCACCTTGAACGACTTATATCCTCAGGTCTCTTTGTTCATGTACTCTCTTTAAAATTGTACCATGTGATTTATATTGCCTTTCCTCATTTGTCCACCAAATCACTTCAGATTCTCAGAATTAAATCTGCTGAGTCTGTTCAATGCACCAATTTATATTCTGTGGATGACTGTTACTACCCTTCACATTGGCATCTGAAAACTTGGATATTATGCCCAGTATATAATATCCAAGTCCAAGTCATTAATAGATATCAAAAAGAGTGTTCATAATAACAAACCCTAGTGACACTACTATTTTCTGAAGAAGGGTCCCGACCCGAAACGTCAACTTTCCTGCTCCTCTGATGCTGCCTGGCCTGCTGTCTTCCTCCAGCTCTACACTGTTGTCTCTGACTCCAGCATCAGCAGGTCTTACTATCTCTGACACTACTGTATCTCTGCTTCTGTTCTGAAAAACAACCTGGTCTCTGATCTTAGCTCATTTCTAATCCTCACACTTACTGTCACCATAATCCATAGACTTCACATTTACTAACAAATGTAGTGCTGCCACAACTGTGATATTTTCTAGTTGTCTACAGGTGTAGTGCCTTTCTGAGATCTGTGTATTAATATATCTTCCTTTCCCCTTTGAAGAATGGGAAACCTGTTCTAATAAATGTACACCAGGATTGTCAATGTACAATTGTCATCTTTATATATTAAGAATACAATTTGGCGAACATACAATGTGATCGGATCTAATCCTTTTATGATGATTACAACAGGATTATGTAGTGCACCACTGGGTGAAGTTATTGGTCATTGTGGGGGTGTGTGTGTGTGTATCGTGCATTCTAGATGTCTGCTTGTTGTCAGGTGAGATACTGGCAGTATCAGAGAAATCACGTTGTCTGAGACAGCTGGTCACGTACAAACTAAATGTTTTAACATGAATCAGACAAATTAGAAGGTAGAGGGGGTGAATGAGTTATATTACTTCACAGGTCACTGTCTATACTTTAGACATGCCTGCTGGTCATGACAAATACGTCATTAAATTACCTTCTGAAAAATCATGTGCACGTCAACTGCATTTACCTGCTCTGGTCTACATGTGACTCCAGTTCTACAACAATGTGGGTGACTCTTAACTGCCCTCTGGGCAATTAGAGGTGGGCGATAAATGCTAGGCCCTCTACATCCCTCTACATCAACTGCACTACCCTCATCAACCCTCTCTGTTACTTGATCAAAGAACTCAACCAAATTTAGTCAAACATGACTTAACTTTTAACATAGCCGTTCTAACTTTAATTAATTAACTCATACTTTTCAATTTTGTCTTGGATTGTTTCACATCCTTGCCTCTTGAAAGAAACGTAGGAGAAACTGGGAGCGGTAGGCCATTCGATCCATTGAGCCTGCTCAATATTCCCTCTCGTAAACACAGTCAGTGACTCGGCCTCCACAGCCTTTTGTGTTAGAGAATTCCACAGGCTCACTACCCTCTCAGTGGAGAAATGTTTCCTCATCTCACGGTCAAATGATCTACCCCATATCCTGAAACTGTCTCCTGATTCTGGACTCCCCAACCAGGAGAAACATCCTCTCTGCATCTAGTCTGTCTAGCCTTGATAGAATGTTATTACATTTCAACCAGACCCCCCTTCATCCTTCTAAACGTTAGTGAATGTAGGCCTAGTTGAACTAATCTATTCACATAGGACAGTCCTGCCATCCCTGGTAACAGCCTAGTGAACATCTACTGCACTCCCTCTGTGGTAAGTATATCCTTTCTTAGGTAGGGAGGCCAAAGCTACGCACAATACTCCAGGTGAGGTCTAACCAAACAAGACCCTGCATAACTGCAGTAAGATCTTCCAACTTCTGAACGTAAATCATTTTGCAATGAAGACCATTTCCTTCATAATTGCTTGCCGCATCTGCCTGTCTACTTTCAGTGGACAGATGTACAAGGACACCTAGATCCTTTTGTATATCCACACTTCCAATATATCACCATTTAAATAACACTGAGCCTTTGTATTTTTCACTCAAAAGTGCAAATCTTCCCATTTAGCCACATTGTACTGCATCTGCCATGTGTTTGCCTACTCACTCAACTTGTCTGAATCAACTTGAAGCCCCCTTGCCACCTATTCACAGTCCTGCTCAGTTCTGTGTCAACAGCAAACTTGGACAGGTTTCATTTGGTTCCCTCATCCAGGTTGTTAATTTAGCTGGGGTGCTAAGCACTGACCTTTGTGGTACACCCTGGAAAGTCCCTCTCTGTTTCCCGCCTGTCAACCAATTTTCAATCCCCCAATTACCAATCCCCCCGTGTTTTAATTTTGCCTAGTAAGTCCTGGCTGGGAGCTTATCAAAAACCTTCTGAAAATCCAACTATAAGTTGTAGCTTGTATTTGCTGGTTCTTCTCTCTCCCCATTTTGAACAGGGCTGTAACAACTGCAATCCTCCAACCCTCTGGCACTATTCTCATATTCGAGCAGATCTGGAAGATTGTGTATTTTCCATCTTTCTTTCCCGAGGATACATCCAATCTGGAGCCAGTGACATTTCTACTTTGAGTCCGTCAACCTCCTACGTATCTCCTCATTTATATCTAATTTCTCTATTCCCCTGTCCCTTAATATAACATTGTCAACATACTCTGTTTGGGTAGTAAAATAGTCAGTGGTCCTGGCAAAAAATTGTAACATTACAACATTAACTTTACTTATCTTTCCACAAGTGCAGCTTAACCTGCTGAGTATTTGTAGCATTTTCTGTTTTTCATTTAAAATATCAATTTAGTATCTTAGCTAACCCCACACTATCCCATCCCAAAACAAAAAATCCCCATTATCAGCCTCACCCTTCCTTTCATTACATGTGCTATTAAATTATCTCGGTCTTTTCCAACAGTCCCTAACACCACAGATGCCAGTCTTCCACCAATTTGATCCTATCCATTTGATATCAAGAAACAGCCAGCGGCATTGGATACTGCAAAGAATATGATAAATGCAACCTGGCCAATTACTGCTCCTCAAGTCTCCTCTTGATCATCAGTAAAGTGATGGAAGCTGTCATCAACAGTACTCTCAGGATGGTTGGGCCTAGGACACTACCCTGAGGAACTGCTGCAGAGATGTCCTAGAGCTGAGAGGACTGACCTCCAACAACAACAACCTGTAACAAACTCAGCAATAAACCTGCTCCGTGATGCCCAGTTTAGGTTCCGCCAGGGGCACTCAGCTCCTGACCTCATTACAGCCTTGGTTCAAACATGGACAAAAGAGCTGAATTCCACAGTTGAGGTGAGAGTGATGGCCTTTGACGTTAAGGCTGCATTTAACTGAGTGTGGCATCAAACAGCCCTCACAAAACTGGAATCAAATGGGAATGAAAGGAAAACCTCTCTGCTGTCTGGAGTTATACCTGGCACATAGGAAGATGGTTGCAGTTGTTACAAGTCAGTCATCCCACTTCTACGACATCTCTGCAGGAGTTCCTCAGGGTACAGTCCTAGGCCCAACCATCTTCAGCTGCTTCACCAATGACCTCCCCTCCATCATAAGGTCAGAAGTGGGGTTGTTCACCAATAATTGCATAATGTTCAGCACATTTCAAGACTCATCAGACCCTGAAGCAGAGCATGTTCAAATGCAACAAGGTATCCAGGCTTAGGCTGACAAGTAACAAGTTACATCTGCACCACACATTTGCCACACAATGATCAAATCCAACAAAACAGAATCATTGCCCCTTGAGATTCAATAGTATTACCATTACTGAATCCCCACTATTAACATCCTTGGGATTAGCATTGACCGCATACTGAACTGTATTCACCACATAAACACAGTGGCTACAAGAGCAGGTCAGAGGCCAGGAATACTGCAGTGAAGAACTTATCTTCTGACTCCCCAAAGCCTGTCCACTACCTACAAGGCACAAGTCAAGGTGTGATGGCAGCAGTGCGTACTATCTATAAGATGTACTGCAGGAATTCACCAAGGCTTCTTAGACAGCATGTTCCAAACTCATGACCACTCATATCTAGAAGGACAAAGGCAGTAGATACATGGGAACACCACCATCTGCAAACCACTCACCATCCTGACTTGTAACTATGTCGCCGTTCCTTCACTGTTGCTGGGTTAAATCCTACAATGACCCCCTAAGGGACATTATGGGTCTACCTACAGCACATGGACTGCAGCAGGTCAAGAAGCCAGCTCACCCTCACCTGCTCAAGGGCAATCATGGATTTCAATAAATGCTGACCCAGCCAGCAATGCTCTTGTCCCATTAATGAATAATGAAACAACTATTTAAAAAATAAGTTTTGTTTACATTTTAGACACTAAATACTATCCTCATACATTTTCTTTCCCTTTCTTTCCTTTTACATTTGTCTTCATACTCTGTATTCTATTTGGTGCATTACTGAATCTTGAGCTCACCATTTATCAAAGCCTTTTTTCCATGTTTCGATATTTTCCACCCAGTGGTGTCCAGTTTTGGATCCCTTCCCTTTCCTCTTTTTGAGGATCTGTCACGTTTTACATTCCACACATGGCTCCTTGGTCTGTACGTCTATCGTGGGGCAACATGGTGGCTCAGTGGTTAGCACTTCTGCCTCACAGCACCAGGGTCTGGGTTCAAATCTAGCATTGGGTCACTGCGAGTCGAGTTTGCCTATTCGCCATGGGTTTCCGCCGGATGCTCTCACAGTCCAAAGATGTGCAGGTTAGGTGGATTGGCCATGCTAAATTGCCCGTAGTGTTCAAGGGTGTGCCAGCCGGGTGGGTTAGCCACGGGAAATGCAGGGTTACAGGGATAGAGTCAGGGGATGGGTTTGTGTGGGGTGCTCTTCAGAGGGTTGGTGTGAACTCAATGGCCTGCTTCCACACTGTAAGGATTCTATGATTAACTTCCTTCTCCCTCAAGTACTTATGTACCCTCCCCTTCAATGCACTTATGTTATTTGTCTCAACCATGCTTTGTTGTCGCAAGTATCACATTATCACCACACTGAATAAACAGGACTCTCCTGAAATCTTGAGTTTATTAGTAAGTATATTTATTTTTCCTAATTTGGATGTGAGGTGGTGGTGTAGGAATAAGGCTGGACTGGAAACCCAGGCTACTGTATTCAAAATCAGACCACAGACAGATAAACTGGAATCAAAACTTAGAAGCAAGACCTGTAAAAGAACAATGACCCGTCTTTAAAGAGGAGATAACTAAGGCAGGAAGTGGAAGCGGTTCCTGAACAACAAGAGACAGAAATTAAAATTAGGTAAATAAAAAAAGTGTGCTTGTATCAAATGGATAATACAATTGAAAATCAGGTCAAATACTGAAGTTTAGATGGGAATCAAAAGGGCAAATAAGGGAAACAAAGAACAGGAGGAAAGATTGGCAGCTAACATAAAAGGGAATCCAAAAGTCTTCTCTAGGCATATAGAAGGCTTTGGATCTTAGAGATTCTCTACTCCTGAAGGCTATTGACATTGAGTGAATAAGTTTATTCAGGATTGGGATCATAGATTGTTGAGCAGTAAACAAAAGGACAACAGGGCAGGCAGTTGGAGTTAATGTAGAATAGATAGTATTGAATGGCAGAGCAAGCTCAAAAGGCTGAATGGTTAACCCATCTCTTATTTCATTCTTATGATCATGGCATCTTTTTGGAGTCCAAGCTGCAAAACATTCTGAGAAAAACAGAACATTAGCAAAGTCCATCTCACTGGCCCCAGGGTTTGTCAGGGAGGCAGTGGGAGAGTGGTAGTATCACTGGATTCATAATTGAGGCCAAGGCTAATGCTCTGGGACATGGGTTTAAATTCTTCACAGTAGCTGGTGCAATTTATTGAACAAAATATGGAGTTGAAAGTTACTCCAGTAATGGTGACTATGAAACCATGGTCAGTTATTATTGAAAACTCATCAGCTTCATTAACATCTTTCAATTAAAGAAATCTGCCATCCTTACCTGGGCTGACCTACACGTGACTCCAGGTCCACGACGTGGTTGACTTTTAACTGCCCACAAATAGCCGAACAAGCCTCAGTTATATTCAAGGTGGTGATGGGCAATAAATGCTTGTCTTGCTAATGACAATCACATCCAATGATTGAATTTTTAAAAATTCAATTATATGTTTAAACTGTATCTTAACTCAATCTACTCATCTTGCTTCCACAGTCTATAAACATTTACACTCTTGACAAACAGAAGTTTATCCATCTCAGTTCTGAAATTAATAGATCTGCAACTTCAACAGTCTCTTGATAAAAGTAGTTTTAGATTTTCACTACCCAGCGTACTTCTTCATCGAATTCATGAATGATAATGCTGTGATTTTAAATTTACATGCTCCTGTGCGAGACTGTCCTCACCACCCCAGAGTTCTTTCATCACAAACACCTTGATTAAATTATCCTTTAATCTTCTATACTCAAGGGAATTCAAGCCTCATTTATGCAACTTGTCTTCATTTGTTAGCCCCAGTGCCATTTGAACCTTTATTGGTCCAAACCTCCTCCTCAGTGAAGGTGTGCCTGGTAGTGATGGGCAGCATAGGTCTACCTAACTCCTTGTTCTATGAAGATGGCAGATGGCGATTATGGGTACGTAAGCACAACTATGCATTTGGGTATTTTGCTGACAGTTCATGCAATATTATGCACTTGTGCATAGTGTACATGGGACATGTCGATGTGAAATATCATGAAGGATTTGAGGAATGTGATACATACCCCTCCAAACTCTGAGAGGCTCCCTCCCATATAAATCAACAAAGATCTCTTCATGTTCTGGGAGAGGGTCCAACTGTGCTGCACTCTGTGTCCTATTTTGTGAAAATCATGCCTTTAAACATAAGAAAAGTCTGGATTAAGGCAGAAAAATGCTGTGGAAATTCTCCTCGTCAGCATGGCACGTGGAATATAATTTGCATTAACTTGTTGGTGGTTCTTGTGTTAATTTGTTTGCTACGACTTACGAACATCTCTTCATACAAACAGAGATAGTAGGAACTGTCGATGCTGGAGAATCTGAGATAACGAGGTGTAGAGCTGGATGAACACAGCAGGCCAAGCAGCATCAGAGGAGCAGGAAGGCTGACGTTTTGGACCTGGACCCTTCTTCAGAAATGGGGGAGGGGGAGGGGAAGGGGATTCTGAAATAAATAGGGAGAGAGGGGGAGACGGATGAAAGATGGATAAAGGAGCAGATAGATGGAGAGGAGACAGACAGGTCAAAGAGGTGGGGATGGAGCCAGTAAAGGTAAGTGTAGGTGGGGAATAGGTCAGTCCAGGGAGGACGGACAAGTGAAGTAGGCGGGATGAGGTTAGTAGGTAG
>NC_063357.1:42687435-42706551 GCF_021869965.1 Rhincodon typus | reverse complement strand
ACCCTTCTTCAGAAAATTTTCTGATTTTCTGAAGAAGGGTCTAGACCTGAAACATCAGCTTTCCTGCTCGTCTGATGCTGCTTGGCCTGCTGTGTTCATCCAGCTCTACACCTTGTTATCTCTAAATATTGGTCGTGTCTTTTTAACATCAGCTGGTGTTTGTGTATTCTGGTCATCAGTTTTCTCCCTGTTTGTCCAATGTAATGTTTATTGCACTCGCTACATGGTATTCTGTATATCATGTTGGTCTTGTTTACTGTCAGTATAGGG
The DNA here is from genome assembly GCF_021869965.1 of Rhincodon typus. Lineage (NCBI taxonomy): Eukaryota > Metazoa > Chordata > Chondrichthyes > Orectolobiformes > Rhincodontidae > Rhincodon > Rhincodon typus. Next base: position 42,706,281 of record NC_063357.1, on the reverse strand, counting down.
TCTTCAGTCTTTGATAACATTTGATACAGTGTTGATGTACGTTTGTGTGCAACCATGATCTTATGACTCGGACTCCTAGGACCGCTTTCCATATGCCTGCTTTCAGTGGATACAGAAATGTATTTATCATCACTCTATGATACCTTTCACATTTCCCATTGGAAACACCCAGCTGCAGTGAACAAGATCTACACGAGTAAAACAGACTCAGTAACCAACCTCTCCAAACACCTGCAGTCATGGTGACCAGTGGAAACCATTTATCTGTCACACTGATTGACAGATGTACATATATCACAAAATGAGCAGATTTCTGAAGGGTCCCGATTTGAAACGTCAGCTTTCCTGCTCCTCTGATGCTGCCTGACCTGCTGTGTTCCTCCAGCTCTACACGGTTATCTCAGATTTCTCTCCTCCTGCCTTTGCAACATGTTAATCGTAGTTGTGCCTGGCAATCTAGACTTTGGACCATCCTACAGGCTTCCAGCTGAGAAAGGCTTTTGGTCTAAGTAAGAATTAGATTTAGTTTCCAAATACAAAATTACCATGATCAGATATTTTTATCTGGATTGGATCAATATAATTATTTTGTCACATTGTGAGATCTGGATTTGATGTTTGACTTGCCAACAGGGTATGAATTTGGTAGTGTATGCAACAAGGATTGGTATCTGGACAACTGGAGCTTTCTAAAGTGGACAAAGAATCTGCCAAGCCCACTGTACACCCAGGAAACACAGTGAAAATCTTTCTCTCTCTCCCTCTCCAAGTTTTGAGATCCCAATCCTCGTCATTCAATCATGGAGTGCTAACTGATCCAACAAAAATACTTCCTGAGTTGCAGACCCAGCCAGTTCTAAGGGAGGCTGACAGGAAGAGGGACCACAAACACTTACCATCTGGTAGAAAGTCACAACTGCAAGGAGGAATTGCAGGTAATTCTCTACTGGGCATGCTCACTGCATGTGAACAAGAAGTCAGCTCCAAGTCCTCTTCACTGTCACTGCAAGGGAAGGGAAGCAAAATTCAGACAAAGCATTTGGATTTGAGTAAACTTAAGCTTTGCATATGGAAATAGCTGTGTTTTAAGATTTAATGTGAATTCTTACAAAAAAGATGAGCAATAACCATGTGGATGAGATTGGCCTAGATTTGAGTGAGGCTGTGTTGGAAACAGCAGGAAGATTATGCACTCCATTGTAGGCTAATCTGATGAACCCTCTCCTCAACTTTTCCATACTCACTGTGTGCACAGGTCAATGAGTGGGGGTAAAGCCATTTGCCTCCCACTCACCACTCCCGCTGCTAGTGATCAGGATTCTCCAGGAATAGCCTGACAAGTTTCCCCAAGAATGTGATGTGAAGACCCTGAACCAAGAATCATAGAATCCCTAGAGTGCAGAAAGAGGCCATTTGGCCCATTGGGTTTACACCAACCCTCCAAAGACATTCCCACCTTCCCCACCCTATCCCATTACAATGTCCAATCCACCTCACCTACACAGCTCTGGACTGTGGGGGGAAATGGGAGCACGGCGGGAAAATGTGAAAACTCCACATGGACAGTTGCCAGAGGCTGGAATCGAACCCAGGTCCCTGGAGCTCCAAGGTAGTGGTGCTAGCCACTGAGACACCATGCTGCCCTTGAGGCAGAGGGCCTTGGGGTGATTTCCAATTTAGCCATAAACACCTCTCCAAGGCCTTTGAACCCTTGGCCAAATTGGCTCTCCAGCTTGACCAGAGGCTTTAAGTGTCCCAGATCCTGGTGGGTGATCTGGTGTTGGAGACCCTGCAATATCTGGGGCTTCCTACTGGCAGCCTCCTATTTGCTGCCAAATGCTACCATGACCCTGGGTCCTAAAACTGGGCTGGAGTTACGGCTGGGTCAACTTGGGCCAAACCTTTAGGAGCTACATCAGAAAACACAAACCCAGTGTACGTGGAAAAATTATAAAATCATACATAAGTCGGGAGAAAATTAATCCACACATAGTACAGAAACCTGTATATATTTAAAGTAGCAATAAACCAGAAGTCTCAGCAATGGAAGTACATAGTTCTAGTGCACTGGGGATGTCGGTCATTATCTGTCATAGCACCATTGAATGATTAGAGCCCGTCACTTCCCTGTGACTTTCTATAAGAGACCGGTTCCCGTTTCCTCTCCAGTAAGTGAGATTATAGACCCTGAAGGTACCACTATCGCCCACGCCCTGCTGCTGGATATGGCTTCATTACAATTACTGTTCTGAGTGGCAACACGTTATGGAACTAATGAGGTCCTATCTGAAAGATTTCCTGGAGTGATCCTCAAGCTTGTTGGTCAGGACAGGGAAGACTGTATGGCTCTTGCACCTCCTCCACTAAAGTACATTTCACCCCACTTGGAAAAGACTCCCAGAGACTCTTGGGGTAGGGTGACTGAAGCAGTGTTGCAAAGGCACCCAACTCATGTTGATAAGTGGGTTTCCTCCAGGGTTTATCATGAAGCCCATGTCAGACACCTGTCCTGTTTAATATAGAGAGCTCATGCAATTTAGAACATCAGCTGAGGAGAGATATAGAACAGCCATCAGATGGCACTGCGCCCTCTGACAATCCCTTCAGCAACGCTGTCAGAAAGTTCTTGCTCATGGGAGAAGCACCTCTAGTCAGGGGCGGATCACCACACAGTCATTCCAAGAATCCCTTCAAAGCAATACAGAGGAAGGAAGACTAGGCCTTGCGGGTCGTGAAAATGGAATAAGGTTCCAGTGGGAAGTTGCTCCCATTCATTGCTGTCTAATACGTTACTGAACTATGATCAATTCACCAAGACTGTGTGGACAATGACAATCCCGCCAGCTCCCCCATGTTTTCTTAGCCCTTTACCAGAGCCGCTACACTGTTCTGTCGCGTGGCCACACAGCCATTCAGCATACTGGCGCCATTCTCTGCACTGATTTCCACTTCTGAAAGCTGGTGCCATGCATGGATCTCGGAGATCCACACAGCACAAAATCATCATTACAGGGAACATTGTTCCACTATCATTCAATTTGTTGACAACATATATAGTAAAGCTGCCCCACAGTTCGAATCCAAACTCCTGAATGATCACGCGGAGTGGAAATGGAACAGGAAGCATAGCCTACCTTCCGTATCCCATTACCTCATGCGATGTCCTGCCCTCTGTCCTGAGAGGATTAGCCTATTCAGTTACATGAAGACCCACAGCACAAACAGACTAAATGCAGGAGGAATGTTCCTGATGACTGGGGAGTTCAGAACTAGCGGTCACATTCTAAGGATATGGGGTAGACCATTTACGAAGATGATTGTGATTGTTAGGGGTCAATCAATGAGGTCCTATCTCAAATAGCTCCCTGACTGATCCTCAAACTTGTGGGCAGGACAGAGAAGACCATTTGCCTCTTACACCTCTTCCACTAAAATTCACTGGACCCCTCTTGGAAAAAGCTCCTGGACCTCTTGGAGCTGCCACACATGGTTTTTGCTGAGATTGTCGAATGTTTGTCCTCTGACTGGCAACGCAATTCTGGCAATAATTTTGCAATCTTGTTAAAACAAAATTTGATTTGTCATTTCACTTGGTTTCAGTTGGTTTTTAGCTATTTGAACAGTAGTTTGTGTGTCATATGATATTAGTCTTTGTACTGGACTACTATTCATGTCTTCACTAGATTTATTACTCCATTTCAATTATTGCCTTGTGTCAATCTGTGAGAGATTTGCTCAATTTCGAGTCCTTTCACAATCTTCCTTCCTGCTTCAGTCTTTCCATTTGACTGGGGATAGCGTGGAGATGACGTGTGCTGTTCACTCGTAAACTAAGGACTATTATCACTGACGACAATGTTGGTAATGCCATAACAGCTGAAGTGTGCTTTTAAGCATTCAACAATTTGACAGTAATCCTTGAAGTCAACTAGTTCATGTCTCAGTAATCTGAATTGTAGTCTACTGTGACAAGATAATCAGTTCATGTGAATATGAGGAGATCTACTCCCAGCTTTATCCATGATCTGTTTGGGATGTTATGGGTCAACAGTGGCTCTCTAGCTTGCTTAGCTCATTACACATTACAAGCACTGCACTGGCTGATGTACTCCTCAATCTTGTTACTCACTTTTGGCCAGTACAGCACATCTCTTGCCTTCCTCAGACCTGATTCAATTCTTTGCTGACTTGAATGGATGCATTTTAGCATTTCTCCTCTCATAATATCTGCTTTGATATTTCTCCAGAGCAGCAGAAATACCAAATAGCACATGCATCCTACTGTATCTCCTGAAGGGTGTCCAGATATAGTTTGATTTGATTTAATTCATTTATTGTCACGTTTATTTTGTTACAAAATACAGTGAAAAGTGCTGTATGGTGTCGTCATTCTCCAATGCCATCTTAAAACACAGAAGAACAAACCAAAACGTAGAATATAAAGGCAGAAAAATAAAAATAAAGGGAAAAAGTATTCCACTTTTCAGTCAAACTTGTTAAGTGCTCTGTCATGAGCCTGGTGACAAGGCACGAGTTCCCTTCACTGCACTGCTGTCGCTGGAATGAAAAATCACCACTCTTCAGTGCCATTTCGCCTCCACCAACACCACACCACTATGAGGGAGAAGGCTGTTGCTTTCGTTTAGCTTTGCTTGCCAGTAACCATCTTTCCCATGTAAGGTGGCAAAGACTTTGCAAATTGCAGCAAAACTTCTCAATGATTGGCATGCGGTAGTGGGATCTCTTCAGGGCCTTATTTCAATCCCTCAAGTTAATGTATACTCTGAGCTTTCCACGTTGGGTCTTCTTTCAGTAGGTGCGCTTTCCCTTTTGGATCCCCTATTCTTCATACAATCCTGTCTCCAATTAGTTCATCAATTAATTGCACAAGTTCACAGGTTTCTGTAAACTGAGTTACCGATGGTATATATCGATCAATGGACTCTTTTTCATTTTGTTCCCCAACACTGAATATGTACTGTTCATATGAAATGGTCACTTGAAGCTCAAAGTGTGTCTTCAAAGGTTTTAAAGTTTCATCCATTTTCAAAAATCTGTAGCTATTGCATAATTCTGCTATTACACATGGAAGAATTTCCTATTTTGACTAATAATCCCAGTAATTTCAACAGAAGCCGATAGGGGAAAATTGCAGGCATTTTCCTTAAGCTGTGAACTTTGTCTTTTTTTTCTTTTTCTCCCCCCAGTAGCAGCTCACATCTCTACAACGGTGTTTCTTTTTATTTCCGCTTTGGAAATGTCCTACTTCAGAAACCATACAATACAGCAATGCATTCAACATAAGGAGTTCATTTAAGTGAAATGCAAGATGTCCGCCTACAGGGCATGTGCCTTATGGTGGAGGTCACATAACTACGGCAGATAAGTACAGAGATTTGTACAATATATTTCAACACAAACAGAACGCTTACAAGGAATATTTAGAGGTCAAGGCTGAAGATGCAAAAGGGCAGGGTTGTTTATGAAAATATTCATAAAAACTGTCAGGAAATTGTGAACGCTGAACAAGAACAGAATAATGTAAGATAAGAGATGGATATGTGGATCAGATAAAGCCCATTGTGTGACGATAACATTAAATTGCTACTATTCTAATTCATCAGTGTGTTGTTGAAAATATCTGAAGAGTTACTAGATCTTGGTATGTCAGAAAGTTGCTGATTAGGAGAGTGAGAGAGAATGACAGAGCGAGTGGAAGTTTGCATGTGTGTGCGGTGTCAAAATGAATTAAAATCAATTATTCTGAATCAGTGAAAATTTTACAAATAAACAGCAAACTGACAAAATGAGACAAAAAAATGTAGTCAAGAACAACAAAAAGGCATGAATCTGAAAGGAGGGCAATTCCGGAAGGAGTGGATCATCTTTTTAGTGAGGGTTTGGATAAAAGGTTTCTATTTACTCATGTTTTATAAACACCAGATTCCTGATGACTCTGTGGGAATTTGGATGCTTTGAAACATTACTCTTTAGTTCCCTTTTGATACAGTTCTTTAATTCAGTCAAAATACTGTTTAAAAAGCAGACACACTTGAGATTAAGTCCAGTCAAAATAAAAACATGTATTGTGAAGATCATTCATTTGTCTCTATGACTACATACAGAATGCAATGTGAGTAGCTCATTTGTCTGTATGACTGGATTTCCCTTTAGAAACAGGCTAAGAACTATTCAAATCCTTAATGGAATCTGAGCTGCTGTAAACACAGAAGGTTTGGCAGTGCATGAAGAAAATTGTTCAAAGGTGGCAGTGGAGACTGAGTGAAGTGGGACTGGATGTTTCTGTCCTCGAATATGGCAAATGAGGCAATTTGCTGCAATGAGGAAGGAGGGCAGTTCTGGCCTTCACAAAAGGAAAAGTCCAAGAGAGGGAACCAGACACAACAAGGTTCAGGAGTTGAAGCTTGGAGGCAATAATTAGGAGTGCAGATTGATGGTTAATGAGTGTTAAGTTTTCCTTCTGCCCTCTAAACTGGGGTAGAAGTTTATATTAGTATCTCCCTGTATCAATTTAATTCTTAACTTTATAACATAACTAATTAAACTCCATAACTATAGCTAATTGTTGAGTGACTTCAAAACCTAATTAATTATTCAAGAAGCAAAATAAAGATAGCAGGCTAGGTTATAGCTATAGAATGTGGGAACTGTGCTGTGCTTCAGTACATATAGTTTAACAAACTGATTAAATGGATTGACAAACTGCTACATATTATCACAGGAGATGATACACATTAGCATGCGGTACAATGGTTGGAACAGCATAGATCAGCATATAATGTGGACGAAGAGCTCTCCTGAACTCCTTGAATAAAGAGCACTTTGTTTAGATTACTAATTATTGGCATAAAATGTAAACCACAGAAATCACATTGTGCACCACTGCCAACATGTTGTATTTTTGGCTCTTCTTTAGAATACAGAATACCATGACAGAGATCACAAGGAGGATCATTGTTAGACAAAAGGGGAAGCCATAAATCCTGGATAGCACTGGCAAGCAGCTGGAAGAAGTGGCAACAACACTCAAGACATGATCCAAGACTCAGTACCCCAAAAGAATGAGTAATTGAACGGAGGGGTAAGGGACATTGGAATTGTAGTTGACAGGAAAGACAGTGTTCTGGTGGAATCCAGCTAGAAAAGACAAGTGGAACTGGGGCTGCAAGACCACAGAGCCAGTGTCTGTATTTTTCCCACTGAAAAGAGCTTGATGATGGAGACTCTTCATGTAGAGGCTGAAAGCCAATACTCAAGTCACAGAGTGAGAGGCATAACAGAGATCTAGAGTGATACATCATGAAAACAGACCCTTCGGTCCAACCAGTCCATGCTGATCATAATCCCAAACTGAAGTAGTCCCACCTGCCTTCACTTGGCCCATATCCCTCCGAGCATTTCTTATTCATGTACTTATCTAAATGTCTTTTAAATATTGTAACTGCACCTTCATCCACCACTTCCTCTGGAAGTTCATTCCACACATGAACCAATGTGTTAAAAAAAAAATTGCCCCTCATGTCTTTTTTAAACCTCTCACCTTAAAAATATGACTCTAGTCTTGAAATCTCTCAACCTAGGGAAAAGACACCTGTCATTCAACTGATTTATACTTATCTATGATTTTATAAAGGTCACCTCTCAACCTCCCACGCTGCAGTGGAAAAAAAGTCCCAACCTAGTTGACCTAACCATAACCATCCTCTTGTTTTCCAATCAAGAAAATATCTCTCAAAGGGAAAGTTTTGGGGAAAGAGAACATCTGGGAAGCCAGAAACATCAATGCCATGGCAATAAGTTGTTTCAGCAGTGGCTGTAGCTGTGCTTCTGAGATCTTGCAATTGTGGAGACAGGCAGGCAGGCATAAAAATAAAAGATAGCGGTTGTCAATGATCATTCTTTTCCTTTTCGGGAAATGGTACAGGAAATCTAAGTGAAGTATAACTCACTTATTCACTTGTTCATTAAACTCTATTTTTCTGAATCACTGCTGAAATCCTGCAGTGAATCACAAGTAAAATCCTGTACAGGCTGGTTGCAGCAAACAATAAAAACAGTTACAAAAGGCATTATTATTAATGATAATATTAATGGGTACATACCCAAAAATGCCCAGACATCAGAGGGGGATGAGAATGTGAAAACCTAACAGTGGGGTTAAGCCGAAATTTAGAAAGTATGTAGGATTAAAGAAAAAAAAAAAGATGACCCAGAAACATCCATACTACAACCTTCTGGGTTCAACACCAACTCAAATCATTTTCTCTTTGAACACAGAGGATCATGGTTTTGTTAAATAATATTTAATAGGAGTTATTACCAGAATCCTGTAAAACCCTAATGATGCTGACCACCAACATATTTTAAATAGTGGAAAATCAATAAAGGCTCATTCTTTGTGATTGTGCACCCTTGCAGGTGAGTATAACCCACTGATGCCCCTTTATTAGTACAAGATACAAGCCCTCTGGCCTCATCATACTGGCATCACCATCTCCTCTTGCAGGAGGCCTTCATTACTCTCATCAGTCAAGTGTTTTTGCTGGACTCTGCTTGTCAGTGTTAGACTTCAATGTAGTTATGTTGTAAAGCCAATAGAATTGTTTCCTGCTGCTTGCAGTATCATACTGTCTAGCTCCTTCAATAATAAAATTCTTGAACCTCCAGATACATGTAGTTCTTGCAAGAACAACGAGAATTCAATTGCTGTTCCCCTCAGATCAATTACATTGGGAATGGTTTCTAAAGCTCAGACTGCTGCTCTGTGAAACTATTAGAAGTTGAACAATATACCAGCAACAAAACGGGTTCCCGTTCACCTTCAGCAGGAACGCAAAATGGGTGACAGTGTATCAGCAGCCTCGACAACAGAGTACAAACCTCTAAATCTGTCACCTATTTAATTTTACTGACCAAAATGAAATATGTCTGTAATAAATAATAGCAATCAATAATCAATCACATCTCAAGTTAGCTCTTTCATGTGAAATATTTCCATAGTACCCTCCTGCACATCCAGATATTGGAGCAGAAAAATGACCCTTACCCGGGATCCATGCAGTCCTGAATGTCAGCCACCCAGGAGTGTTTCTGTAAGGAGTCAATTGTTTCCAGGATGTACTCCGCACCATTCTCCACCTGTCCCAGAACAAATTACAAGAGTATTTCCAACGGGATAGGATTTCACACCAAAACAAAATCACATGCATATTCTCAGCATTAGGTACTGTTTCTGAGGACAAGTCACTCTGTGGTTCTGCAACACTCTATTCGTTGGTAATTAGTGAGCAGAACGCTCCTGCCCTTATCTAAAACAGGGTAATGGTCTTGCAACACGACTGTATGACCTTGCATTATATACCAGCTACCGTACTGTAGGTCAAAGCACATTGTCTTGACTAGATTTTGGAGTTCCATAGTCCCCATCTGGTAATTCATTTTTAAACCTCAATTCTAATGAGTGTGTTTTTTGAAAAACAGGATTGCAGCAGAGACAATAACTACAGGTGTAAAAACAATTCTGTGGGACTGAGGGGATGTAACACCTAAACATAATCACAGAAACTTCTAACAGACTGTATGGTGATGTCTTGCGACTCCAAAGGTAACAAGGAGCTGATGACACCCTGCTCAGCAGCAAGCTACCTAAAAAAGCAAAGATTACATTTTTCCTTTTGAAGAATACACAAGGACAGCACATAAAAATGCCAGTTTCGACTCTGTTGGAGTGGAAAAGTGGGACTGAAAGCACCGATGTGCACCTGCCTGGTTTTATCATTAATGTGCTGTGAAGTTCAAAGTTGAAGAACTATTCCCCCCCAAGTCCTCCTGCATTGCAGGTAATAACATCCTCTCACTCCAAATGCTGCAGACCAGTTAATAAGAATTAGCATAAAGGAATTTTCATCAGCCTACAAAACCACAAATCTTGAAAACCCATTTCTTCTCTGGCAATAGATATGAAAAGGAATTTAGATTAATCTATAAATGTACCATGAGAGCTATATTCGCCCACCAATATCAACATTATCAGTGCAACCCAATAACCTGTCTCCAAAAACAAAGCTGTCTCATTTGTTCTTCACGAACAATCGAGAGGCTGATTGATAGAACCTTCCTTTCTCACTTTTTGGACTCACCTCATTTCTGATCTATGTTTTTGGTTGTTGCACTACTAATTATTCTTAGGTTTACATAGTAATAAAACTCACTTCTTGTTAAAGCCTGGTTAGATTTGCTCCTTTGTAAACAGATGTTTGAGTCTAGGAGAAAAGTATCCTCAAGAAAGTGATAACACAGTATGGGGCTGGAGAAACACAGCAGGCCAGGCAGCATCAGAGGAGCAGGAAAGCTAACGTTTCAGATCAGGACCCTTCTTCAGACCTGAAACGTCAACTGCCCTGCTCCTCTGATGCTGCCTGGCTTGCTTTGTTCCTCCAGCTCCACACCGTTATCTCTGACTCCAGCATCTGCAGTTCGTGTTATCTCCTCAAGAAAGTGACATTTTTTGAAATCAATCTGCTGTATCCAACCAAAGGAGTAGGGTAAAATAAGGTAGGGGCCAGTTCATCCCTCTCCACCTGGGAGCTTAACAGTGTGGGACATCCTGTGTGGAACACTAATAAATCAGGGAGCTGGTTATAACATTAGAGCCACTGTAAATTTGTTTAAAATAGTATCTGAAGGTAAAACTGCCTGTTCCCAAGTCTGAAAAACCAAGCATTAATGAGAAATGACCAAAAACATTAAAATTCTATGGACTTTCTTTACATTAGCAATGATGACATATCATCACCAGCCACCTATGTTCTTAATGTGAATAGTGCAAGAAGAACTATTCAAAATAAAATGGTCACCGAGGACATCCAAGACGTGGAAATAGCTCTCATGGTACATTTATAGATTAATCTAAATTACTTTTCATATCTGTTGCCAAAGAAATTACCAAAGCAACAATTTTTCAATGCAAGATTATGTAAATTTCACAAAAATCATCCAACATCCCCACATTCACACACGTAGCTACAAATTGCCCTCAAGTCATAAATGGGACGGGGTAGTGATTGGTGACTGTAGTGATTGTAATGAGGTCAGTCAGCTGGACCTCAGAATGAGTTTTCCTAACTGGACCAGTTTAACAGCCCCAATCAGGGAGCCCTGGCTGACAGATAAAAAAGGATAAGCTTCAGAGATACTGACACTCAGAGCTGACTCTGAATGAGGCAGTACCAACATCAGGGACTGGTCACGTATATATACAGGATGTCTTGGTGACAGAATACCAGCCTCTGTAGAGTTATTTCAGTGTTCAGTACTGTTTCTGAGGTCAAGTCACTCTGTGGTTCTGCAACACTCTATTCTATAGTAATTAGTCAGCAAAATGCTCCTGCCCTTATCTAAAACAGGGCAATGGTCATGCAACACAACTATATGACCACGATCCTGAAGAAATTCACTCACAACAGATATCCTTGAGTTGGGATAAGCAATTCTTACATCATACCTTTGTTTGGGAAGCTTGACTCGTTCGATCCTGCTATTGAAGTCTGGGCCCAGTATGTAGAAAGATTGGGTTAAATTTTTCCAGGCAAACAACATTGTGGCAAATAAAAAATGACCAATTCTCCTGATAGCCTGTGGGTCTGCAGCTTTTTTTGTCTTTAGGAGCCTACCTTTCCTGAAGTACCAGGCATTTAAAAAAAACTTTCAAGATCTGACGGACATAGTTAAGGAATATTACAACATAAGCCTCCTCTAATTCTGAGACACTACCACTTTTACTTGGCAATTCAAGGACTGGGGAAATCTGTATCAGGATTTTTGACTAGTTTAAGTCAATTGGCAAAAGCCTTTGGTTTAACCCTTAATGAGACCATTTGGTATGTGGGATCAATGATGCAATTTTGCAAAAGCACCTACTAGCTGAAGCCCAAATGGACTTCAGACAGGCACTACGACTGGCTTTATCATTGGAAAATGCAGCAAGTAGAGCAGGAGTTGCAGGGTATTTCGATGGAAGTAGATACCCTCGCCACTCTGACTGAGCTTGGGGAACATCACTTGAGTGCAGACAACTGTAACAGCCTCATTGAGGACACATCATTATCAGAAGGACTCTAGGTTGGCCCACAGCAAATTCCCAAAACACAGCCAAGCCTCGACCGAATGTGTAAAATTCCCTTCAGGGCACTGGCTGGAAAACCCCATTGTAGTTGCTGCCAGGATGTGGACTCAAAATAGCAAAAACAATATATTTATTTTTAAAAAAAAAGGAGTCCTACTACAGTAAGATACTTCACAGGCTGGTATCCAGGAGAGTACATACCCTGGAAAGTCCACCAACATCTGCTAAACAATTTAACCGATTGGTTCTGATCTCTTATGAGAAGCAGCTGGTTCAGTTAGCAGTGATTGTAGTAAAAAGTTCGGGCCCAAGCTTGATAGGGTGGAATTGGTTATGAGAGAATCACCTAGATTGGCTCAACATTTTTCAATTAGAGAATGGTTGCCTGAGTAAAGTCTTCCAGGAAGATCTATGGGCTATCAGAGGAGCCAAGGCCACCTTGCATGTTGCCCAGGCAGCAATTCCACGATTCTGCAAGATGCACCCAGTGCCATCTGCCTTACAGACAAAAATAAGAAAAAGATCATCAAACCAGTCCAATTTGTGGACTGGGCAACACCACTCATACCGATTATGAAGCCCAACATGTCGGTTTGTCTTTCTGGAGATTCTAAACAAACGGTAAATCACTTTTCGCAGCTGGATAAATACCCAATTCCTCGCATAGAGGATTTATACGCAAAGTTGGCGGGAGGCCTGTCCATCACAGAGCTCGACATGAACCAAGCGTAATTTGCAATTGCATTTAGACCAGGACTCCCTGAAGTATCCCACAAATCAATACCCATAAGGGCTTGTACCAATATACAAGACTGCCATTTGGGTTATCGTCAGCCATTTTCAGTGGACGATGGAGAGCATTTTGCAAGATCTACCACAGATTGCCATTTACCTAGATGACATTCTAATAACAGGGAAAACTAATAAGGAGCACTTAGAGAACTTGGATATAGTCCTAAGGTGTTTTTCTAAGGTGGGTGTACACCTAATGGAAAAATACATGTTCCAGGCCCTGCAAATAATCTACTTGGACGACAGGGTTAACAAGACTGGGTTAAATCCATTAGAAGATAAAGTGAGGGTAATCAAACATGCTCCAGCTCCCACGTCCAGGAACTTAGTTCATTTCTTGGACTGGTGAATTATTACAGGAAGTTCATAAATAACCTGGCCTCTATCCTGGTACCTTTGCATCAACTCCCAAAACAGGGGTCAGCCTTGGAAATGGTCATGTAGCCAAGCCGTAGCTTGCAGGGAAGTGAAGAAACAGCTATCATCCTCTAAAGTGCTAACACACTGTGATCCCAAGAAAGGTCTGGTATTGACATGCGAGGTCTCCCCGAGCGGCATCAACATACAAGACAACTCTGTACCACCCATCATCCAATAGGCTGGCAAAAAGTGCAGTCTAAACTTTGAAGGTAGGCTTAAAGAAACAGCCTACAACTGTCCCGGTTCCTGTTTGAATACAAGACTACTCCTCATGCAGCTACAGGGATAGCTCCAGCAGAGTTGCTGATGGGGAGAAGACTCCGCACCAGGCTCTGTTCTTTGCAGATAGAAAGAAAACATCAACCCACTGTGCCTGCTTCAACTCAATAAAATAATTGACAGCTACTGACTGGTTCATCTCACAGGGCAATTCCCTGACTAATCAAAGCCAACCTATCTAGTTTTAAATCTAAGTAAAGCCGGGTGGTTAATTGTCAACACCTCTACCAAACAGCACTCTCCTCTCATGTGGTATGAATGCTCGTTTTCCCCTTGAATTGGTATTCCTGCAAGTTGTCCTGATAACGTAGGGCAAAACCTTCAATAAACATGTCTTTTGTCAGCATTACTCACAATGTTATTGGTCTTGTATCTGTTCTAAAGTGCTATAAGTTATCCAAATGTGTTTGCCTCACAAGAACTGTCAGTACTCGGTTGGTAAACTATCCAAATGTTGAATCCGACTCCATGACCTGAATCAACGTAGAGCATCCCATACTCACATCGTACCACTGGAGATCACACCAATGGACACAGTGGATTGACTGATCACACAAAGACTGTAAGAGCTTTGCTTTATTGTATTGATTAGGAACTTATCATGATTAGAGGAAAAAGAGTACTGTTCCCAATCTATGGACCATCATCTTATTGATGTTCACTCTTCTGACTTGAGATTTCGCAGTGGGGAGGAAATGGGGAGTGAGAGGCAAATTTATAATTATCGAGGAAATAGACCAGGTTTGAAATCCACTCCTTTGCCAGTTAATGATTAAAGTGATCAAGTCTAACTCAGAACTTTTTTGGAGGGTTCCACGTTTGGCAATCGCTCAACTGAAGTTCCAACTTCCGGAGCAGTTCCCACGGAGTCAGCTACACCAGGGCCTCCACATGGTCCCAACGCACAATTACACTGACATTTCACCAATGACTATCTTCCTCTTGGACCAGGGCCCTGTGATATACAGCCTCAATTTGTAACAGTTCCAAGGACCGTAAATGCAAGTGCATTTTTTGAGACACTGCCCCGGTTTATATTTATGCACTGGGACAAACCAAAAGTCAAAGCTGCAGCTGGAAGCTGTCAGTCTTGCGTTGCAGTGAAAAAAGATTTGTGTTTGAATGGCTTAATGCAAATGAATTGCAGCAAAGGAATTGTACAACTCAACAACAGGTTAGCTTTTGGACTTTAGGAACAACCAGAAGAACAGCAAGGACTTTATCTGTCTCGGACATGCTATTGTTACTGTAAAGCTCAAAATGAGATTTTGAACTAGTCATCTATTGTCTAGGCTTTGACCTTAAGCCTATCATTTAGACGTTGCAATGGCTTTTCTGTCTAGGCTTTAAATTGGCATACCTTGCTGTTGTCTACTATGTGGAAATTGATTTCACTCAGCTCTAATGGGATTAAATCAGAATAGTGACAACAGTATTGTAGGCAATTAATATATAGTGGTTTAGTCACTGGACTAGTATTCCAGAGACCCAGGTCAAGTTCTTGAGACCTGGGTTTAAATTTCACAGATTATGGTATTTCAATTTTATAACATTGTGGAATTGAAACATCTAATATTGATTGTTATAAATGAGGAAATCTGACATACATGCAATAAATGCGGATGACCCTTAAGTGCCCTCTGAAATGGCCTTCAGGACCACTTCAAAGAAGTAGTAGCAAACCACAAAAATGTCTCAAGGGAATGAAACCAGACAGACCACCTGGTATCACCTTGGCAGTGGAGATGACAACAATGAACTCAGTCCTGTCAATGCTGAGCCGTCTCATGGACCTGTCAAGCAACAACTTGACAATCATACTCTCAGAATCATACCTTACACAAAATGTCCTGCCAGCAGGACAGAAGCAATACACAGTTAGGAGTTAGTTACCTTGGGAGTCCTCAATATTGCGTCTGCACGCCATGAAGTCATTAAGTCAAACATAGACATGGGCATCTCCTGCTGCTTCCCAGCTCCTGCCTTCCCTCAGTTGATGGATCAGTACTCCTCCTTATTGAATACCAGAGGGTGACAAGGACACAGAATGGAGAACTTTAATGTCAATCACCAAGAATGGTTTAGCGGCAGCACAACTGATCGAACTAGTCAGGTCCTAAAGGACATAAACTAGGTCTGCAGCTAGTGGTGAGGGAACAGGGAACAAGAGGGGAAAAAAAACACATACTTGACCTCTTCCTTACCAATCTGCTGGCTGCAGGTGCATCAGTAAGAGTGACCACCACAATCCTGGTGCAGACACAGTCTTGCCTTCATATTTCCAGCAAGATGGCGGCAGGGTATGTCAATCCACTCTGCTCACCAGTTCCCTTTTCTTTCTTTTTCTCCTCTTCTTTGCCTCTCTCCAGTAATTCTATTACCGTCCCCCACCCCACCACCCCCTGCCTTTTTAACTACCTACTTAAGGAGTCAGATCGCAACTGGGAACCGTGTGGCGGGAGCTGAAAGCACGGGCCGTGTCCTGCAGTGACGGTGGATCAAGCACAGGCTGGAGCAATGGCGGCAGATCAAGAGCGGGCTGGTGAGGGGGCGACAGTGGGCCAGTGAGGGGGCGACAGTGGTAGCCTCCTGGTTGCCCTAGCGATTGGAGCAGGGACTGCACCATTGTGGAGGCGGGACTTGGGACACTGAGATCTGGACTTTTCTTTTTCTCTTGCTTACCCGTTAAATCTTTTAATTCTGATTATTGTAACCAAGTGGGCACCAGTGAATGGTGACTGTGCATTTTTCACTGTACTTATGTATTCCTATCCTTAGTATATGTGACAAGTAAATCAATCTAAATCTAAATCTAAATCTAAATCTAAATCTATCAAGAATAATCTTCAACGTGTTGTGTGGCACTATCATGATGCTAAATGGGACAGACTTCAAAACAGATCTAGCAACTCAAGACTGGATCACCACGAGGTGCTGTGGGCCATCAACAGCAACAGATTTACAATCAAACACTATCTGCAACCTCAGGGCACAGCATATCCCCCACATGACCATTACCAGAGTGTCTGGTGAATGGTCCATTTCAGCCTGGCATGAAGGTTTCTCCATCACACTTGGCAGTCTTTAGCTGATTCAACTCACTCCATGTTGTATTAAGAAATGGTTGGAGTCACTGGATACTGCAAAGGTTATGGGCCCTGACAATAGTACTGAAGACTTGTGCTCCAGAACTTTCCACACCCCCAGCCAAGCTGTTCCAGTACAGATGCCCCAACAGAAAGGCAGTGGCATAGTGGTAATGGCACTGGACACGCAAATGTTCTGGAGACCAAAGTTCAAATCCCACAACAGATGGTGAAATTTGAATTCAGTAAAGAAATGAAAATAAAAGGCTATCCTAATGGTGACCATGTAACTATTGTTGATTGTCATAATGAACCAGAATTTATTATTAATGCCCTTTAGGAAAGGAAATCTACCATCCTATATGTAACTCCATACCCACAGCAATATGGTTAACTCTCAAATACTCTCATTTCCTTTCTGAAATGGTCTAACAAGGGCAATTAGGAACGGACAGCAAATGCTGGCTTTTTCAGTGATTCCCACATACCAAAGAAACATACAGCTTCAATACTAAAATTACTTAGGCATGTACACAAAAAGTAGGACAAATCCAATCTGACCAATGACGACCTCATCAGTCTACTTTCGATCATCAGTAAAACAATAGGTGTCATCAACAGTGTTATCAAGCAGCACGTGCTCAGTAATAACCTACTTACTAAGACTTTGTTAAGCTTTTGCTATGATCACTCATGACATCCTTCGTTCAAACATGGATAAAAGAGCGGAATTCCAGAGGTGACGACTCCCAACCTCCAGTGTTGACTCCCAACCTCTCAGCGTGGTGTGGTGACATCCCAGTCTGCTGTAGCGGTCTCCCAGTGTGGTGTGGCGTGGCGACATCCCAGTCTATTGTAGTGGCCTCCCGACATGGTATCCTCTCAGCCTAGCGTGGCACCCTTGGCCAAGCATGGTGGTCTGAAGTGATCTTGCAGCTTCATGATCCTCAAGGTGAAGTCTGGTGTGGTCTGAAGCCAAGGCCCAGTGCAGATTGGAGGCTAGGTGCTAGCGAGGACGGAGTTGGAAAACTGTTGTTCTGAATTTTTATTTCTACAATGCTGGACATTTTATTTCTCTATCTTCTAAGATCTTGTAACTAAAGAAGCTGTACCTAGTACCTTTCTATCTAAGGTGGTGCTGTAAGTGGTGACGTATAAACTTTTCACTATACTCATTGAATTCATGTGACAATAAAGCTAATTCGATTTCTATAGGTGAGATGAAAGTGACAGCCCCTGACATCAAGGCTGCATTTGACCAAGTGTGACCTAGTGAAACTGGAATCAGTGGAAATTAGAAGGAAAATTCTACACTAGTTGAAGTCATACTTCACCCTTCGCTTCCATCTAGGGTCAGAAATTGTCTGATTAATGGTGACAACCAGGATGGTGATAAAAATCGAGGTTTCAGTGATGGGATTTTCAAGGCAGATGATGAGATTCTCTCGACTTTCAGGTAGTCATTGCCTGGCACTTGTGCAATACAAATGCTTCTTGCCACTTACCAGCCAAAGCCTGAATGTTGCCCCAGTTTTGCTGCATGCGAGGACAAATTGATTCAGTATCTGAGGAGTCACGAAAGGTGCAGAACATTGTCGTCTCATGATTGCACACCATTACTTCTGAACCTATGATGGAGGGAAGGTGAAACAACTGAAGTTGGTTGAGCCTAAGACACTGCCCTGAAGAACTCCCACTGTCCTGGAAGTGAGCTGATTGACCTCCAACAACTACAACCTTCTTCCTTCGTAGGCAGGATGTATCACCCCAGCCAGGAGAGCTTTCTCCTGCCGACTCCCAATTACTCCAGTTTTGCCAGAACTCCTTGATGCTACACTCAATCAAATGCAGCTTCTAACAAGGGCCATTCACATCTCCCCTCAGGATTTCAGCTCTTTTGTCCACATTTGGATCAAGGCTTATAATGAGGTTGAGGACAGAGTACCCTGGAACGACACAATATTACTAATTCCAGACAATCTTCATTGTTTTACTGGAGATAGTAGGAACTGCAGATGCTGGAAAATCTGAGATAACAAGGTGTAGAGCTGGATGAACACAGCAGGCCAAGCAGCATCATAGGAGCAGGAAGGCTGACGTTTTGGGCCTAGACCCTTCAACAGA